>NW_022196904.1:40458347-40476746 GCF_008632895.1 Mastomys coucha
GAGGTCCCATTTGTCAATTCTTGATCTTAGAGCAGAAGCTATTGGCATTCTCTTCAGGAAATTTTCCGGACTTTCTTTTCTTTAGCCCACCCCAGTGTTACCTGCAGGACCAACTTCTCCAGCACTCTGACACCTGCAGCTGCCACACCCCACCTCAGCCTCCAGCCTCTTAAACCTTCATGTTACACCCCTCAATTTGGAGAATAGAACTATTCGCCTAATTCCCCAATAATTGTGAGTTTCAGCAGGCAGATCCTGGGTCTGTCACCTCTCTAGCCCCAGGCTGGCACAGAGCCTAGAACTTATATTGTGTCCAGGAGATCATATAACCATTGTCCTAGGATGTGGACACTTGGGAACATCCTTTATATTAATTATGAGATGGCCCTGTTCTTGAGGTCTTGGGAAGTTTTGGAAGGTGGAAACAAAGACCCTTGACTACTGTCACTGCAGAACTCAGGTAGGCAATGTGGGGAACTCAGTAGCCTTTGGTGTAGGCAAGAAAGAAGCCATGTGGCAGATACAAAGGGATCACAGCTCCTCATTGGATAACAGTGATAATTGTTTGTGTCCCCAAGGAGAAGGCAGGTGTGGTGCTGGGGCTCTGGGACTCAGCCCTGGATCAGCTGTCTCCTTAGCTGGTAACTTTGAACAAGTCACTTCATGCCCTCACCCCATTCGAGCCTCAGCTAGAGCTGCAAAAGATGAGATGACCTTCCCCACTGTCTTCCTAAGCCCTCAGAGCATGAGTCTGTTGACAGCTCTGAGCCTTGGCCAGGGTTTCCTGATGGACATACCAGGGACTGCTGCTTCAGAGAGCCAGGCGGCTCCTGTGGGGTTGGCTTTGCAGAGGCAGAAACTAGAAACACATGCAGAGGAACAGCAATGGCCCTGGGGATAAAGCCACTTGCTGCATAAAGGAGGGACGTGGCTCCATAGAAGGAAGGTCCTCTGATCTCTGCACAGCGCACGCGCGCGCGCGCACACACACACACACACACACACACACAATATATTCATACATACACACTAATAAAATAATAAAACCTTAAAAATCTTTTCCTATTGTGTATGTGGTGCCTGGGTGGGTGGGTGTAAATGTAGGTCACAGACTATAGTTTGCCTGTCCCAACATCCCACTCTTCCCTCAGCAGGGGTGAGGGTGTGGAGGGTTGTCATCTCCTTGCCCAGGTGCATGTCATTGCCCAACCGTATGTATTGTTTCACCAGCAATAAAAATCCAGCAGGGAATGAGCACTGCTAAAATTAGTTTGTTTGTCCTTTGACAAGATCTCCCCAGTTGAAAAAAACAATCGTGTTTATCTAACTGGCAGGGTGACTTTGCTGAGATCAAGATTAACTGCCCTGGTTAATGGGACATGAGGCTGTGCTTTGAAGAGCTCCCCTGCTCTCTTGGCAAGAACATTTTCTCAATGTTCAGCCTTCGGTAGACGCTGTGCCCGGGGTGGAGGTGTTCGCCCCTCTTTTGCTACTTGGATACAAGTCACCCACTCTTCTATACCCTGGCCTGCTACATCTGGCAGGCTGGTGGATGGACGGACGGACAGACGGATGGACAGGCAGACAGACAGATCCTAGGTACAGTGACAGGCAGACATTCAGTCTGTCCTGCTGTGTGTCTTAGGTGTGTCGAGTTTGCTAACATTTAAGCCAGTGGGAAGAAATCCTATGATCAGCGTGATCCCAGTGTGTGCTTGCTAAGCCCTCTATGGTTGTTAGTCTGTGTTTTATTCCTTCATGTGTTCACTTATCCAAGCAAAGAAATATTTAATATATGTGTAGAGATGGAATAAGCTAGGGATACGGATTTGAACAAAATAACAGACCCCGAATTCAAGAAGCGCACCATCGCCTGAGAGAAGGGATGGCATTAAAAGGCAGTTATGTAAATGATTGTTAAATGGCTGTGATCGTTTCTTATTTTAGTTTTCATTAATATATAATTCATGTGCCATAAAACACCCCATTTTAAAGTGTACGGCTCAGTGGATCTTTCAGGATTGCCTTTTTTTTTTTTAACCATACTGCTGGGTGAAAAGTTCAGTCTGTTCTGCCTTGTTGGCACAACCGCAAACACTTGGTTTGATTGGCTAGATGAAGAGATTTATGTATGACATAGTGTGTGTGTGTCTATATATGTATGTATGTAGTATATGAGTAGTGTGTGTCCTAGTGTGTGTATATGTAGTGTATTAATATATAGCGTGTGTGTGTACATGTTCACACATGTGTGTATGTAGTATGTATATGTAGTATATGTATATAGTATATGCATATGTATAGTATATATGTAGTATGTGTGTATGTAGTATGTGTATAGTATGTGTGTGTCTGTGTGTGTGTAGGTACGTAGTGTCTGTGTGTGTAGATGTGTTTATGAGTGTGTGTAATGTTTGTATATAGTGTGTTTATATAGTATATATGAGTAGTATGTGTACTAGTGTATGTATGTGTAGTTGTCAATATGTAGCATGTGTGTGTAGGTTTGTATGTAGTATATATATGTAGTATATGTATATAGTGTGTAGAGTGTGTATGTACTGTGTGTATATGTAGTATGTGTATGTAAGTATGTATTTGTATAGTATGTTGTAGTGTGTGTATCTATGTTGTAGGTATGTAGGGTCTATGTGTGTAGATGTATATGTGAGTGTGTGTGTGTGAGTGTGTGTGTGAGTGTGTGTGTGTGAGTGTGTGTGTGTGAGTGTGTGAGTGTGTGTATATGTGAGTGTGTGTGAGTGTGTGTGTGTGTGTGTGAGTGTATATGTGAGTGTGTGTCTGAGTGTGTGTGAGTGTGTGTGAGTGTGTGAGTGTGTGTGTGTGTGTGAGTGTGTGTGTGTGTGTCACTGCTCATACAAGGTAGCTCCATGGAAGGCTTTCTCCTCTGCCCCTTTTTTGGCTTCTCTGACTCTGCCAAAAAGCTCAGCACCTCACAACTCTGTTCTCCCAAAACATATCTGAAGCAGATGGCAGCCAGGGTCAAACAAGCACACCGTACATGATAAGCGAAACACACATGTAGGAAAGATCTTGTGATTCAGCTTGGCAAGCCAGGTTGAAAGCACAGTGACTTATGGGGCTCTGAGCTCCATGTTACTAGACTTGAAATACAGAAGTCATATTTACTCAGAAACCTAGCCAGTGATCTAAAGGGGCCCATGCAGGATTCAAAATGATCAAGTTCAGTGCTGGGTTCTGCCTAAATTTAGCGCTGCTACTCATTCTCCTTTGAAAATGAGGAGGACCACCTACCCAGTCCCTGCATGGGGGTTGCGGGAGGGGCCCGGGTAGCATGAGGCACAGATGCTTTATGCTTGAACAACTATGCTCACAGGGACTCTCTGATTGGTAGATTTTAAGCCATCTATTCAGAAGGCACTGGGGTTCTCCCTCCCCAAAGCACACTGGGTCCAACAGGAGATGGCCTTGTAGCATCACCGAGAGAAAATGAGTGGTACTCACAGAGTCTTGTGGGAAACCTCTGACAACATCAGTGTCAAAGGTGAAACCGGACACTGTTCATACACGAGTTCTTTCTGTACCCTCCATCTTTCCCGGCCTCCTCTCTCAAAGCTTGCCTGCTTTCTCCAGTCTGTAGCGCTAAGGACTCGTTAGCTCTGTTTACATGACATTGATAGAACACCTGCTTGCATAATTGCTGACATTCAGAAGCATGTCATGAATACATCTGACAGCTGATTTTATTCACCAGTTCCTTCTGCTTCAGAGATTCCCATGAGTTTGAATTCGTTAAGCCTCACATGCTCTCTCCCCGCCCCAAGAGATCCTAGGCTGAATCAGCAGCCGAATTTTCCTTGGGCTGCAGTGACAGAGCCTCAGGGAATCTTTCCTCCCCACTAAGAGTACAAGCTACCCGTGCACGGTTTCTGGATACAATGACAAGACTGTGTGCAGCAACTTTTGACCATATACACCTACCATCCTCTTCTTTCAAAGGTATATGACAGATGGCGGACTCGGCCTTTACACTCGTCGCCTGAACCGGCTTCCTGATGGGATGGCCGTGGTGCGAGAGACCCTCCAACGAAATACCTCCCTGGGCCTCGGAGATGCTGACAGGTAAGCATGCTGCACTCGGATTTAGCCACATGCCAAAGCCATTTGCGAGTGGCCTACAACATGCTGGTCATGATATAGGGAGAATGGATGGGTATGTTCTTCAGCCCAAGGAAAAGCAGGGCGGCCCTGAAGTCCTTCCTGCATAAGCTGGCACAAAAATAGGAAAGGGCTGCTGCTTCTTGGGTCTTGCTTTTGTATGGTTATGGGTATATATGTACATATGTATGTATTCCGCGAGGGTGCAGAGAGAGGAGCCCAGGGCCCCATGAACATCAGTTAAGCTCTCTACCACTGAGCTACATCCTTAATTCTAGGCTGGCACTTCTGATAGCAAGGGCTCAGGCTGAGGCGGTTTGGTTGCTGCCTTGACTGTTGTTAGCCTGACTCTCTGCATGCAGGCCCCAGGGACCTGCCTCACTTCCTCTCTCATTATTCAGCTTTCCAGGTATTGCTCCTTGAAATAAGCAGAAGGTCTGTATGCAGAGTGCAGTTCAGGCCGTGCCAGAGTAGGTTTTACCAAAGCCCCCTGCTGCCTGGAGTGAGTGGTGAAGCTTGGAGTGTCTATTCAACTGACATACAATTAAGAGCTGACATCAAAAGGGGTCTGTCGATCTCTGTCACCACCACTCTATGTCAGAGACATAAAGAACCTGTGTCCACCCTACCTACCACAAGGAATGAATGTTTGACCTCCAGGCTTCTAGCCCTGACTCTAACATAAACCGATCTCCCGACCCTGAGCAAGCTATGAAAGGATGGTGTGACTGGCCATCTCTGGTGTGCTGTCTTTCTGGCTCAGTATAGAGTTCAGAAACTCTTTAGTGATCTCACTGTTCTGGCTCACTCGACCTCCTTCCACATCTGGGCAGATGAGCTGTAGCAGGAAGCTCAGAGATGAGGGATTTGAAGTTGCTTTGTACTTTTAGGGTGTTGCACTCCAACTTTGCAAAGGCCACATTGTGAGGTGGGGTCCCTTTCCTGCTGTTCTCCTAGCAGGCGAGGGGCTGGAAGCATGATCCAGTGGTTAGAGGACTTGCTGTTCTTTCAGAGGAGTTTGGATGTGATAACCCACATTGGGCAGTTCACATCCCCCCTATAACTCTAGTCTCTGAGGGATCTAGCACCCTCTTTTGGGCCTCTGTAAGCACCTACATACATATCACACACACACACACACACACACACACTCACACACATATATTTCTCTTTAAAATAATGCCAGGTGAGTTCTGCAGCTCTATAGCTTGTCTCAGAGAAGCAGGGCAACTCTGTAAGAGACGAATGCTGAAACACTGCCCAACAACAGAAGAGGAATCCTCACATCCTTTAGGGAGAGGGTAGGAAGGCTGGGTGGGGGAAGTGCTGAGTTTCCTGTTGAGATCTGACCCAGCGTCTACTAACTCTGCGTGTCCTCACTGAGTCTCCCAGCATCCCGTGTGGTCATTTCCACTGGGGAAAACAAAGGGCTGTTTATCAGCGTTCTACCTCGGGTTAGCTTTGTGGCTTCTGTTCTAGAAATGATTGGTTTGAAAAAGAATCCATACAAGGGCTGAGGGTGTAGCTTAGTTGATAGAGTACTTACCAACAGCATACAGAGAGCTCCAGGTTTGCTCCTCAGCACTGCATTCAAACAAACAGAAAACAAGCTGGGTGGTGGCACACACCTTTAATCACAGCACTGGGAGACAGAGGCAGGCAGATCTCTGAATTCAAGATCACCGTATACTGCATAATGAGTTCCAAGGCAACCAGGGCTATGTAGAGGAACCTTGTCTCAAAAAACAAAACAAAACACAAAGAGGGTCGGGGGAAAGGGAGGTGAGGGAGGGCAAGACAGGGCTTGACCATAGAAACCTTTGAGAGCTGCATTTTTTATTTTTAATTTTTATACATGGCAGGTGTTTGACCTGCATGTATGTGCATGCAGTACCTCCAGAGGCCAGAAGAGGGCATCAGATTCCCTGGAACTGGAATTACAAGGAGGTTATGAGCTGCCTTGAGGATGATGGAAATCAAACAGTGGTACTCTACAAGAGCAGCCAATGCTCTTAAATGCTCAGGAGCCATCTCTCAAGCCCTGAGAGCTCACTTCCTAAAGCTTAAACCCTGCAGATAAATTTGTATAGTGGACAGCACCGGAGGAAAATATTCAGTATCTGCAGCATTCTCACTGATGTCATAATTTGTCAAATTACTCTGCTTGCTTTCGTCCTGCTACAGTTGACCAGAGTGCCTGTTTTCAGGCCCTATGAGGTCAGCCTCGGCTTGTAGTAGAAGCCTCTGGGATGACCATTCACCTAATGCTTCATTGGAGGCCTAATGGAATTATCATAGATAGCAGTGGAGCCTCATCCTGCTGTTTGGAGATTTAGGGCCTAAGATTGGAAAGACAGAAGTCATTTTTTCTCATTTTACCTCCAAATGAACAGCAGTATCTTCTGGTCCTTGCCAGGCCTGAGTGGTCTGCTGTGATCATTTAAGGACTGAAGAGCTAGCTAGCCAAGGTTTTAAGAAAGAACCCGAGGGGCTTTTTTAAAAAAAGAAAGAAAGAAAGAAGGAAAGGAAGAGGGAGAGAAAGAAAGACTTAATGATGCTACAGATGTCTCTCTGTTTGATACAAGTTCTAGGTTACTAGCAGGGATATATTTGTATCCTTGTGGAATGTGCTAAATTTCTTTCAGCTCCATAGCTATAACGAACAGACCATGGTGATGCTACCCTGCCCACTAGGTGGAAATAGCTGTGTTTTTTTCTTTGTGCATGTATGCATATTTGTGCGGTGTATATACTCGTGTGAGTATATACGCATATGTATACGTGCATGAGGAAGCTCAAGAACATCAAGTATTGGTCCTCTCCTCAGACCAGCAGAGGACGGCAGGTATCTGCCTCTAGCACTCTTTGGATGTCTTTGAGGCAGGGTCTCTCTCTGAACCTGGGCCTCCAGTTTTCTCGGCTAGAAAGGAGGCTGGCCAACCCCAGAGCTCTTTACCACTTTGCCTCCTCAGGAACCAGTGCTGTAGGTGTTTACAGGGGCACGGCTTGTTAGATGAGGGTTTGGATCCAAACTTCAATCCTCAGGATTTCACGTCAAGTGCTCATAACCAGCGAGGTAGCTATCCAATCCCTATTTTATTTTATTTTATTTTAAGACTGAATTTCTCAATGACAAGTGTGCGAGGCTGTTGAGCTGCAAGCCTCGCAGAACCTCCTTGTCCCTGCCTCCCTGTGTATGTGACATGACTTTCAGGGATCAAACTCAGGTCCTGATACCTGCAAGGGGAGCTCTCCCCTGACTGAGCTAACTCTCCAGTCTTCACAATGTTCTCCAAATACCTCTTCTGCCCACCCCAAGCTAGGTGAATGTTTCACAAAGTAGGGGACTGTCGGATAGGAAGTCATTATAAACGATAGGGAGCTATTCCTTAATAATATTTATATTTTAATTTTAGTGCTTTTGGGAACTTACAGCTAGCACATCAAACCCATGATTTTACAAACATTGTTTATGCTAAGAGCTGTGTAGGTGTGAGACAGTGACTCTGAAATAACAAGGGAGGGCACCACAGATGGCGAATATGCAAATTGGACATGGCTCTGTGCCCCCCACCCCCTACCCCATGATTGAAAATGTGTTCTCTAGGCAATTTAAAGCCACCAGAGCTCTTCCCTCACAACCTGAAAAACAAAGGCATAAGAACTAAGATAATTTCCGGGAAGTTTTATGGAAAGAGAGATCTGAGTGCTTGCTTACGGTTTCACACACAAGCATTCAGCTACAAGAAAGCTACTGAGGAAATGATTTAGACATTAGCCCCATTAGTTCTCAGCCAGGGAGAGATGGCATACAAAGGGCAGAATACCCCGGGCTTAGGAATGTCACTAGCATAGGTAGCCACAGCCGGCCCAGAGCCTGTAACAGGATGCTGAGACCCCAGACAGACCATCGCTACTTGCAGCCTGGCCTGAGTGTGTCATTTGTAGGGTTATTAAAAGTCACCTACAGGAATCCGTGTCTTCAGAGGCCTGGGAGATAGAAACTTTGTCAGTTGAGAGTCGTTATGTCATCAGCCCATTCTGATGAATAATAAAAATGATAAAGTCAAAACGCCAAGTCCCCTTCATCTCCTGTCACTCACTGTTCAGGGCTGTCACCCTGGATCCCAGTCCCTTCCTGAGAGTGACAGAGCCAGCTAGCTGTGGAGGGAGGATGGAGTGAAATGGACAGAGGCAGCTCAGGACACATATTAGGCCCCGGATAGGATAGCAGACTATATTGTAGGGCGCTTTAGGAGGAGGAGACACTCCAGGCTGAGAGTCTGGCTATCAGTCAAATGGTTTCTGCCTGCAGCGCTGTGTTTCCTGAACATGTCGGGAACGAACATGTCAGGAATTCTCGGATTCTAGCAGCTCAGCTTCTTTATAAGCAGAGAGCTTAGTAGAAAGCTGCCGCTTGGACGCTGCAAAGGGCCTCTGTGTGCAGGGATCTTGACAATCCTTACAGATTAGCAGGCAGCAGTCTGGGGCCATTAGATAGATGTTCCTCCCCGCTGGTACTTCCAGGTCACGTTGTGCTGGTGAAACAAAAATTGGGCTCAATGTATACTTTAGGTCAGGCTAGGAAATGAAGGAGAAAGGAGAGGGGTCTTTTTGTTATTGTTGTCCCCCCACCTTTACGTTATGGGTGTCTTTTTACTCTCCAGATGGTATCCGTGTCAGTAAAGCTTTGAGACTGCTTTTTTAAAAAACAGACACAGGACACACATAGGCTTCTCAGCTTGTACTTGGCCCCTGACCCGGGCCTTCAAAGCCAGCCCTGTTCCCACTTGAATTGGAAGGCTGTCGTAGCGACTAGTCCCAGGGTGAGAGGTTGTAGCTGCGCTGCCTGCTAACGAGCAGCCTGCAAGTCCAGTGTCAGGGCTCCCCACAAGAGCACAAGAGCCCTCATGCTGACAGGCTGTGTGACACACGCAGAACAAAGCAACCGTTCTGTTCCCAGCAGCACATTCGTCTACCCAGCTTCGGCCTTGACCTCCTTGCAGGTTCAGAGTCGGGACACTGAGAATTCTGACTGCAGTTCCGTGGCCTCGGTGAGAGGAAGGGTTCATTTCAAAGTCTGATGATGCATCTTGTTAGTGACATAGGAAATTCAGGGCTACCAGAATCTGCAAAGATTCTGAAGTCATTCAAAAAAAAACCGTAACCTTTCTCAGTCTTGGCTAAATACTGTCATTTAGCTCTGACTAGCCTGGAACTCACTGTGTAGATGAGGCTGACCGAAGGGCACAGTTGAAAGAGCTGCTCACCTCTGGTGGGAAGCAGCTGGGGACAGGCTATGCTTTCAGGAGCAAGCATCCATCAGCCCACTTTCAGTGTGAACGCATCCTAATGAATCCATCAACGAGGCCAGTGAGCCTGTTTTCTAGTTACCTCTCCACAGCAGCACCAAGTCTCAACACAGGAGCCTAGGGGCCCAATTTCCTATTCAACCCATGACAGAAGTCTCTCTCCCTCTCTGGATCTCTTCCACCCTCCCTCCTCCCACACCCTCTTCCCCACCCTCCGCCCTCCACCTCTCATTCTTCTTTCTTCCTTCTCATTTTGAGAGCCCAGTAATGCCCACTATGTTCAAGAATACTATTTTGTTCTGTGTCGTGCACATAAGGCCTATACCCATTCTCTATAGACACTGGCAGCTGCCCTGCAAAAAGCCAGTCTCCACCCTTCCTCATGGCTCCTCCCATCCCTTCCATGCACCACCCCCTTTCTCTTCCCTCCTGTGCATCCAGGAACAAAGTGGGAGCGAGTGAAAGTCCTTGTTTCAAAGCCCATAAAAGGGGCCTTGGAGGCAAATCTCTATTTCCGTTGTAACAGGGTGATAATTACCACACTGGCCTTCCTGGAGGGCCCCAGTCTGCCCCTGCCACCGGCTTCCTTTTTAAGCGAGAGGCCGATCCTGTGGGCAGAGGCCACCTGGGTTGAACAGGGGGCGGGTGATGACAGGAAGCTAACCATCTGCACCTTAAGCCTCAGAGGAATTCTCCAGAGGGTTGTAAAAGGCTGGAAACCCACAGTCTGCCAAGCGTGGAGCATTGCTTCTCAGGCAGTGTTCCCACTTACACAGGAAGAGCAAGTGGCCCGGTGAAGCACTCCACTCCCTGACACACAGCTGAGTGGGGACTGGACAGAGCAGCTGTGACTCCAAAAGATGCTTTTTCATACACCGTGACCTTCCAACACTCGTTGAAAGATAAGTTGTATGAGATCTGGAGAGATGACTCAGAAGTTAAGAGCATTGGCTGCTCTTACAGAGGACTTTCAGTTCCCAGCACCCACATGGTGGCTAACAACTGTCCGTAATCCAGTTCCAGGGACCTGATGTCCTTTTCTGGACTCCAAGGACAGTGGGAATGAACACACTGCACAGACATACATGCGTATACGTAAAACTAAGATAACTTGAACACTAAGGTTAGGATAGATAGACGTCTAACATTAAAAGCTGGAATGAGGGGACTAAGAGAAAAGGCAAATACTTCCTCTGTGCTTAATCCTGAAGTAACCCAAGGCCTAAGCCCTGAAACCCAGACAGTGTGTCCCAGAGCAGAAAATAACTCCATGAGACTGAACCCAAGGATCTTGGAAAGTCCTGGGATCAGTTAGGATAGGTTAGGTTATGCTGTATAATAAGCAACTCCAGAACTTCCCCCACTTATGGTCCCGTTGCTCTAGAAGGTTATGTTGCTCATTGTTCTTACTGGGAACCAGGGTGCCAGGAGGACTTTCGTTCAGACTGAGAATTGATCATTTCCATGATGAGGAGATGGTGAGCCACACATCTCTTAAAGCCGAGGTTGACCATGTTGACCAAAAAGGTCATTTGGCTCCATTTCCGTTCCATTTGAAGGGAAATACAGTACCACCATATGTGTGCCAGGAGAGCAGAAAACACACAGTGACTTCCACTGTCCTGCACAGGGGTAACACGCTGGACTTCCTATCTCTCTACCTCCCATCGTTGCCCGTTCACCGTCTGTTCATCCCAATGTGACCGTGACCATGTGACCACCAGGAACTTTGAGGTTTCTCTGTGTGGAGAAAAGTCCTCAGGTATATGAGGAACACGAGTAGCTGCCCCATAGTATGTATCAGCTGCATGTCAAGGGTATGACAACATAGAAAAGTTGGCAGCTTAACATTTATTGAGCACTTACTACACACCCCTGGAGTCTAAAGATGAGCAGGGTATAATCCTCGTGTGCAAGAAGTTTAGAGTCAAGCCACGACACCAAGTGCTGGAGAGATGTGTGACCATGTGTGCGCTGTGGTCCTACTGTGGGTGTATATATATGCATTCTAACAAATGGCAGGAAGTTTGCTCATTTTCTTTTTCTGGCAGTGATGGTTACAAAGACTTTTCAGGGTCAACAAGATGACTCGGTGGCTGGAAGCACTTGCCATGTAAGGCAGGCCACCTGTGTGTGATCCCTAGGACCCATAGACAAGTGGGAGGAAAAGGCCACCTCCACAGAGTTGGTCTGACTGCCATACACAGAGGCTGGGGAGTGCCTGCATTCCTGTCTTAGTTAGGGTTACTGTTGCTGTGAAGAGACACAATGGGCAAAGCAACATGAAGAAGAAAGGGTTTACTTAGCTTATACTTCCACATCACTGGTCATCATTGAAGGAACTCAAATACAGCAGGAACCTGGAAGGAGGGGCTGATGCAGAGGTGCTGCTTACTGGCTTACTCCTCATGTTTTTCTCAGCCTGCTTTCTTATAGAACCCAAGACCACCAGCCCTGCGGTGACCCCACTCAGAATTGGTTGGGCCCTCTGCATCTATCACTAATTAAGAAAATGCCTTACAAGCTTGCCCAAAGCAGGATCTTATGGAAGTATTTTCTCAGTTGGGGCTCCCTCCTCTGGATGACTAGTTTGTGCCACGTATACATAAAACTAGCCAGCACACACCCCGCATACGTACATCACACACTAGAATAAAAACAATGACCATTTGGATGTACTAGGGAGATGGTTAGGTGAGTGGGTACAGTAGTTGTTAACACAAGCAATCGTGAGGCCCTTGGTCTAGATATGCAGAGCTCAGGAAATCCAGGCACAGTAGTGCAATCTGAAATCCCAGTGCTGAGACAGGAGGATCCTGGAAGCTTTTCACATACCCACCTAGACTGGCATATGCAGTAGTAGTCAAGGCATTGCCGCGGGCAGGCCGATCTGGGCCTCCCTCAACCCGAGGGAGAAACGGGGGTCCTAGTCAGGTCGACAAGGTGTAGGTGAAGAAATGACGGCAGAGACGACACATGAAGTATAAGATCTAAATGTATTTCTTAGAAATGGCATCAGACTTTTACAGTCATTGCAAAAGAGAGATGGTAAATCTGGCAGCTCAATAGTTGAGGTACAATCTGAGGCTATCTAAAACATACTGGGTCTAAAGCAGCAGCTATCTCCTCTGAACTGGTGCTGTATCCCCCAGGCCCAAGCACTCTGGGCCGGGGGAATGGGGGAATGCGGATGCATGAATCTGAGTCCTAGCCCATCTAAGTTCTAGTGCTAGTCCTGCATGTGAGTCCAAGTCCTTCTTCCCCCAGTCCTAGTGCTAGACTGAAGTCAGGTAGGCAAGCGACCCCCACACCAAGGTCAGCAGGGTCTGGTAGCTAGGTATGAAGCAGGAGGAAGAGGGGTGGAGCCCTCCCTGTTGAGGTATTCTTATGCTAATTCTCTGGTTCTTGCTGGAGGCAGGCAGAGGGGAATCCCAACCTAACACTTTTAGCTAATGTCCTAGAGTGAGGGAAACCTTTCAATTACTCTCTAGTACTTAAAACATTAAACTAGGATAGTTGGAAACCCAATCTTAACCATTTACAAATCATTACTTGGGGTACCTTTATGCCTAATTATGAGGCCATGTTGATGATTGGAAAGACTAATACCAGCGACTAGTCTGAAATCCAGGAGGCACAGATCTCCTTTTGAAGTCTTATTGCCTCTTATCCTTTATCAGGATTTTATCCCAGATATTTTGGATGTGACTGGAGTAGACAAGTGTGCGTGGCAAGGCATCCTGTCTCAAAGGAGGAAGAGGGGGAAGTCAAGACAGACCAAACACATGAGGCTGTCCTCCGATCTCCATACAGGATCCTTGGCACATACATGCCCTTGTGTGCATACAAATGTACAAGAATACACACAGAGATAAATAAAATTTCCCTTAAAAACTTTACCCATGAATCAAGTAAGATGGTGTTGCAACCAGGATATAAAGTGAATAAATTAATTAATTAATTAATGGGGAAAAAAGAGTCAAATGGGCCTACTTGTTGCTTTGTACATGTGAACTTTTTTTACTTTTTAATATCCTTTGTTGTGTTTATGCATATATGTTTATACGCATTTTCTTTTTCTTTTTTCGAGACAGGGTTTCTCTGTGTAGCCCTGGCTGTCCTGGAACTCACTCTGTAGACCAGACTGTCCTCGAACTCAGAAATCTGCCTGCCTCTGCCTCCCAAGGGCTGGGATTAAAGGCGTGCGCCACCACTGCCCAGCTTTCTTTTTCTTTTGAGACAGGTCCTCACATAGCCTGGGCTGGCCTTAAACTCACTACATACCTAAGAAAGTTCTTGAACCCATGACCCTTCTGCCTCTACCTCCCAGATTCTGGGGCTGCAAGCACTTGTTACCACACTTAGCTCCCCTCTGTCACTTTAAAAAGCAGTTCAGCCTCGCTGTCTGTTCCTGACAGGAAAGCTCTGGTTATAACTGCCTGGTATGTGAGGTGACCCTTGTACAGGCCTCGGCAGAGTATCCCTGGTTTCCGTGTGACCTCTTGTCTTGGTCTGCTGCTCATCTGTGCCATCCAGATAGCTTGATCCAAGGTTACTTTGTGCATAAACACATTTTCTTAAGACTGCCTCTCCTGTCCACTTACATCACATGGGGCCTTCTGATGCCAGGAGTCATCAGTGCTGGGCTGCCCGCTTTGCCAATGAGGAAGTTGGATAGCAACTACCCATCCAGGCCTCCAGGGAGCAAAGTGGTCCGTGTGTAGCCTTGGAGATCATGAACTCTAAGGAACTTGAGGAAAAGCCCAGTCTATCTCTTTGATGTTAGTTTTGATGCAGTCCACACAGTAAGCAAACCAAGGACCAAGGGGTTTGGCTCTGCCACCACTGAATGTCTTTAACAGGTCCTCCCCTCTATGTACCCCCATTTCTTTACCTGCAAACAGATCCTCTGACGTTTAAAGTCTTCTAGCTTCTGTAAGACAGTGTTCTTGAAGTTGAGTTGACAAGTGATTTCTGCAAAGAGAGCTCATCCCACAGAGGGGAACTAACTCCACAAACTCATCCTTGCTGATAGTCATGACCACATGCATTACCCCGTGATGATGCTTCAGTTAGGAGCCAGGTTCTCCACTGAGTTCCTGGATGAATGTAGATGTAAGCCATTCTGTAGCTACCTTGCTGACCTCTGCCACCCCGTGCCTGCAGCAGTAGCTTTGAGGGACTTTGGGAAGCAGGAAGCTCTTCTTGCTGGGGGTGGGTACACCAGAAGGCCTGACAGTGGCTGAACCACAAGAGCGAGGCCCTTCAAGGGAAGGACAGAACTGTACCTACAGCAGTAGTCTTTGGACATTTCTGAGACTTTGGAATAATAATAATAATAATAATAATAATAATAATAAAATAATAGTATACCAACTGTCAAACCTTGTAGCAGCTTCTGTTTCAGGAAGAACTAAGAGATGAAACTCATAGGATAAGCATCTTATTTTCATCAAGATAAAATCCCAAATAGCTGGTAAGATAAGCAATGAGTTTTAGGTTTGTCTTTTAGTTGTTTGGCGTGACACTTGTTTGCCCATAGCCAAGAGGGTGGTCGGCCCTGACTAGGATGTATGGCACTTTCCTTATACTGTAAAGCTTTGTGTGGTGGACATACTACTTGTTATACCAGGGTCCCTGTGAACAGCACCCAGGGTTGAGCGAGGTCTGGTGGTATCTGCCCACAATCCAAGTACTTGGGCACTGAACATGACAACCATGAATTCAAGGCTAGCCTAACCTACATAGAAGATCTAAAGGGAGGATGAGGCTAGGATACAAGTCCCTAGGGCTCCAACCTTTCCTCAAGGGGGAGTCCATTGCATACGTGGCTTGCAAATGTTACCATCCCTGGACTCAAGCCAACCTCCTGCTGGGTACCACTTTCTCCTTGGACATTGCAAGGCTGGTACAGCTCAGGCTGGGCTCTGCAGTGGTCGAAAGAATGTTGTAACCCACACAAGGGGTACCTTGGGGATGCTTTTAGCCACTCATGCAGCATCTCCTTCAGCACAGTTAACTCCTACATAGTCAGCCAGCACCCTGTCGACACCCCGCTGATCACACAAGCTGACCTGTCTACTGTCCGGTGTGGACCCTTGTAGTTGCTTTGAGACTTGGCAATCCCAGGAAGAAGAGACTGGTTCTCACTTTGATTTATCCCATTAATCCCTACTGCTCAGTGACACAGAGTGGCGGGAGGCGAGCTCTGCGATTGTGTGGAGGCCATTAAGTAGGGACTGCGAGCAATGAAGGATTTTGTGGCTCAGTGGTTCCATGCCCCTCCCCCCTCCCCGATACCAGATACCTGCTCTCACATCTCCACCTAGCTTGCCTAGAAATGAGGGCAGAGGGAATCCCAGCTCCTCAGCTTCTTCAGTGGCAGAATAACACTTAGGAAGAAACATTTCCTTCTATTTCTTTGAGTTGTCTGGACATGGCTCATGCGCACCCAGACAGTAGTGAACATGTAGAAGGGTGTTGTCATTTGACTAGGAGTCTGTTGTATGGACCTTTATGGGGTATGGATGATCCATTGGGTCTCTTTATTTCCTTTTAAAATGTGGATGCAAGAAGCCCTGTGGGTGGGTGCTCATAGACCCAGAGCTTATATACAATGAATGGCTCATTCTCTCCTTCCCTCCTCCCCCTAGCAGTGAGGAATAACTTCCTGCCTTTCCCTATCTAGGGAACCCTGATAAACTCTGATCCTTTCTGCCCTGGGATACCTCCTTTGTCTTTTGCTCATTTCTTTCTTTGTTTCTACCCAGAACCGAAGCCTCCAGGACCTTTTATCCATCCAGGGTCCCCACAACTGGCACATTGCTCTGGGCCCATTTGTATGCCTTAGGATGTCAGCTTTGGCTGCAGAAAGGCACGCTGGGTACAGCCCAGGTATAGGGTAGGCTTTCCAGTGAGAGGAAACTGGACGCTGCCCGTAGCCTTGTTCATTGGCTGTCTTGACTTTGCACAGAGCCTCGTTTGCCTCAAGCTAACAGACACTGCCTGAGCGTCTAATCAATGCACCAATGTTAATAAGACCATCTGTGAGGTTACTGCATTTTTTTGTTTCCTTCCTCATCTAGGTTAAGGCCAGTATTGTCACAGTCTCCCAAGTGATCTGTACATCCTTCTACCTCGCCCCTAGGCTCCAGAGCAGCAGCCTAGGACATTAGCGTCTCTCCTCTGAGCTTTTGCTGCGGCCTTTAGATGGCCAGCTACCACTATTACCTTCCTAACACACCTTAGGACTCCGGAGCCTTCCTGAAGCTTCACAGCGGTGGCTTCCTGCTGCACACCGAACAAAAGACAGACCTAGTCTGTGTCCCCCAAATCGGTGTGTTCTGGCTCTTGGCACCCCTCTGGGCTCACTTCATCCACATTCTCCTGGGAAGAGCCATGCCTTCCTCTGGCCCCCTTGAACTTGCTCACCCACCATGCCCTTCAGGACTAAGGGACTGCCATCCTCCCTGTCTAGAGTAGGCTTCCCATGCTTCTTTCTCCTCTTCTTCTAGGTGACCTGAGTATCTGACCCTGACCCCTTCACCAACCTCAGCCCTCAGCTATGAACTATTTATAAACTGCTTATTTTAACTGTGAGACAAGGTCTTTTGTGCAGCTCAAGCTGGCTTTGAACACAACATTCTCCTGCCTCAGCCTCCCAAGTACTAACATTGCATTCCCACCATGCCAGGCCGCACCCCTTGTTTTCATGCATCAGTAAAACAAAACCAGGTTGGGCCGGGCGGTGGTGGAGCATGCCTTTAGTTCCAGCACTTGGGAGGCAGAGGCAGGTGGATTTCTGAGTTCGAGGCCAGCCTGGTCTACAGAGTGAGTTCCAGGGCAGCCAGGGCTACACAGAGAAACCCTGTTTCGAAAAAACAACAACAACAACAACAAAAACAAAACAAAACAAAACAAAAGGTCGATTCTGCTTCTGGGCCAACCTTCTCTTCTAGAACAGTGCCCGGTTCAGAGAGCATGCTCCTTTTACTTAGACCAGAAAGAATGAATAGATGGAGAGTGGTGAGCATGTGTTAGTTGCTGTGATAAAACACATGACCGGAAGCATCTTACAGGGGAAGTAGTTTATTCCAACTTGTGGTTTCAGAGGAAACTCTTATTAGAACCTATCATGGTGGGGAGGCAGGGTGGCAAACAGCAGTCATGGAAGCAGGAAGAGGAGGCTGAGGGCCTATGTCTGTATGTACATTTTAAGATTTATTTCATATGCTCTATGTGCATGTACAACTGCATGCCAGAAGAGGGCATCAGATCCCAGTATAGATGGTTGTGAGCCACCAGGTGCTTGCTGGGAATTAAAGTCAGGACCTTTGGAAGAGCAATCATGGTAGAGGTCAGGAGAGTTAGCTATCCTGAGTCCAAGGTGATGGGATGCCATGCTGTACAAGGCTAGTGAGTTCCCTCCTTCCTTAATAGCCAGTGCCGTTCCCTGATAGATTAGAATGCCTGCTAGCCAGTGTTATGTTTCAAACCCTGGACCAGTGGCTAGGGTGCCTTGCCTCCAGATTCTCTCAGTATCTATCCCTCAGTCCCTACCTGTTACAGGGTATGGCTGGCACACCCTGCCCTCTACCCTGAACTCTCTAGCCAAGGAGCTGGGCTGTCTTCCCCCAGAGGCTATTCCCTATACAATCCAGACATTTTGCTTACCCACCCTTTTTGTAGCTATGTCATCCTGGCTGCTACATCCTGGTTCTCCTCTCTCCTGTCTCTCTCTTCCCTTCCCCCCCCCACCCCATCTCCTCTCACGGTTTAGGGTCAGTACCATAGACTCTCCCAGATGTGTCTGCTTCTGGCTATCCTTTCCTACATATTTATAATAAACTTTCTCTTCCACCATTCCTAGAAGCAGTCATGTCCTCTCTCTTTTCTTCTTCTTCTTCTTCTTCTTCTTCTTCTTCTTCTTCTTCTTCTTCTTCTTCTTCTT
>NW_022196904.1:40476859-40489217 GCF_008632895.1 Mastomys coucha
TCTCTCTCTCTCTCTCTCTCTCTCTCTCTCTCTCTCTCCCTCCCTCCCTCTCTCTCTTTAATTCAGCCAGTGTCATATGATAATAATGGATTAGAAACCAGCAGCCACTGCCACTGGGTGCTAGATTAGAAAGCCTGACAGCCAGTGCCATTCAGTGATAGATTAGAATGTCTGGCAGTCATGCCATTCAGTGATAGATTAGAAAGCCTGGTAGCCAGTGCTATTAGGCAATAAGCTAGAATGCTGATTTCACAGATGAGAATTGGAGGGATCAGAAGCTAAAGTGACTGCCTCAAAACACCATGTTATAAAATGGGCCCTGTCAGCCCTAGACCCGGCCTTGTGGTCACAGTGTCCTTTTTCACATGTGAGTCTCCCTCAGGTCTTGCCAGCCTGCTACTTCTGCCCTGGTCAAAGTCTGGTAGGGGGTGGAAGCAGAAACTAGAAGACCTAGGACCCCCAGTGGGTAACTTGCAAGAGCTGAAGCACACAGCCCGGCGGGAGGTCTGCTCTAACTCCCCCCGCCCCTCCCCAGGCAACCACAGAGGTGCAAACCTGCTAAAATCCCCTGCAGAGGTCTTGAAACCAAACATGAAAGAGTTTATGACCCTGTAGACTTGAACTCCTCTCTGTGCCAAGCTGTAATTCCAGTACTCTTTGGAGCAAACGATCAGAACCATAATTTGCGGAGGGCCTCCGAACAGGCGCTGATTATGTTTCAAGACAAGCTGAGGACGGAGCTGCCTTGGGAGGGATTGGGGAGGGAGGCATGGTGTCTGGCTGAAGCAATTAAATGTAGTTGGCTTCTCCTTTTAAACAAAGGCCCCCAGGAAGCCTCCAGAGGGCTGAAGTCTTAATGGTCTGGAATAAAAGGGTTAGGGTGGGGGTGGGGGTAAGAGTCAGCAAGCTGAGGGGCTCCTATGGGCAGACCTGCCTTCAGTGTCCCCTACCTGAACAAGCAGCACTCATGCTAATGGTGTGGCCTCTCCGGTTATACCCAAGGTCTGCTTCCTGTGCTAGGGTTGGAGACCCTGCAGGGAACTGGTACTCTGCTGTTCTTCCTTGGCTATCCTTTGTGTCAGTCACTGTGCTGGATGCCAGCCCTGTTCTTCAGACAGTACCCCAGCGCTGTGACCCTCCAGTGAAGGTCTAATCTATTAAAAAGCCTTTGGGGTTCCATGTCACACATTGGCACCTCCCAGCCTGGCCCTGCCACCTCTCTAGTCTCATCTCCACGTCTCCACCTGGGTACCAAGTGCTTCTCAGGCTGTGTATGCTTCTGATGGCTTTGCGGGCTGCAACCCTGTCCCAGCACTTCCTCTTGCTTGGGCTCTTGGTCTGGGCCGGCTAGGCATGTACACGCTAGCAGCTCTCTCCTTTGATCACACAAAGGAGCCTGTGTGGTCCTTTACTTTAACTTCTAACTTAATCTTAAAATTGTTTTCTATTTTTGTAATGCTAGTCTTTAAGACTAAAGTTATATTTGTCATGGGGTTCCCAGGACCTAATAATACAGGCTCTGACACATAGCAGGTTGGCTGAGGAGACTTGGGGATATGGCTGTGCCACCTATCCTAAGCCATGTATGCTACCATAGACTGAAAAAGGCCAGGCATTTGCTCTCATAAGCCATAGGCCCTGGTGGAAGCCAGCATGAAAGATTCCAACAAGGGCCCTCCTCCTTCCATCCTCTCTAATAGAAACAGTACTAGGGAATGTTCTAGAGCTCTTTGAAAGTCTGCTAATCCTACTTATAAGGGCTCTGCCCTCACTTCTTCTCAAAGACAGCTGCAACCTGCAAATACTCCCACACTGGGTGTTAGACTTCAACATAAACTATTCGGTCTATAACTCACCCTGCTAGGAATAGCAAACAATAGGGATCACCCTGCATGTGAGGTACTATGCTGGGGTTATAGGGACATGGAGGCTGGACTGGAGCTGTCTTCTGGGATACCAACACCCTTCACTTGGTGCAAAGAGCAGATCAGGAGTTGCTAAGGGAAAGGCCTGGGCACTCAGGCTATTCACATTTCCAGATCAAACGGCAGGACAGGACTATGGGAGTGTTCCTGCAAAAGCTGGATCAGACCTTGGAAAACAAGTGGGGGTGGGGGGGGTGGGAGGGCAGGGAGGGAAGCAGTTCAGGTTGAGTGGGAAGGGCTGGAGGAAAAGACAAGAGCCCAAGAGTTCTGCTCTGGGAAGAGGCAATCCCATCTTGGATTCCCACCCACACCACCTACCCTGTGTCCTTGGAGAATAAGCCTCCCTAGCATCTGGGAGCCCATTATGTCCGAGGTCAGCCCTGTGTCTCTGCAGAGAAACCTCCCCAAAGAAGACCTTGATAGACAAAGGCAAATAGGTGACTTATTTGCAGATGCCCTGGGGCCCCTGGTATTAGGACCTCCATCATCTAATGATTAAACACTATACAAACACTGGGTGACCAGCTCTCAATGTAAGTGGGGCCGCAAAGCCAAGAGGGCATGGCTCTCCCAGCAGCTGGGAGGAAGCCAGGCTGGAGAGATGTTTTCTATGCTAAGCAACACACCCTCCAAATGGAACCCAGGAGGTCACTGTAGGAGAAATGGGATGGGGGTGGATTCCCTCCTGCCTGCGCTGGGTGCTGGGAAGATGTGCAATGAGTCACTCACGTGTTAAAAACCAGGATTTGGTGATTGGTGGGCTGGATTTAGGTGAGATTTGCACCCAACTGCCTACCCAGCTCTGATAGAAAGACTGGGTTCATACCCCCTCATTAGATGGTACAGCTGACTCAGAGGCTAGGTATGAGTGTAAAAAGCAGTTGTAAGAAGCAGTACTAGATAGGGCTGGAGAGATGGCTCAATGGCATTGCCGCTCTGGTTCTGACAGCCGAGGGTGAGAGCAGAGGCCCCCACTGTTGCTAGCTGCTGCAAGTGACTTGAATCCAGGGCTCCTCTCCTTTAGCCATTCACTCACTGGATTTAGATGCTCTTGTTATAGTTTTGCCATCATGTTATGCATGTCTGGTTACTGCCAGAGAGTTCAGAGGACTCAAGTGAAGTTGGGCATATAGAGGAGACATTGGCCTTGCTTGTTGGTGAACCTTGGGACCCCTGAGAAACTAGATCCAATTTCTGGGGCTCCCTAAACTCCAGAGAGCTTACAAAAGGCTTACTCAGAATTCCCCAGTTGCAATGGCAGTACTGACCGGCACTGTGATGGTGCTGGCTGCAGCAGCTGATGTCCTAGGTTTCTAACACTGTGATGAAACACCATGACCAAAAGCGAGTCAGGGAAGGAAGAGTCTACTTGGCTTATGTTCCCACATCATAGTTCATCAGCAAAGGAAGTCAGGACAGGAGCAAGCAGGGCAGGAACCTGGAGGTAGTAGGAGCTGATGCAGGGGCCACGGAGGTGTACTGCTTGCTGGCTTGCTCATCATGGCTTATAAAACCTAGGATCATCAGCCCAGGGGTGGCATGACCTAATAAAATGAGCTGAGCCCTTTCCAATCAATCACTATGAAAATGTCCAAACAACAACAACAAAAACACTCGGGAAAAAAACAACAACAACAAAAAAAAAAACCAAAACAAAACAAAGAAAAAATCAAACCAAACCAAACCAAACAAAACAAAAAAGCAGGGCACTGGTGATGCACACCTTTAATCTCAGCACTTGGGAGGCAGAGGCAGGTAGATTTTTGAGTTCGAGGCCAGCCTGGTCTACAAAGTGAGTTCTAGGACAGCCAGGGCTATACAGAGGAACCCTGTCTTGAAAAAACAACAACAACAACAAAAACAAAAAAACAAAAAAAAAAAAAGAAAGAAAGAACATGTCATACAGCTGGGTTTCATGGGGGCATTTTCTCACTTTAGGTTCTCCTTGCAGATAACTCTAGCTTGAGTCATGTTGACATACCACTAGCCAGCACAGCCTGCACAGTACACCCACTGTGAACAAGATACTGTACTGCCACTTTAGTCCCCATCACAACTAACTACTACTACTTCTTCTTCTTCTTCTTTTTTTTTTTTTGGTTTTTCAAGTCAAGGTTTCTCTGTGTAGCCCTGGCTGTCCTGCAACTCACTTTGTAGACCAGGCTGGCCTCGAACTCAGAAATCCACCTGTCTCTGCCTCCCAAGTGCTGGGATTAAAGGTGTGAGCCACCACCGCCCAGCTACAACTAACTTTAAAGATGAGGGATCACTAAATGATGTGCATGCATTTGGAGATGGAGCTGAGATCAGAACCCCTGGCCTCCCATGGTGATTTCTTCTCCTGTTCCAGAAAGCCATGATAAAGAGCCTACAGAGAGTCAGCTTACAGACTCTCTTCTGTATGCTGTTACAGAAACAGAAGAATCAGGCTGTTAGGAATGTGCTGTCATATCAGCGCACTCGGGGTGTGGGGTCAGGACTTTTTCTGGAGGTGCAGGGGAAGCTGTGAGCCATTTCTGACTTCCCTGGGCACCACTCCATCTGTCTGCCCTGACTGGGTGGGCTGCGCTGTTTTCACTAAAGAAGCCGACCTGTTTCTCCTTAGAGTGTGAGAAATGTCAATGTAGAAAGGACTCTGAAGGGTTTAAATTTAGCTGGCGGCATGTATTCATGTGCCATGCAGCCTAGGCACCCAAAGATAGGTGTGACAGGTTGGCTGGGTGACAAAAGCCAGTCCTTGAAAAATTTAGGCCTCCTTTGGAAGGCTGGGCAGGCTCGTCATAGATCTGTCCCTCGCCTGGCATATAAACCGCAATAGGATGGTGGAGAGGTGGTGCAGGAGACACAACCACCATCTGTGAAGGCTGACATGGGGGGGGACCAAACTGCCATGACATCAGCACCTGCTTCCGCTGGCCCCTCACCCCCGTCCTGTTGTCCTGTTATCCTGTGGTTCTGTTTAGGGCTTGGGAGAGTAGATTCAGATGGGAGGAAAGTGCTATGATCCTTTACTCTTGCATTCCTGACTTTTCACGAGGGTAGGCCAAAGCACCTTAAGGAAGGATTTACTTTTGGCTCAGTTCAAGGAGACAGTCCACCACAGAGGCAGAATGGTGATTACATTGTATCTACAGTCAAGAAGGGGGGGGGGGGGAGAGTGGTGCTTACCTGGCTTATTTTTTTTATTCAGTGTGAGACCCCAGCCGCTGGCATAGCCTAACCAATATTCAGCATTCATCTTCCCTCCTCAGTTAACCTCCATCAGATACTCCTCTATGGACACATCCAGCCGGGGTTGTGTTTCATAGTTATCCTAAATTCAGTCAAGTTGACCGTGACTGTTATCCATATAATCGTGCAATGCTGACTGATTAGTAGATGTGAGGTGGTTGGGAAGCAGAACCCCAGTGTTCCAGAGTAGTCAGACCATGAACTTTCAGGTAGAGCCAGTCAGAGGATGCGTGCCAGTTTGTCTTCATCTGCCTCCATATCTGTTTCTTTTCCTCCTCCTTCTCCTCCTCTTTGTCCTCCTTCTCCTCCTCCTCCTCCTCCTCCTTATTCTTTTTATTCTTCTTCTTTTTTAAGATTTATTTATTATATGTAAGTACACTGTAGCTGTCTTCAGACACTCCAGAAGAGGGCATCAGGCCTCATTACGGATGGTTGTGAGCCACCATGTGGTTGCTGCGAATTGAACTCAAGACCTTCGGAAGAGCAGTCAGTGCTCTTAGCCGCTGAGCCATCTCTCCAGCCCCATTCTGGTTCTTCTTGATTCTCCTCTACTATTTGTTGAGGTCTGGAAGCTTCCGAAGCTTTCCCAGTTCACAGCAGCTGGCAGAGCTATGGGAACACAAGCAGAAGCAGGATCTGCTCATGATCCCCAACAGCCTGTCTGTGAGTGAGGAGAGCGGAGGCTTTCTGAGAGATGGAGGCTCTATGGGGATCACTTATCCAGGCTGTGTCGGGGCAGCAGCCTACACATCTTGGCAATGGGTGAAGTGCCAAGTGGCTATGGGAAAAGACTAAATTTAGTCACGTGTACATGTACGGCTTTCTCTGCTTCCTGTGTCTTTGATCCACTTGGCAGTTGAAAACCCAAGTTCTCCGCTCTCTTTTGCCCCCTGGTTATTTTGTCAGATGAACCATTTGTACAGAATGCTGTGTGTGCCTGCACATGCTCGGTTTTTTTTTTCTTTTTGGAATATCATAAATATTTTTCACTAGGGTAATGCTGTAAGCATTTTTATTCCTTTAAAGTGATTTTATTGAATGAAATCATGTGTTTATTTGCTGATTTTTTTGTTTATTTGTTTGTCTGTTTCATTTTTGAGACAACATCTATTTAGCTTTGGCAGTTCTTTGGTTCACTATGTAGACCAGCATAGTCTTGAACTCAGAGATCTGCCTGCCTCTGACTCCTGAGTGCTGGGTTAACTGCTTTTTTTTTAAGTGTGTGTGTGTGTGTGTGTGTGTGTGTGTGTGTGTGTGTGTGTGTGTGTGTGTCTGTGTCTGTGTCTGTGTCTGTGTGTATACATGCATACTTGTGGAGGTCAGAGGGCAACATGCAGAAGTTAGTTTTCTTCCACCACATGGGTCCCAAAGTGTCCACTTAGTCATCAGACTTGGTAGCAAGCATCCTTCCCTGCTGAGCCATCTTGCTGGCCCACATACATTTTTCTTTTTAACTCTAGCTGCTTGCACTTCTTCTCATTCCTATCTGCCCAACAGTCTTTCCCATTCACTCCTACACTGCTCCCTGGTACAAGAGACTCTACATCCCCAAACGGCAGCACAGATGTCCCTGGAACCTCCCTGCCTTTATGATGGGAGTTTGGGATTCACAATCTGTGATAAAAAGAAACAGAAGAGAAACGGTAACCATATTTGAAGGCTGACAGTCTGAGTTCTACCACTAAACTGTGTGAAGGCAAGGTGTACACTTCCTCTCTCTCCTCCTAGGCACACACTGGGAATTTAGCCAAAGGGCCTCCAAACCAACCCTGTGTCCAATTTGGAATTGACCACTGAGTGTTAATAGAGGGAGCAGCTGCTTGGAAACTCCATGGTGTCTGAGGTGGGAAACAGAGTTGGGCTAGCCTTCCTGATAGACAAGGATTCCCAGAAGCAGCATGTGCCAGAGAGCTCCTGATGGTGCTTGGGGTGCAAGTTCAGGCCTCAGCGACTGAGCTTCCCATGAGGTCTGGTTCCCTCTCCCCACCCCCATCACACTACCTTACAGGTCACTCCTCAAAACCTTGTCTCTCAGGGGCTGGAGAGTTGGCTTAGAGGTTAAGAGCACCGACTGCTCTTGCAGAGGTCCTGAGTTCAATTCCCAGCAACCACATGGTGGCTCACAACCATTTGTAATGGCATCTGATGCTCTGGTATGTCTAAAGATAACAACAGTGTACTCATATACATAAAATAAATAGCTCTTAAAAAATAATAGGACTAGAGAGATAGCTCAGTGGTTAAGAGCACTGATTGCTCTTCTCGAGATCCTGAGTTCAATTCCCGACAACCACATGGTGGCTCACAACCATCTGTAATGGGCATCCAATGCCATCTTGTGGTGTGTCTGAAGACAGCGACAGTATACCCACATAATGAAATAAATAAATAAATCTTTTTTTTTTTTTTTTGAGACAGGGTTTTTCTGTGTAGCCCTGGCTGTCCTGGTACTCACTCTGTAGACCAGGCTGGCCTCTAAATCAGAAATCTGCCTGCCTCTGCCTCCCAAGTGCCAGGATTAAAGATGTGAGCCACCACCGCCCGACCATAAATAAATCTTTAAAATAAATAAATAAATAAATAAAACTTGCCTTGCAGGGTCTTCACTTTTCTTACCTCATCTCTTGACTCAGACTACATGCCATCCTTTCCACAAACCTTCCCTGAACTGCTGTTCACCAAGAATCAGGTCATGTGTCTGTCCGAGGGTCTTCATGGCAGCACCAGAAGAGTCACCTTCTAAGTCTGCTCCTGGCCTGTCACTCAGCATCTTGAGGACAGGAACTTACTCACCAGTGTGAACTCTGGTCACCTGGGGACAGACAACAGCCCAGGAGTAGGTCATATACCTCCACTTGCCAGGGAGCCTCAGTTGTCCGTCTGTACCCCTCCCCTTTGAGAAAGACTCTGTCCCTTTCCTCTCCGAATTGGGAAGGCATCCTTTCCGTTAAAACTCCGTAACTAGGATCCTGGGAAAACATGGGATTCATTTTGCAGATGTTTGACTTAGATCCTGTATTGGTTATTCTCTGTCACTGTGACCGGGTACTGACAGGAGGTAGCATGGAGGACTAACTATGGCTTGCTTTTGGAGGGGATGCTGTCAATCCCTAAGGCTGCTCCTAAGTAGTGGGATTAGTTTGTGAAGGTGGTGGCTGCAGGAGCCTAAAGCTGCTTGCTCACATCTTGGAGGACAGGAAGTAGGGCTGGGCTATATACCTTCAGGCTCACCCCAGTGACCTACTTCTTCCAGTGACATTTCACTTTCTAAAGGTCCCACCACTTCCCCTGTATGAATAACATGCCAGCTGGGGGCTAGCCATTCACACACATACCTTTGTGGTGAACATTTCATATTGAAAGCACAGCAGGGCCTTGATAGGTTGTATCCTCGCCTGCTGGTGAAATGAGCCAATTCAAGCCAGATTAGAATATATTTAAAGGCAGGTTTATTGAGAAGCTGCTCTCAGGTGAGTTCACTGGCCCCAAGGATTGAGCCAGCTTAGGAAGAGGGATGGAGAGAGGGAGAGAAATCGAGAAGGGACTTGAGCTGGCTCAGAGAGTGCACAAAATGTCTGGATTATATAGGGAAGAGCCTTTGGCGGAAGGAAAGTGCAAGGTTGGGGGCTGGGTATGCCAGGTAGGGACTGAGGGATGCTGGAAGAACCTGGAGGCCAGGTCTGCTTTGGTATGTAAAATATGCACCTCAGTCCTTTGTCCCAGGGTCAGAAACCAAACAAGCCTCTTATAAGCTTGTCTAGATCTGTAGATGGAGTCTTAACACAAGAATGCTGAGGTTCATGGGCACTGCACAGGGCCTTCAGCGAAAGCCTGGGCTCAGTCGTACATAGTCAGTCTCTTCCCTTCCCAAGCAAGCTGTGCTTGCAGGCAGTGGCAGGCTCTTTTTATTTTAGTTGGTGAATTTTAAAAGCCAAACCTGGGCTGGCTCAGTGAACTTGCTGCTTCCAGAGAAGTTGGGTTAGATTCCCTAGCACCCACACGTGGCTCACATCTGCCTGGAACTCCAGTTCCACAGGATCCAACACCCTTCTGGCCTCTGTGAGCATCAGGCCTGCACGTGGTGCCCAGACATATACACAGACAAAACAGTCAAAGCATAAAATAAAAGCCAAACCTACCATGTGCTTCCTGGATCCTAGCAGCTAAAAAGATAGATGCCCTTGGATCAAGTAGGCAGCTGCTGCTTCTGTCAGAATACAGGCACACCTCTGATTACTGCTAATTTGCAGTCCCTCCACTCCACCCGGGGCTCTGGGTCCAAGCTGCCTAGTTCTATGACTGGTGACCTGCTTTATAGCCCTGCCTAAATGGATCCATTACAGTATCTTCCAGGCAGCTGCTCTAGGTAAATTAATACCTGGAGGTCTTTTTCCTTCCCTGGGAAATGTTAAGTACTGTAACAGGCTTTCATTTAAGGCTGTGTGAGGCTTATTTCACCAGCTTGCTATTTGGAAGTTCTAACAAAACACCTTTATGAATAGCGACTGTAATACCCTTAATCCCCTAAACTTCCTGACATTTCAAACTAAGTGGATTGCTGCGAAAGAAATCAGGCTCTCCCATCTCTCTGCATTCATCCAGCCTGGGAATCTTCCTAAAGGACTTGGTACAAACCAGAAAAGACCAGGAAATTCCACACACTTGTTCCAGTTTTTAAATATCTACTATGCTTAACATCATTTTTTTAGGGGGACAGGGAATAGCAGGTATATTTACTTATTTTAGTGGGGGGTAGGGGTGGGTACAGAGGAGTACATACATGCCATAGTGCCACATGAGTGAAGGTCAGAGGACAACTTGTGGGTATTGGTTCTCTACTTCCACCTTGCAGGTTCCAGGGATCAAACTCAGGCCATCAAACTTGGCAGCAAGCACCTTTACCTGCTTATCCATCTTGCTGGCCCTCTGTAGCAGTTTTTTTTTGTTGTTGTTGTTTTTTGTTTTTTTTAAACAAAACAAATTTTGGAGCCATGTAGTTTTCTTCTTTGCTAAAAACAAAACATATGTTTTATCTGAAAACATGGGAAATACAGCGAAGCAAACAGTAGGGCCTGAAGAAAAAGATTGATACTAATTCAGAGACCTGTTAGTGTTTCGGTGTTTCCCACAACTCTCTGTTCATGCATTTTTTTTTTTTTGGATGGGGGGGTTCGAGACAGGGTTTCTCTGTATAGCCCTGGCTGTCCTGGAACTCACTCTGTAGACCAGGCTGGCTGCGAACTCAGAAATCTGCCTGCCTCTGCCTCCCAAGCGCTGGGATTAAAGGCGTGCGCCACCACTGCCCGACCATGCATTTTATTTGTAAAAGCTCAGACATTCCTTTTTATTGTTTGTAAGACAGGGTCACCAGCCTAGTCTCTAGGCTGGCCCAGATCTTCCTCCATAGGTGAGGATGACCTTGAACTGCTGATGCTCCTGTTTTCCACCTCCCAAGGGCTGAAGTCCTTTCTCCAGCATGCACTGTGAGCCTTGTGCTGTCTAAGCTCTTCACGTGCATGGCTTCAGTTCATCTCTAAAAGTAAGCTCTCTCAAACCCCTGTGGCTGCTGCTGAGACACACCTGCCAGAGTGGGCCTGGGAGAGTGAGACAAGTAGCTGTGTCAGAGCCAGGACTCGAACCTGGACAGTGTGACTCTGCAGTCCTTAATTTTAACTGCTGCTTTATAAGCCCAGAGCAAATGAATGGTGTTTGGTTGTTGTTGTTTTGTTTTGTTTTTTAAAAAGATGTATTTATTTTATGTATGTGAGTACACTGTTGCTCCTTTCACACACACCAGAAGAGGTTACCGCATCCCATTATTACAAATGGTTGTGAGCCACCATGTGGTTGCTGGGATTTGAACTCAGGACCTCTAAAAGAACAGTCAGTGCTCTTAACTACTGAGCCATCTCTCCAGCCTGAGAAGTGTTTTATAACTTTCTTTTACCAAAAAAAAAAACCACAGTGCTCCTGCAGGAGTATATTTTACCAGAATTCTTTACTGTCCTTTTAATAACCACACAGTTCTTCATTGAGGAGCCACCCTCTGATTAATCCTCTCCAAAAGAGGGAGGGGAGGTATTCTGGGTGTTTCAGCCCTGTTGTTCTTAAACAACAATGCAGAAGCCATTGTCCAAATGAGATGTATACACACTAGTGTGAGCTGACTATTAAGCCTGCTTTCTATATTTTCCTTATAATTCTAACACTGGTGCCATGATGCCCTGGTTCTGTAGGATATAGTCTCCAGTATGTTCTGTTCGTGACAGGGCTGCCCTGAGCCATTCACACTCTCTGTTGTTGTTCCTGGCTCCGAGTTTTGAGGGGGGAAGTGTTTAGCTAAAGAACAGAGCCTCTGTCTGTCCAGTTGGCTGTCACAGCTGAATGCCCACTGTTAACTATCTGCATTTTTCTCTAAATTGTATGATGGCTTTTATCTTTCTCTCTAAACCTAAATCAGAGTACAGAATAAGAATCCACTTTGATGTCACTCACCTAGTCTTCTAGACGGGGAGAAGGAGAAGCGGGGAGCCATAGACTTTCCTTACCATCTTACTCTTCCAGTAATGAACACGATCCTGCCTCAGGTGCCAAGTGCAGAGTCAAGGTAGTGATTCAGGAGTGATTAAAGCTGGTCTGCCTAGATCTCCCCCATCCATGTGGCCTTGAGCAACATAGCCAACCCACTTCTCCCCACTGTCTTCATATGAGCTGAGAGGTAATGTCTACTTCATAGGTAAAGTCAGATGGATTAAATCAGGCAGTCAAAAGTAGCAAAGGAGAGCAGTGGGGAAAACTCACTTTAAATGTCCCAGTTTCTTTTTTCTTCTTAAATCTTTATGTGTGTGGTAGTTTTGCCAGCATGTATGAATGTGCACCACATGTATACCTGGTGCTCATAGAAGTCAAGAGATGGCTCTGGCTCACCTAGAACTGGAGTTACAGGTCATCATGTGGGTGTCAGGAATGGAACCTGAGTCCTCTGCTAGAATTACAAGTGCTATTAACCACTGAGCCATTTCTCCCACCCCCTGTGTTGTAGGCTTTAGCGCGGAGTATTTGTGAGTTGGGGATGAAAAGGTCTGTGTTCCTAGGTAAGGGTGAGTGAGGTCAGGATTCGATCCGGGTACCCAGAACTAATACATTCAGCTGCTTTACCTCTCTCTCCCCCCTCCCCTCTCCCCCTTCCCCTCCCCTCTCCC
>NW_022196904.1:40489412-40489670 GCF_008632895.1 Mastomys coucha
TCCCCCCTCTCCCCTCTCCCCCCTCCTCTCTTAGTAGTTTTTTGGACAGTGTCTTTATACATAGCCCTAGCTATCCTGGAACTCACTCTGTAGACTAGGCTGGCCTCTAACTCACACAGATCTACCTGCCTCCACCTCCCACATGCTGGGATTAAAGGCATGCTCCAAGCCCCATAGTATGGGTTTTCAATATAAGGGAAAAATTGGTAAGCTCTTATTGTGTGCTGGAATCCTATTTTCTTCTCTTCGATTATTCAA
>NW_022196904.1:40489680-40504578 GCF_008632895.1 Mastomys coucha
TGGTCAAATGGAGTTTAATTCTTAACCAGCCTGTAACTTTTCAGGTGTCCTTCCTTTCTGCTCGACAAATAGCTAGAGTGTTGGGCTCTCAGCCAGACCCCTTCCCCGGCCCCCTCCTTTTGAACTAGACTAGATTGTGGTTTAGAGATTGTGGTAGGTTTTGCAAACCAATTTTATAGTTTCCTATAAACTTGGAAGGGAAATAAAATGCCAAGGCTAAAGCAGGGGCAGGTTTTCTCCATAAAGAGCCTCTTACCTTGTGGTTGCACAAGGTTCCATGTGGTTGGATACTGACAGTATCAGATGTGTGGCCTGGCACTTAGAAAGCTGGCCATGAGTTTGGGCGCTGTCTCATCCCCAGCAGAGCACAGATGGCTTGAGAGTTTGTATCTCTGAGAAAGTAATTTCTTCTGAGAAGGAGGATTTCAGTAGAAGATCCAGGGGTACACATTGTGCTTGGAGGAGCCTCAGAGGACTATGTAGGCAAGGACTGTCCTGGGTCTACTTCTTTTTAATTTCACTTTTATTATATGTGTTTATTTGTGTGTGTTTCTTTAGGTCAGGTTGCCAGGCTTGGCAGTAAGCACCGTTAGCCACTGTGCCATCTTGATCCACCCCAGCCTGCCTCCCCTTCTCCCTGGTTAGCACATCCTGCAGTGGGCGTGTTCACAGGTGCCCACAAAGCTGTACTGTCAATTAGACATGCTGAAGTGTTACTTTGAATAGTTCATAATAATACCTGACTCAATTATTGATTTGTTTTGTTTTCTAAGTCAGGGTCTCATGTGGCCTGAACTCTCTATGTAACTCCTATGTTACCTTATACTTAGAATCCTCCTGCCCCCAAATCACAAGTGCTTGGACTATGGGTATACAGCAGAGTTAGGGATCCAATCAGGGCTTCCTATCCAATCAGGGCTTCCTGCATGCCCGGCAGGCTCATTGCCAAGTGACCCATTGCCCCCGCCCCCTTTCTTGACCAGTCTCACTATTTAGCCCCAACTCATCTGTACTATGAAGCTTTGAGTGGCCTGGCGTTTGCTACAGATATCCTCCTGCCTCTGCCTCTGCCTTCAGAATGCTGTGATTTGACTCATACACCACAATGCTTGTCTCTCCTAATGGAGCTGTTTCAGCTACAGAACATGCATTTGAACACTTGGGATTCGCTCAGTACATCCAACTCCCTTATAAATACAGGCCCTGCGGCCAATGCTGTTCTTATGAATCTCCTTAATTTTTTGTTTTATTTTGTTTTGTTTTGTTTTTTTAAGACAAGGTTTCTCTGTATAGCCTTGGCTGTCCTGGAACTCACTCTATAGACCAGGCTGGCGTCGAACTCAGAAATCCGCCTGCCTCTGCCTCCCAAGTGCTAGGATTAAAGGCGTGCGGCACCACCGCCCTGCACACTGTATGTCCTTAATTTTTTTATAGTGTGGGTGCAAAGAGCAAAGAGCCATCCCATGTCCTCACTACTTAAGGTGTATTTTCGTGACTGAAGGTAGAAGAAGGCCTAGCTCCACATTTATCTCTAAAAGACCTCCTGAACTAACTTTCTCAATTGCTGCCTTGGAGACCTCAGCTTGGGATTTTGCAAGGCTGCTGCTGTTAGCCAAAGGGATTTGGAATGAGCTCTCCCTTCTGGAATACACCCTCATCACCTACGGGTCAGTTTGCAATGAAGTATCTTCAGGACTGTGCTTAGCTACCTGTTCACCAGTCAGAATAGTTTTTCCTGCACCTTACCTGTATGAAGCTTTTTAAATTTTTTTCAAATTACACTTACACAGTTTGTGTGTGTGTATGTGTGTGTGTGTATGAGAGAGAGAGAGAGAGAGAGAGAGAGAGAGAGAGAGAGAGAAACCAGTCCCAGCTCTCATGTGGAGGTTAGAGGGTAACTTGCGGGAGTCAGTCCCTGGCTGAGCTGTGTGGGTCAGGAATTGAACTCAGCTTGTCAGACTTGGCAGCAGATGTCCTACTTACTGAGCCATTTCACTGGCCCCAAGGGGCTTTACTTTGATTTGTTTGGGAGTTTGGATTTTTTGCTGCTGTTGCTGTTGTTTTGAGACAGGGTCTCTTTGTAGCCCAGGCTGGCCTTACACTTAACTATGTAGCCCATGTGAGCCACTGTCCCAATGCCTTGGTCTCCCAAGTGTTAGTATTACAGGTGTGAGCCACCATACCTAGCTTGCCTTTTGTTTTCTGGTTTGTTGGTAGTGCCTCACAGAGCAGCTCAGCCTAGTTTAGAATGGACTGTGTGTTCTAGGCTGGCCTTGAATTTGGGGCAATCCTTCAATCTCAGCCTCCCAAGCATTGGTATTACAGACATGAGTCACCACATCTGACTTCCACTGACTGCCTCAGGCTACATCCGGTTTATTCCCACACCAGGCAATGTCATGAATCCCACACAGGCCCTTTTATCTCTCCTCTGCATTCTTCATCCTTCCTAGCTCTCCTGCCTTTCTTCTTCCTGCCATCCCTCTCCTTTTTCTGTTACTAACAAGCTATAAAAAGGGACTCGACTCACTAGATGCCTGGTGCTTCAGCTAGAGAAACCAAAGAACCACAGAACATGAGGCTGTGACTGGAAGACCCAGATGCAGCGACACTGAACATGAACTTCCTGCCAGGCTTCAGGACCATTACGTCTCTTACAGTTGTGTGTAAAACACCTGTAGCACCAGCACTGAGAAAGCTGAGGCAGGAGGATTGCTACAAGTTTGAAGCCAGCCTGGTCTTCATGGCATGTTCCATCCATCCAAGACTATACAAATAAACCTTGTCTCAAAATGTTCCTCCAACCCTCTAAAAAAAAAAAAAAAAATCTTGTTAGCATCTTAATTGTTATATGATATAGCCTGAGTGTGTACCCCGCTCTCAGGTGGGTCTGTGGTCTGTGACCAAGTAACTATAAAGACTCTTGGAGCTAAAGGCTTTGGGGACACTTCAGAGGCTCCAGGAGATTGTGGAGGGGTTTACTTCCTCTGTCTGCCAGGGCCACACAGCAGCATTGGTGTAGGCTTCAGGAGGAGATAGAGAACAAAATCGTGATAAAAGAAGTTTCCGGAAACCCAGCCTGGAAGCCCCTGAAGAAGGTCTTGGAGGAAGAGTAACGGGTGGAGATTGTGGAGGCTCTTTCAAGAAGTGACAGTGAAAGACAAGCTGCAGTAAAAGAGACTGTGTCTACGTTGATGGAGTGGTGGGGGTCAGTGTGGTGGAGGGGAGTGCAGAGCCATGGATGAGTGACATAGGCAGGAGACTATCCCACTGAGGCTTCTGAGCAGGGCAGTGGATTCTGGTTGCCACTCGGTCCCTTGAGAATGATGGGATCTGAAGCGCAGTTGATCAAGGTCCTTGTCACTGTGTCTGGAGGACTGAGCCTGGGGTGGGGGAGGGGCAGAGGCATCAGGCTTGGATCAGGCTCTGACTAGAAAGGCCAAGCAGTGAAGCTGGTTCAGCATCAGAGCTCTGTCCTTTGAGAAAACCAGCGAGTGGCTTCTCACAGGAGATCCACAAGCCCAGGCTTGTTGGCTGGTGATGAAGGAGGGGACAGAGAGGGTTCTTGGATTGTCACCTGAGATTCTGGGCTGCTCTCTCCTGTTCCTTCAGGCCACCTGCATGTAATTCTGCACAAACTGCATGTGCTTTTCACGGTCTGAGTGCCACAGTGTTTAGCCTGTGGAAAGCTATTTGAAGTGGGCATTGCTATCTATGCTGCTATGAGAAGTCCTCCTCCAAGCTGGAGTGAGACTTTCCAGTGGTGTGTCAGCTTTGAAGTCACCTGCACTCCTGAGAGTGACTATCGGTTCTCCATAAGTCAGCCCCGTAAACTCTCGAGGAACTTTAGTGAGATCATACTTTGGTAACCCAGAAAGGAGGAGGCAGATATTTGTTTATGTCTCCCATAACAATGTTATTGGGGGAATGTCATCAACACGATTTGGTAAGAAGAAGGAAAAGAGAATTGGGAAAAGTGACACCTCGTCAATATTGAAGTGTTACCACAACACAGACACATTGAAAGTTGGAAGCATTAACTTGGTAGAAGGATTCAGTTCCACATGGGCTGAGTGCCCAGAGAGCCCTGGCTGGAGAGATCACACATTAGAGGTATCTCCTTTACAACTCGTATTTGGAGCCATACATGAGGTCATAGGATAAGATGGTAGAGACGGAAGGAGATGAGGGGTGGAGAGATCAGGAGGAAGGAGGCCCAGGGAGACAGTAAGGAGGTCCAGGGTGGAGGATAATAACACGTGGGAAGCTGAGAAGGGAGGAGTAGATCCACCTGCTGCTGGAAACTCAGGGTGGGAAGGTAAGGATGAAGAAGTGGCCATTAGCAGAAGCCATTATTGTACTTAGGGAAGAAAAGCAGTTGTTCTCAGAGGAGAAGCGGGTACCAAAGTGAGACGGTGGGATGTGAGTTCTGTAGCTCTTTTAGCAAGGACTCTCAACAATTAAGGAGGAACATGGAGTCCAAGGTTTGTTTTTGTTTGTTTGTTTTTGCTTTTGAGATAAGGTCTCATGTGGCCCTGTTACTAGGTAAGTAGCTGAAGATGGCTTTGAAGCTCTGCTCTCCCCCCCAACCCCCTACCCTCACATAGTGGAATTGTGAAAGCATGTGAATTGAGCCTTAAACCTTGTGTGCTAAGTGAGCCTTCTATTGACTGAACTGCTATAGTATTTGAAGAGACAAGAGTGGTACACTTCTCAGCAGGAGGGGGCAGTAAAGAAGGGGAGCCTGTGACTTTGCTGGGAAACAGCACAGTTTCTCCGCTGCAAAGTCTTAAATGCAGTACTCATTACAAACAAGGGCCCAGGGGCTGCACTCATGACGTACTAACAGCTGTTTTAGAGGACCTGGGTTCAGTTCCCAGCACCCACATCCAAGTGCTCACAGCTGTCTGTGGCTTCAGCTTCAGGGCATCGGTGCCTCCTTTTTGGCCTCTGTGAAGATCTACAGGCATGTGGCACACATGCACACACAGGAAGAAGGAGGAAATAGGGCCTGTCTTTTAGAGCCATTTTCTTCCTTTTCTGTTTTATTATTGTATACCCAGAATGAAGTCTGGCTCTACTTTCTGATGTCTGGGTAGAGTTTACTCCGCTCCTTCTGCTTTTAAAAAAATGACAGTAACTTTAGAACCTTGACATTTGATAACATGGTTACTATGGGTGAAACTTGGGAGTTCTAGGTCATTAGAATTTGGCCGGTTTTTAAGTTAGGGTCAGAAACAATACTTCCCCACTAAGAAACAGAATTGCCAGCTGTCTCAGAGTCTAATGGCTTCCCTGCTTTGTTTTGCTGGGTTGTGTGTATGTGTGTTGTTGTTGTCGTTTCCTTTCTCCTGTTGTCTGTGTCTTTACATATTTAAAGAATCTATTTTTGTCCTATGTGTGTTGACATTTTGCCTGTATGTATGCCCATGTGCACATACCACTCATGTGCCTCGAACCTATGGAGCCCAGATGAGGTCATTGGATCCTCTGAAACTGCAGTAAACTGTTGTGAGCCACCACGTGGGTGCCAGGAATCAAAACTGGGGTCTTCTACAAGAGTAGCTAGTGCTCTGAACCACCGGGCCAGCCACCTCTCCAGCCGCTGTCTGGGTCCTTCTTAGTCAAACCTGATGGTCATCTGTTGTGAGGCGCTCAGTCTCTTATACTAAAGAGATGATTTTTACGTCTGACCACAGAAAGAAAGCTTCATCCCCCACCCCAAGCCTTGTTCGAGACACAAGTCATTCCTGTTGTACAAGAGTCACATGACACTTTGTCAGAAAGCGATCCAGCACTTAATAACCCTCTGAGTATGTTCTTACTCAGTAAAGCCAAGCCCTAGCTGCCTCCTGTGACTTGCAGGCCTCCTTGAACCTTGGCCCTCTGGCCTGACCCTCTCCTGGGCTCCCTTTGATTCCCTGGTCCCTCTACTGATCCCTGTACTCTTGGACTCCATGTGTACCTTGCTTCCTGCCTCAAGGACTTAGCTCTGTTCTTGGAAGGCCCTTGAGCTCGCTCAGGTATTCACATATGGCTTTCAGATCTGTGGCAGAGCCCACCTCCTCAGCTGGGCTTGCTCAGACACCCTGTGTAAAGCTCAGACACTTCCCTACCATATCACATCCTACGCTTTGCATTTTACTTTTTCAGTGGCCTTTATCGCCAACCAACTGTATCATTTGCCTCCGTTGTCATTTTACTGCGAGCAGCTTGCAGGTGAAACTTCATAGCTTCCCCTGAAAGATAAGCTGCGTTCGAGGAAGCCTTTTGTCTTTTCTGTTAACTGCTGGGTTCTTGCACTTAGAGCTTGCCCACCTCTGTGATTATGCATTAGCTGGATGAGCACATGGGTAAGTAGATGCTTAGGCAACTCCTAGTTTATCTCCATGGCTAGTTAGGGCTTTAATTGTGTGTGTATGTGTGTGTCTACATTACATTGGTTCAAACCCTCTGACATATTGTTAAAAAAAAAAGTCATTTCTAGGACAGGGAAGATTGGTCATCAGAGCATTGAAGCACCCTGGTTAGCTAGATCTTGTCTCTCTCCTGATTTTGATCTTAGCCAAAATTTGGACTAGCCAAATGTGCATTGCTCCCAACCCCCACCTCTGCCTTTCCATTCCCAGTTCTGATGCCTTGGGTGGAGGAGGGCCCTGGGGGCTGAGACAGAAATGAGTAACCTCCCTGGCTAGGACTCCTTCAAGATTGCAATCTCAGCTCCTAGACTCTTTGCCTTTTTATTCACCTGGAAAACACACCCAGCCCCACCCCCCCTCCTTTCCTCTTTGAATCAAATTTTATTCCCTCTCAGGTGGGTGGGGGCCAGAAGGGTCTCTATACCCTTCTCAAAACTTCTAAAAACCCCACAGAGACTTCGGCACACTCAAGTTATTGCTTCTCCCCACCCCTTCTCCTGCCCTGTCCCCCAGAAGACCATTCCTCCACCCTGCCCCCTATACACACACACACACACACACACACACACACACACACACACACACACTCCCTAACCAGCTACTGCGGCAGCATGGCCCCCAGGGATGAGCCTAGCTCAGGAAAAGTGTTTCAATATTGCTGTCTTCCAAGGCCAAGCTGTAGGATTTGGGGGAAATAAGTAGGGATTTGACTCATCTTTACCCTTTCTCTGTAGATAAAAGCCTGTGGCCATAACGTAGCTTTGTTTTTTACGTTCCCAGCCATGAGACAGTTGTTTCCTTCTTCAGGCATCTGTTTCCATCTTGCCTTCTGAGTGCTGGATTACAGGTTTTAATAGAGATTAGCTGGGTTCAACTCCTTCCCATCCCAGACCTAGTTCCTCTCTGGTCCCATCTTTCTCACCAGCGCTACCATAAAGCTCCATGTAGCCATGTGCAGACTGAGATTCATTTTCTTTTAAAACATTATGAGGAATTAACACATATTTCTTGGCACCCCATTAACACCTAACACCGGCATCCTTAGAAAGAATGTGCGTCCTTGTTAACCATACAGACGTAAAATCTTTCTCTTTCTCTGGGCTTATCAGTTTAACCAGATGCTTTGAAGTCACATGCTCAACGTTTGAGCAGAGTCGTTGTGGCCATTGAGTTCCACGCAGTTAAAAGAAGCACATGTTGCTGAAAAGACCTTTTGTGGTTTTAGTGCCGCAGATGAGGGATCTATGAGAGCAGCCTCTGGGACATGTACAGGACCCTCTATTCGGTGCTTTACGGTAGGGTGTCTGAGTTAGCTGTTGGATTTGCTTTGCTGAAACTTCACACAGCTGACTCGATACCAGCACTGAGCCCTGACCTCCGCTCCCTCAGCACTTTAAAGGTTAATTTTGTTGGCGGATCGGATTTCCCTCCAGGGCCAGGGAACCGTAACAGTCTCCTCACTAGCCCCTCAGTAGCAGATTCACAGGGTGCTGTGACTGCCTGGCCCGGCGTGGGCGGGAAGGCCGGCTGCAGGGACTGTGGTCCCATGAGAGTCACTCGGCTTCTTTGTCCACCGTTCTCCAGGGACCATAATGTAGTGCCATGCTCTGGCCTAAGAACCTTACAAGGTAGGACGATTTCTCAAAGTTCCTGGGACTAGGGGTAGAGGGTATGCGATGCGCTGTGGGTCCTTGGCTAGTATTGGAAAGCCGGCAGAGCAGGCAATGGGGCAGCTGCCAAAATCACCACTTTGGTGAGTGTGTGTGTGTGTGTGTGTGTGTGTGTGTGTGTACACAAATCCCGCCTCCCTGTGTCCTACTCTTTAACCTTGATGGCTTAGAGGTGGCTGGGACATTCTCCAAAAGCATTGGACACACCTAGACAGTTCATCTCCAGTCTTTCTTATCAAACTAGGCTGTCAAGCCTGAAAAACTGGGTGTTGCTCACCCAGCTGTCTCAAGTCTTTATTCCAGGTCTTTGGGGCTGCTTGGGGGAAGGGAAGTGGAGCAAGCTGGAGTGGCCCACGCCAGAGCTGCTGCTGGCTTGATTAAAGTGACTTGCATGGAGGTTTTGTTTAGAATCTTGAGCCAGATGAGGCTGCGGTTGTGTTTACTAATACTGAAAATTACTGAGTGGGCTTTAAAAAAAAAAAAAAAACTCTCTTAAAAATTAGGTCCCAGGAGAGAATGAGCCACTTCAGTATTACAACTTGACATATATACATCAATATCTGTTCAGAGATGGGTAGTCCAGTTTTTAAACCTAACCAGGGAGAACAAAGTGGTTCTCACCACCTACTGTGTGCCAAGCATCTAGCGAACACCTTCCCCTTCCTTCAGTGTTCCTTGCAAAGCCTGTAAGAGCGTGCCCAACTTGGAAATGAGTCAGTGGGAACTCAGAGAAGCTAAGTCAGTTGTTCAAGATCACACTAATAAGAGAGTGACTGCTTCGCAAAGGGTGTTTCCTCTGGTCAGGGATTCACCGGGGCACACTGCTTGGCAACCTGACTGAGAACCTGCTTGCCTGCTTCTGGGTTAGGAAACACCCTTGCTTTGCAGTGGGACCTAGCTGCTGGCAGTTCTGACTTCCTGAGGCTCCCGGTCTGGTCCACGTGTTGGCTTTGGCTGAGGCTGTGCTGCAGAGAGAGCTCAGCAAGCTGGGATTCTAACTGCTGGTCACGTCTGGGAAGGCCGGTGACCTTGCACCTGGCCGTGGGCTACAGGGGCCTCCTTCTAGGCAGCTGAATGACTCTTAGAGAGGGAAGATGTCCAGTTTGCATGTTAATGGCGCCCCAGGCTGTTGGCCAGCTGGGGTGCCCAATTAGCTACCACCTTGCGTCTCTTCAGTCGTAAAGCTGATTTGAGTGGTAGGTGATTTTGTTTTCTTTGTATTTATTGATTTTCTGTGTATGAGTGTTTTGCCTGCATGTATATGTACCATATACTTGCCTGGAGAGACTGGATCCCTGGAACAGGACTTGCAGGTGGTTGTGAGCCACTATGTGGGTTCTAGGAACTGAACTAGGATCCTCTGCAAAGAGTAACTAGTGCTCTTAATCACTGAGCCGTCTTTTCAGCACTGAAGGCTAGCTGTTGTCCATTTATCTTTCCTTCCTTCTTTCCTCTTTCCCTTTTTCCTTTCCAGACAGGGTCTCTCTATGTAGCTCTGGCTGTCCTGGAACTCACTGTATAGCTCTAACTGCCTCCGCCTTCTGGGTGCTGGAATTACAGGCATGCACTACCATGCCTGCTGTCGGGTAGTTTATTGACCTAGTTCCTTTTTACTCCAGAAGGCAGAACTTTAAAGGAAAGCCCAACAGAAAGGGAGACTACCACCCCTTGCCTCTCTTCCTGCTGCTCTGGAGCAGCATGTTACTTGTGTGTTCAGCTTTCTGTAGATTTCCATAGTCTTAAGATGTACCGGAAACTTAAATGGAGGTTGGGGTTGAGGAGCGTTTATGAGGGTGTCGAGACCCTGTGTCCCCTCTCCCCCACTCCCGACCTCCGTAGACTTCAGGTGGCCAACTAGTTGCCCTCTCCGGGATTTCTCCCCCACCCCATTTTCTTTAGCTCACAGAGATGTTTCAAATGATGACGTATGACACTACGGTGTCCTTGGTTTGGAGAGCAGGTGGATGTTCTGACTTCTTACATACCCTTCCCCCTGCCAAAGCAGATGGAATTTTTTTTCTTCCCCTGATGTGGTTCACAGGAACTCTGGAACCTGAGTTGCTAGTACATGAAGTACCCTAATCAGCTCGCTTGGCTTCTGAGAGCTCCCCTTCCCCATCTATGAAAAAGGAGCCTTAGTACTCTGTGCTTGATTAGTGCAATGGGCTGACAGCTACAGGACACTGAGACGCTGCCTGGAACCTGTTAGTCATACTCCTCTCCCTAGTCAGCAAGTGTTCACTGTTTGCATTCGTCGTGATGGTCGGATCTGTGGATGCTTAGGGGAAACCCCTTCCGGGACATTGAAAATGAGGATGAGTTTGAGTTTGTGGAGAACCTTGGCCCTAGCTGGCTAGAGACTGGCAATGGCTCAAGCTGAGCGTGGAGGAGCCTGGGAGGAGAAGAGGCTTTGTGTAGCTGAGGTCAGCAGACACTCTGGTGCCTGTTACAACAATGAGGGTCTGAGGCATCCAGACCAAAGCCTGGGGTTTCCAACCATACCAAGCCCCTGTAACCAGAGGGAGAATTTCACGCTTCCTCAGAGGGACCACCTACTTGTCTAGGAGTGGGTTACTGAAGTGGGACAAAGGTGCTGAGGGATGAAACCCAAGCCTGGAGCATTCTCATCTCTCTCTGCTAAATCCCCTCTAAGCCCTCTTGGTGGGATTTCTGTTTCCCTCTCTTCAAACCAAGTGATTGGGCTTGCACCTGGTACCATCAATAGACGTGCTTCTCCCCTGAGACCTTGTCCAAAGACGACAGCAAGGAACCATATGCCTCCCCCCACCCCACCCCCAGACTTTACTGCCTGTCTCACAGTGTCGATGACATCTCCCTCCCATACTGCACAGGTTCCTTGCAACCTGGGCTGCAGCTGCCCTGAGTTGGTGTTCTCTCATGTGCCTGGAGAACCCGGGGCACCCATCAAACCCTTTAATTCTCACAAAAGGGTCCATGAGAACTGAACCAGGCACCATTAGCACAGTACCACACGGGAGATCTGAGCCTCCCAGAAATGAGGGTGCTCTAACAAGGTAATTGGCGCCTGGACTCCAGCAAAGATCTATCTGGTTGTTTCTCTGCAGGGCTGGCACAGTTGCTGTGTGCCTCTTGAGTTTAGAGGCACCCTGGCCCATGTCTAGGCCAGTGAAACTTGCTGACTTGGGGATTTAAACTCTGCCCTTGCAAAGTTCTAATTAAACTTCTGGGTAATTTTTTTTTTTTTTTTTTTTTTTTGGGTACCAGAACTACAAACAAACGTCGTAGTATGCTGGCCCCAGAGAGAGGTGACTAGCTTGTGGGGTTTTGTTTTGTTTTGTTGTTGTTTCTTTGGTCTCTTATGTTGTTGTTCTTCCCCAAGTGCTGGGAATCCCAGGTCATCATGCTGTTTCTCAGCTATATCCCCACCCCACTTACGTTTTTTTTTAATTCAAATAGCTGTGTCTTCTGAGGTGTGGAACACTTCTAAGACCTTCTAGAACACTGAGTAGATGTGTATTAAAAATCCGTGAAGTGGGCACTTGGAAGACGAATGGCTCAGTAGATAACACTGGTAGAACACTGTCAGCACAAGCCTCATCCAACTCCTTAGATTCTGACATTGAACACCCAAACCCATAGCAGACTGGGTCCATGTAGCATGTAAGTTGTTAGCATTCTGTGTAAACTCCACCCCCACACATACCGGGCAGCAGCCAGGTATGCTCTGCCCCATGGTTACCTGGCAACACCAGGTAGGCCTGGCCCTATAAAAGGGGCTGCTTGCCCCCTCCTCTCTCTCTTATTCCTGCTTCTCTCCCTTGCCTCTTACCCTTTGTTCCCCCTCTCTCCCCTTTCCCTTCTCCACTCTTTCCACGTGGTCAAGGCCATCCCCTACTTGTCTACTCTCTCCTTCTCTCTGCCTTTCTCTGCCTCTGCTACCCTCTTAACTCCCCTCCCCATGCCCTAAATAAACTCTGTTCTATACTATACTAGCGTGGGTCTGGTCTCTCAGGGGGAAGGGATACCTCTGCATGGGCACCACCAAGGCACCCCTTTTCCTCACACCTCGCCAGAACAAATTCTTGTTTTTTTTTTTTTTTTTTTTTTAAGATTTATTTATTATTTATTTATTACAAGTACACTGTCGCTGTCTTCAGACGCACGTCATATTACAAGTACACTGTCACTGTCTTCAGACGCACGTCAGATCTCATTACCGGTGGTTGTGAGCCACCATGTGGTTGCTGGGATTTGAACTCATGACCTTTGGAAGAGCAATCGGCTCTCTTACCCGCTGAGCCATCTCATCAGCCCCAGAACAAATTCTTATAGCTCTTTCTCCTTTTATGATCACAACATAAGTCTGTGATCTCAAGGTTCCCAGGACTACAGTGAGATAGGAGGGTAGAGACAGGAAAACCTCTGGAAGCTATTGGACTAGCCTAGTGAACACATGGGCACTAGTGAACTAAGGAGAGACCCTGCCCTAGACAAGGTGGAAGGTGAACACCACACCGACCTTATCCTCTGATTTCCATTAGCTCTGTGGCCTGCAGAGCCCTCAGATATGAACACACATTTGTGTGTGTGTGTGTGTGTGTGTGTTTGTATATATGTGTATGTATATATGTATGTATATGTGTTTATATATGTCATACACATATCACTCATAACACTTGCAGTGGACACTCATAATTCATTTTAGAGGTTCCCATTTCCATGACCTTTGGCCTATTTCCTCCAATTCTCACTTTTCTCACCTCTGAATAATTATTAATTACTTATATCTATCTCATGATAACTGGGAAGAGAATATGTTAAATAATATCTGGGCACAATACTTAGGAAGCTGTTAATGTTAGTTATTGTTTTGATCATAGAAGTATGGGAATTAAAGGAAATAGTATATTGAGAATATTAACAGACTTTCTTCAGATCAACTACAGCAGGATTTTTTAATGGTCTTTTATGAAAGGCCTTCGGGGAGTTCTAGAAAGGTTTTTGAAGGTTTCCCTAATGGGACCCTGGAGCAGTTGGGGGTTGGAGTTGCTCTGAGGCAGCTTGCTGGTGGGGAAATAGTTAACATACCTGTTTGGTGGGAATACAGGTAGCTAACCTCTCCCTTTCTTTTCCTGGGGTTTTCTGGTAAGCCTAAAGCCGGGCTTGCTCACTCATCCACACCAGAGGACCTCATTCCAATCAGGCCCTGGGGTTGCAGGGAACAATTGCCTTGAACAATAGCCAGAAAACAAGTTCCACCAGTCTGGACTTTTTTTTTCTTGGAACTGAATGCAGCTGGCTGGCTGAGGTGGGGGTTGGGGGCTGGTGGCAGAGTGGGCGACACTGGGACTCAGCTGAATTGGAAGAGCTAGCAGGTAAGGTGTGGTACAACTTGTGTTGACTCCCCAGAAGTTTAGTTAACTGCAGAGGTTTGGTAAGAGGGCAGGGGTGTGGGGGGCGCCTTGGGGCCTGGGATGGGTCGGAGGACCCTTAAGTCTGGAGAGGATCCTGCCTCTTCTCACTCCTGAGTTCTGCTGTGCCATTTATTTTTACAATGTCATTTAGCAGGTCTTTCTCTTAAGTAAATAGCATTATCTCTGAAGGAGTCTATTTGAAAAGTATAATGATCCTCCCTCCCTCCTCCTCCCTCCCTATAGATCCTTCAATAATTCCAGAGTTAAGACAGGTAAACCTGGTTGAAAAGGTCTGAGTGCTTGTCTCTCCAACCTTGACAGTCTATTTTGAGCAAGAGACAAAGTTGTAAATATGTTACCACATGGATTCAAGATCACGGCTGGTTGTGTTGTTGCTTTCAGCTCCCTCTCCCCCCAACCCCCTAGCTCAAACTTGCCTTCTCCTGCCCTTGGGATGATCACTCCCCACAACACTGGGGCAAAGCCGGAAGTGTGCAAAGCTGAAGTAATTTACAACCCTGTCACCTATGATTTTCATACAGACAGCCCATACTTGGGCTTCAAAAAGTGTGCTTAAAGCAACTCGGTGGCATTTGAATTCCTGACTCAGTGTCTCTGGGTTCATGGATTTTTCTAGTGAAGTTTGGGGCGGGGCGGGGTGGGGGGTGGAGAGGACCCTTCTCCTTTCACATCTGCATTTCCTCCAGGAGTGGCAGAGGAGTTGTCTGAGTACTGTAAGCAATTTCCCTAGAAATTGTAAGTAATTGTAATTGAAAGTAAGGTTTGCTGGCTGCCCTGAGGTCTCTGCCCCATGAGTCTGCTTGCTAGGATTTGAAACTCTTGTGGACTCTGTTCTTGGTGAGCGGGAAAGGGGTTGAATGGAATCTTCTGGGGGGGAATTCTAGGTCCTAAGCGTTTGGAGAAACTGAGAGTGAAAAGTGTCATTGACCCAATCAGCATCTGGTCTATCCAGAAGATACTGTCCCTGGTGACCATAAATACCAGGCAGGAACTTACCCTCTTTCTGTGTGGCTAGAATGTGGTCTGATGTAGATGCTAACATGAAGTGACTGTAAAGGTTCTATAGTGGGTTTACAACCTTTGAATGCATGACCCTGTGGGGCAGTAGGCATGAGGCTTACTGGGGGTTATGTGGATGTAAAAAAAAGAAAAAGACACCTGTCTTTGGGCTGGGGAGATGATTCAGTGGTTAGGAGCACTGGCTGCTCTTCCAGAGGACTTGAGTTCTATTCCTAGCACCCACATGGAGGCTCACAACCATATCTGTAACTCTAGGTTCAGGAGGCATGATGGGTACCAGACACACAAGTGCTGCACAGACATGGTTGCAAAGCAAGTCACTTACACACACACACACACACACACACACACACACACACACACAATTTTTTT
>NW_022196904.1:40504588-40561616 GCF_008632895.1 Mastomys coucha
TTTAATTAAAAAAAAAAAAACAACAAAAAACCGGGGGCTAGAGAGATGACTCAGCGGTAAGAGCACTGACTGCTCTTCTGAAGCACCTGAGTTCAAATCCCAGCAACCACATGATGGCTCACAACCATCCGTAATGAGATCTGATGCCCTCTTCTGGTGTGTCTGAAGACAGCTACAGGGTACTTACATATAAAAAATAAATCTTAAAAAAAAAAAAAAAAAAAAAAAAAAAAAAAAAAAAAAAAAAAAAAAAAAAAAAAAAAAAAAAAAAAAAAAAAACAGAACAAACCAGGTACTTCTAAGGGCTATCTATTATGGCATACATGAAAAACATTGTACCTATTTCTCTGTAGGCTTACATATATCAGTAGGTAAAGCATTTTCCCATCAAGTGTGAGAGCTAGGGTTTGGCACCCATGGAAATCCCAGAGGGCAGGGCAAAGACAGGGAGTCCCCGGAGCAAGTTGGCTAGAGTAGAGGAATCATCTAGCTCTGAATTCAAATGAGAGACACTATCTCAGTACATAAGTTTTAGAGTGATCGAAGACACTCAACACCATGCATGCACACACACACACACACACACACAGAGTCATGTAAAACCTCAAAAAAAAGAAAAAAGCAAAACCCAACCAAACAAAATGCATCTCAGGTTAATCTGAGTGTCAAAGTAAACCAGGAGGAGGAAGAAGAAGAGGAGGAGGAGGAGGAGGCTGGGCATTAGAACAGTGGCTGATTGGTAGTATCACTGAGAAGGCAAGGAGACCCCAGTGGCCAGCAGTATGCTGATGTGTCTCATTTTAGCTTTCCTCTGAACTGAGCCTCCTTGTTGGCCTTTGTCCAGTTCTTACTTATACAGAAGAGGAGCCCAGAGCCTGGAGAAGACAGGATTCATCTGAACTCTCCCGGGACATGGGTCTGGGGAAGCACCAAGAGGCCTGGGCTGTACCCTGTGTATGCTGGCATGAGAGAGCAGTGAGCAAAGGGCCCATTGACCTGGGCTCGGAACAGGGCCAGAGCGTGCTATGCTGCAACTTGGCTGCAGCTGTAGGAGATGAGAGCCATCTGGAACCAGTGCCATATATACCCAATGCCCTCTGCCAGCTCTCTAATTTGCATTAAATTTATATTCCAAGTTGTTCTTACTGGTCACAAATGTTAGGTAGCCAGTTGGGGGTCACTCTTGAGTCGTGTGTGACCCCTTACCTCACACTGTGCCTGGCAGCTGGAGGTGCTAGCTGACTAGATGGATGAATAAATGCAGGATACTGGCTTAGCATTCAAAAATGTTCAGTCTCGAGCCGGGCGGTGGTGGCGCACGCCTTTAATCCTAGCACTTGGGAGGCAGAGGCAGGCGGATTTCCGAGTTCGAGGCCAGCCTGGTCTACAGAGTGAGTACCGGGACAGCCGGGGCTACAGAGAGAAACCCTGTCTCAAAAAAAAAACAAAAAAACAAAAAAAAAAAAAAAAAAAAAAAACAAAAATGTTCAGTCTCAAGTTCTTAAGGAAAAGTATTTGGCAGTCTTGGAGTAGTAGCACATGCCTGTAATCCCAGCGCCTGGCAAGCAGAAAGAGCACCAGGAGTTTAAGATCCTCTCTTCAGCTTCTCTAGGCCAACCTGAGCTACATGAGAACCTGAATTTTAAAAATGTGTACGTGTGTACATTATATATATATATATATATATATATATATATATATATATATACAATGCAGATATTATATATATATATATATTTGTCTATTTTATGGAATCCCACGTACTCATTGGCTAAAAGTAGGTCATTGTCTTTAAAGCTGATCACTTGTAACTTCAGGGGTTGGGTTGTTCATTGAGAGGAAAGCACATGATTGGCCATGGCTGGGAAGTGGAGCTTCTGTGTTAACTGTTCCCATGAATCCATGCATGCATCCTTGCCGTTACTCAGCCAGAGAATTGATCAGACATATCTGTGATCTGTATTGAAATTTAAAAAGAGAGACAGGGCTGCCCGGATGGCTCAGTAGGTAAACATGGTTTGCTGCCAGTCCTGACTACCTGAGATCAGTTCTCAGGACCCACAGGATAGAAAAGGAGAACTGACTCCTGCGTTATCCTCTAACTTCTCCACATATGTGCTGTCACCTACACACACACATACATGCCCTACTACTGCTACTGCTACTACTACTACTACAACTACTACTACTACTAAATGTAATTTTTAAAAGTTTAAGGGAAGGGGCTTAAGAGATGGCTTTGCTTTTTTTCTTCCAGTTCCCTTGTCAGGCAACTCACAACTGCTTGTGACTCCAACTCCAGGGGATGAAGGAAAAGGGAGGGAGAAAAGAAAAGCAGTACAAAGGATAGAGGGGAGCAGGTGAGGTTATGGAAATCCTACCTCTGCAGGCAGCTGGAGGACTGTCTTTGAAAATGCTGCTTTGAGCTGGGCAGTGGTGGCGAACACCTTTAATCCCAGCACTTGGGAGGCAGAGGCAGGTGGATTTCTGAGTAAAAGTCCAGCCTGGTCTACAGAGTGAGTTCCAGGCCAGCCAGAAACATACACAGAGAAACCCTGTCTTGAAAATAAAAAAAAAGAGAGAAAGACAGAAAGGAAGGAAGAAAGAAAGGAAGGAAGGAAGAAAGGAAGAAAGAAAGAAAAAAAGAAAGAAAGGAAGGAAGGAAGGAAGAAAGAGAGAGTGAGAGAAAAAGAAAGAGAGAGAGAAAAAGAAAGAAAGAAAGAAAGAAAGAAAGAAAGAAAGAAAGAAAGAAAGAAAGAAAGAAAGAAAGGAAGAAAGAAGGAAAGAGAGGAAGAAAGAGAGAAAGTGCTGCTTTGAAAGCCTGGAAATGCAGAGCAAAGGGGAACACAGGAAAAGCTGCTGGGGAGCCAGGAGATTCTGTCTAGGGTTGGTTGGTTTGTTTACATAAACGACCTAGTATTCCAGGATTGCCTTGAGTTTGGTAGGTATGGAGTAGTCTTGGACAAATGATCCTTCTGCATCCTGAGTGCTGGGATTATAGGTGTATGTCACCAGGCCCTGCTTATTACAACACTGGGGACCAACCCTGGGGCTGTGTGCAAGCCAGGCAAGCATTCAGGCAACTGAGCCGCCTCCCCAGCTTCCATCTGCCTTGATAGAAACATGTTAGGGTCAGAAGAGGATCTGTGCAGTGCAACTACTCAATAAACTGAAGTTTTGGTGTTTAAACCGGGATTTCCTTACAAGTCTGATATCTAAAAGTATTTCTATGTAAATTCAGATTATCTCAGGGTTAGAGTGATGGCTTTGTGGTCCTGAGTGCTGGCTGCCGTGGCCAAGGTTCTGGGTTTGTGTTCTCAGCACAGACACAGTGGCTCACAGCCACCTGGAACTCTAGTCTCAGAGGGTCCAACACCCTCTTCCAGCCTCTATGTGTACCAGGCACACAGGTGGTATACATATATACTTACAGGCTAAACACTCATGCACATAAAATGAAACTAAATGTAAAAAAAACATTTTAACAAAAATGTAATTTCTTCTTGCTGACTTGGCTGAGTAAATTTACCTAAACAGGTAAACAAATCTACAAACTTGAATAATTAAATCTCTTTAAACATTTTAAAGTGTGTTAATAAATTGAATATATGGGCAAGGCAGTGGTAGCTCATGCCTTTAATCCCAGCACTTGGAAGACAGAGGCAGGTGGATTTCTGAGTTCGAGGCCAACCTGGTCTACAGAGTGAGTTCCAGGACAGCCAGGGCTATACAGAGAAACCCTGTCTCAAAAAAACAAAAAACAAAAACAAAAAAAAACAAAAAAAAAAAACAAAAAAATAAAAATAAAATAAAATAAATTTAATATATCTAGTTCCTTCCTATAAGCGCTTCACATTTCCAGCAAGGCAGATATATAAAGTCTTTTAAGCATTTAACTCTTGGTAGCAAATAAATTAGATCATTTATTTTAACTTCAATTGTTAAGTAAGTAACTATCATCAACATTTCAATTCTTTTCTCTTTTTTTCTTTATGTGTATGGGTACTTTGCCTGCATGTATGTAAGTACACCATGTGTGTACAGTGCTGAGGGAGGCCAGATATCCCCCAGATCTGTCCTCACAGGCAGTTGTGAGCTACTTTATAGGTGCTGAGAACTGAACCTTGATCCTCTACAAGGACAGCCAGTGTTCTTACCTGCTGAGCCATCTCTTTAGCCCCTTAATTTTTTTTTTTTTTGTAATCATACTATAGTTTTTTAAATCTTTCATCTTACTCATGTCACTTAGAACTAGAGGTTGGAGGTGAAGAGATTTTCCAGAGGACCCTGGGTTTGATTTCTAACACCTACATGGTGGCTTTCAACTGTCTGTAATTCCAGTTCCAAGGGATCCAGTGCCCTCTTCTGCCCTGTGCGGGCACTAGGCACATACATAGTGTAAAGACATACATGTTGGCAATAATACACTTATATACATCAGATAAATAAGCAAATATATATATATATACACATATACATGTATGTGTATATATGTATGTGTGTGTGTGTTGAGACAGGGTTTCTCTGTGTAGTCCTGGCTTTCCTGGAACTCGCTATGTAGACCAGGCTAGCCTTGAACTTAAGAGTTCACCTGTCTCTCCCTCCCAAGTGCTGAGATTAAAGGTGTGCATCACCAGTCCATCACAAATAAATTTCTTAAAGCTGTGGCATCACAAGGCAGTTTTGTAATGCACTCAAATGTGCTGTGTGTTCTCTTGAGGGTGTAAATGGAGAGATTAGACCAGTGCTCCCTGGGATTTCTAAACTTCGTATATTCACACTGTGACTTAGCTTTAAAAACCACATTCTCCCAACTCATGTCATCTCTAGTGGGCTCGTTTGTCAAACTTAAGGCTAGAACCTGGACGTGGTCAGATCCCACTTGAGAATGACCATTCTATTTCCAAGTAGAAGTGGATATTTCCGTGTCATTGACCCCAAGGGTTTCCTGCTCAAATTCCATCTCCCCGTAATAATTTGTTTTGCTTTGTTTTCTAGGACAGGGTTTCCTTGTGTAGTTCTGGCTGTTTAGAACTCACTCTGTAGACAAGGCTGTCCTCAAACTCAGAAATCCCCCTGCCTCTGCCTTCTGAGTGCTGAGATTAAAGACTTGTGCTACCACTACCCAGCTACAACTTCTGGATTTTCCTCAAATCCTGGCCTTAATCACTTTTTATAATTCAATATTGATTGCCTGCTTTGAGGTCATTGGCCTGAACCCTGTCCAGGTTGTACCAGTTTCCTGACGGCTTGACTGCCTCCACTTAGTTGATGTCCTTCCTGTTTAGTTGGCATCTTGCTTTCCACATTCCTCATGTCTGACTCTTAGCTACATGTCTGGAGTCACTTTCAAGTTGTACTTCCTTGATAGCTGGTTAGCAAGCACGTTTACCAAATAACAAGCCTAAGCAAAATAGCTTTAGGCACGAGCAGGGAGCCTGGTCCTCACACTTCTGTGGGTATTTCTGGCTCCCAGTCTGGCTGAAAGCAGGTGAGCCAGTCATGCCCAAGGACCATCCCTCCCTCCCACCATAGTGGCCTCGGAGCCTTTGCTCTCGCTACTCTGTTCTCTCTATGTGCACATCAACTTCACAGCTCTCCTGCATTCTTTTTTGTTGTTGTTGTTGCTGTTTTGTTTTCTTCTGAGACAGGGTTTCTCTTTATAGCCCTGGCTGTCCTGGAACTCACTCTGTAGACCAGGCCTGGCCTCTAACTCAGAAATCCACCTGCCTCTGCCTCCCAAGTGTGGATTAAAGGTGTGCACCACCACAGCCCGGCTCTTTAGTTTTTTTTTTTTTTAATCTCAGTCATCTGATACCTTGAAGACTTCCCACCTCCCTTCTATGAGGCTTTCAGCAATAGTCACCATGGAAGGAAGGCCACATGGGCAGTAATCTGGCTAAGTCATTGCCTGAGTATCAGTCTTGTCCTTCCTGCCTTGTGTGACCTTGAACCAGGTTCTTGGCCTCCTGGGGAAATGGATTGTGTTGTATTTGATGCTCTCAGAGACTGTTGGGGTTGGGGGGGGAAGCAGTCTGTTGTCACAGTGAAGAGTGTGACACTGGAGTCAGGATGACTGGATTCTGACCCACTTATGTCTCTCTAGCTGACTGGTACATAGCATCCCACCTTGCTGAACCTTAGTTTCTCCAGCAGTACAGTAGAGAAGCAGTACTACTTACTCTTGCCCTGGGCTCAACTAGAACAGCATCACATCGATCTTGGCGTCTTACTTTATGGAATTCACCCATGACTTTTCGATTCATCAATACCTATTAAGTACTTACTTGCTGTATACCTACCATCCCACATACAAATAAGGAAAAAAATATATCATATTGGGGTAATAGAACACAATGGCTTGATAGGTAATGGGTGGCATCTCTGAAGAGATGACATGTTCACCGAGACCTAAAAGATAAGATTGCAGGGACAACCAATGAAAACCTCCCTGCTGAGGAAAAATAGTCCTGGCTTAGAAGGGACAGAAGCCCATATGGTCAGAGGCCAGTACACAGTGGGGGTGGGGCTGCAAGGTAGGATTGGAGAGGGACAGCAGGTACACCTGGGGGAGGGGAGGAGCGCTAGCTAGAGACCTTAAGGAAAGGAGTGGCCAGACTCAGTGACATTACAGGTCACTCGGGCTGCCATGGGAGGGTGAGCTGAGAGGAAGTCACCGAGTAGGGATGAGCTGGCCCATGTGTAGTGACCCAGGCAGAGCACCATAAACTGTAGGGTGACAGGCTACACTGAGCTGCACATGGACGGGGCATTTTGCAAAGAGCAGTGGTAAGACCAGATGCTGGGTTAAAATAAATGTGGTGGGGTTAAGAGTCGGCAGGGGGTGACAGGGACCCAAGGAGGGAGGATCCTTGCCAGGAGACGGGTTGGAAGCTGGAAGGAGTTGAGTTCTGCCTGTCCGAAGCTTGGGGGGGGGGAAGAGCCATGGAATATACTGTGTGGTATTGCAAAGGCAGACCTAGTAATAGGGCAGGCTGGTCTCTGGTGACACTTTCCACGCTCCTTCTCAGACGTTTGTTTTGGAGAGGTGTCTAGGGAACTCATACAGCAGCTCTCCTGCTCCGCTCCCCCTCCTCCCACAAGGGACAGCATTGAACCTTGCCATCATTCAGATCCTGCTCTGCCAATCTTGCCCTGCCACTGTCCCTGGGGGAGGAGTGATTACCTTTAGCAGGGAAGAGGGAAGGGACCAGACCAAGGAAGGCTATGGTCATGTAGCCTCTGCTCATGAATCCACCCACTCTGTGGTGGGACCGGCCCCTTCACTCAGGTGACCCTCATAGCTGAGTCCCATCCGGGAGCCCTCTGGAAGACATTAGGTCCCAAGCTGGGCCTTTCCCTAGACCAGTTGTATCTGCCTGAGTTGTCAGACTGTGTTAGCATGTTGAGAGGCTCTGTCGCTCAGGATGTTTTTGTCTTGGCAGCTGGGATGACAGCAGCTCCGTCAGCAGCGGCATCAGCGACACCATAGACAACCTCAGCACGGATGACATCAACACCAGCTCGTCCATCAGCTCCTATGCCAACACGCCTGCCTCCTCCCGGAGAAACCTGGATGTGCAGGTAAGGAGCAAGAGAGAGAGGCCTGGCCTTGCCAGGCTTCCCCCACCCTCCCTGCTAGCCAGCCCCAGCTTGGCTTGCTGATCAGAATTCCCATGCTGATGAGAGGTCCAGCCCCTAACATCCAATCTCTGTCCCCTCACTGCAGGGAAAGATGGCTAGGCAGGGGGTGGTACAGATAGGCAAAGGAACTTTGCACTCCCACTGGTTTGGTGTGGGGAGACCATATTTTCTCCCTGGACCTCGGTTTCAGCTTGTTTTTAAATAAACAAGCAGGGGTCAGAAAGAGAACTCAGTTTATAAAACACAAGCCTAAGGACTTGTTTAATATCCAGAAACAAGATTTAAAAAAAATATCTGTATATGGGTGGGCATCTGTACTGCCAGTACTACAATGGAAGAGACAGGTGGATCCCTAGGGCTCACTGCCCAGCTAGCATAGCCTATATAGCAAGCTCCAAGGCCATGAGAGACCCTGTCTCAAACGAAGTGGCAGGCAGCATTTGAGGAATGGGTACTCAAGGGTGCCCTCTGGCCTACACATATGTGCTCACACTTGTTCACACACACCCGTGCCCTTAGCATGTGTACACAAGTATCTGCACGCACACACACACCTTTTTAAAATTGAAGACATTAAGCAAAGGGTGGTTGGTTCCAACAAACTGTATCTCCTCTCTGCCCCATGAGCCCTTGCTGTCTCTGAACACAGATCTGTCTCTAGGGAGTGGAACAGAGGTTAAGGTGGGGAACTGCCAGCTGTGGCAGCTGTGGCTCACATCCCTTGCTATTGTGTTATACTAATTACTCTTATTAGAAATAGCTTTCTGAGCTGGCCAGTGATGGCGCACGCCTTTAATCCCAGCACTTGGGAGGCAGAGGCAGGCAGTTTTCTGAATTTGAGGCCAGCCTGGTCTACAGTGTGAGTTCCAGGACAGCCAGGGCTACACAGAGAAACCCTGTATTGAAAAAACAAAAACAACAAAAAACAACAATAACAAAAAGAAATAGCTTTCTGCCTTTTTTTTTTTTGAGACAAATTCTCCCGCTCTTTTGTCTTAATTCTAATTCTGAGTCCTGGGGTAACCAGTGTGATTCACACCTTGCTTTATGCAGGCAGCACTAGGGATCTAAACCTAGGGCTTTCCTCATGCTAGGAGACCTTTCTACCCACTGAGCCACATCCCTGGTTCCTTCTTATTTTTGTTTTTTTGAAGAGGTAGTAGGATTAGGGTTTTGGTTTGGTTTTGATTTTTGTTTAGTCTCTCCCCTCCCGTGGGATTAATCACCAATACACTCTGGCGAGATGTATTATCCTGGGTTAGTATGTAGCCTGGTTTTACACGCAGTAAGTAACTAACTTCATTTAGTCTAAATAAAGTATAAAGGTCAGTGGTTTATATATTTGCTGTAAAACAAAGTTTAAGAAGTAAAGAGGTCAGCTGGGTGGCCCAGACATTTAATCCCAGCACACAGAAGGCAGATCTCTCTGAGTTGGAGACCAGCTTGGTCTATCGAGTGAGTCCCGGGACAGCCAGGGCTACATAGAGAAACCCTGTCTCAAAAAATCAAAATAGAACAAAAAGAAAAGAAAAAGCCGGAGGCTGGAGACATGGCTCAGTGGTTAAGAACACTGACTGCTCTTCTGAAGGTCCTGAGTTCAATTCCCAGCAACCATATGGTGGCTCACAACCACCCGTTATGAGATCTGACGCCCTCTTCTGGTGTGTCTGAAGACAGCTACAGTGAATTACGCTGGAGCGAGCTGGGAGGAGCTAGCAGAGGTCCTGAGTTCAATTCCCAGCAGCCACACACATGATGGCTCATGGCCATCTGTACAGCTACAGTGTACTCATACACATAAATAAATAAAAATAAATCTTAAAAAAAAAAAAAGAGCACTGACGGCTCTTCCAAAGACCGAGTTCAATTCCCAGCAACCACGTGGTGGCTTACAACCATCTGTAATGGGATCTGATGTCCTCTTCTGGTGTGTCTGAAGACAGCTACAGTGTACTCACATATATAAAATAAAATCTTTTAAAAAGAAAGAAAAAGAAAAAGCTGGATATGGTGACATAGGTGTGTCATCTCAGCACGCAAAGAAACTGAGGCGGGAGGCAAGAGGATTGATTGCCACTACTTCGAGGGCCAGAGTGGCTCAAGTAGAAATCAAAACACTCTAAAACTTTAGATCATTTGAGTCAAAACACCACATAGTTTCTACTATCCACTGAAAATTTCTAAGCTCACCAGTGGTGGAGGCTCAAGGCTTTAATCTTTTTTTAAAAAAATAGAGAGAGAGAGAGAGAGAGAGAGAGAGAGAGAGAGAGAGAGAGAGAGAAAGAAAGAAAGAAAGAAAGAAAGAAAGAAGAAGAAAAAAGACAAACCTAGCAAACAGATAGCAAGAGCATCTTCTGCTAAACAGATAATACTTGTGCTGAGTGGCCAGGGCCCCCAGGCTTCTGCGCATGTGCAGGAATCTAGTTCCTCCTCACCCTGCCCGGTCCCTGCTCTCGAAGAAGCTTGACAGTGTTCTAACCTACAAGGCGCAGTGTAGCACTGTGCTCTTTGCACAATGGCCTGTAAGCTTGTGCAGGTCGTGTGGCTCTGCCCCCCTCAACGCTGCTCTACAAGAAACCCTGAAACCAGCAGGTGTGATTTTTTGTTAAGTTTTAATGGGATCCAGGTTGGTCTAGAATCCTCTTGCCTCTACTGCAGAAGTATTGAGCTCTCATGTATGCACCACCACATCTAGCTTTAGTTGTTTTTTTTTTTTTTTAATTGTATTCTGCACATGAAAACACATACCTAGCTCCTGGGGGTCAGACTTGCATTTCTTTGGAGGAACAAGTTGCTTTGTACAGATGACCCATGAGCCACCTCATGGTCATGGGTGTAACAGCGGCCACCAGCCAGCTGTATTACTCTAGAATTTTACATTTCAAACACAGTTTAGTTCATTTGGACTCAACACTATTGGCTCTCAATGTATTCTTGAGAGCCCAGACTTGACTCTGTAAGTCCATTTTATTGCAGACAAAGTATGGTATCATCCTCGTAGCTTGTGGCTAGCACAAGGTCAGCTGTGGCAGCTCTGGCATGACTGAACCATTTGGTCCCTCCCTCCAGTGGGGCCTGATGTTTCAGGTGAACTACTGAGACAACCTGCAACTACTGCCCCCTAACTACCAGGCCTGCCCTCTCTCTACTCTCCCATTCTCCCACAGCCTCTTCCTCCTCCATCGCCTTGTACTCTGTACAGGTAGGGGCCATGTTGGAAGCCCCTGTTTCGAAGCAGTCTCTTCTTTGAGGGTAGGGCTAAAGAAAAGCTGTGTTGGCAGTGTGGGGGTTAATTCTATCCTGCAGAAATGTAGCTGTGGACTACCTGGGCACATGTTTTAGGCATCACTTTTGGGATTGCCTGTTACATCTTGCACTCTCATTTTAGCCAAAACTTGCAGTGTGGGTGTGTGTGTTACCCAGACAACAAAAAGTGGGCACTAAGATTTTGGGGTGAACACTTGTGTCCTGATCCTGGTGGTAGTTTGTGAGTATGCTGGTTTTCTAGGATTTTTCAAGCTGTGCACTTGAGATTCTGTACCTTATCATAAGACTAGGACACTTATGAGACTGAGAGGTAGCTCAGTGGCTACGAGCATGAGGGGCTCTCTTAGAGGACCCAAGTTCAGGTCCCAGCACCTATGCTGGGTGGCTCATACTTTCTTTAAGTCTTAACTGGAAGGGACTCCATACCCTCTTCTAGGCTCTGTAGGCAGGCGCACTTATATGCACGTGTGAGCGCACACACACACACACAAACACATACTAAAAATAAAACTTTTTAAAAAACAATATCGCACCTACAGATCGCACATCAATTGGTAGACTGCTTTCCTGACCCATACAAAACCCTGCATTGGATTCCCAGCACCACATAAATAGTGTGTGGTGACCTGTGTTTGTAATCTCAGCACTTTGGGAGATGGAGGCAGGACGATCAACAACATCAACCTCGGCTACAAAATGGGTCTCAGGCCACCTGGGGGATAGGATATATGAGACCTTATCTCAAAGTTACACATGCACACTCCTTGCATGTACCTAACATCTAAATAAATAACTGTATTTTAAAAACAAACTCGAAGCCACACTTGCTGAGAATGACCACTGATTCGGTGTTCAGACACAAGTTGGGAATGCTTACCAGCCTAGGTCCCTGCCACCTTCTAGATACTGAATGTGTGAGGGGAGCTGGGACACTGAAGCGGAAAACCCTCCTATCTACTCCCTTCCCACAGGCTGACGTTGGTCTGCATGCTTCTGAGCTGGGTGCAGGCAAGGGCCTTCCCTTCCCACAGGCTGACGTTGGTCTGCATGCTTCTGAGCTGGGTGCAGGCAAAGGCCTTCCCTTCCCACAGGCTGACGTTGGTCTGCATGCTTCTGAGCTGGGTGCAGGCAAGGGCCTTCCCTTTTGAGCAGCACTTTGCTTCTCTTCTCACAGATGTCACAGGGCGAAGTGTGAAGGCTACTACACAGATATCTTAGTCAAGATAAGGAGTAATTTTAAGGGATATGAAGCCTCCACTATTCAGTGGGTCTATTACTTGTCCTCTTACAGATCTACCCAAGTTTAAAATATTAAAATACGAGCTGAAATAGGTCTGGATAGCAGAAATGCTGGCTACAGCAGAGGATGCCGAGATGCTTATTGTCACGAGGCTTTTAAATGGACTTTTCGTGACATTCTCTTTGTTCCTGTCCAGGGAGCATCTCAAAATATTAGATTCCACATTCTGGCAGCCTTGTGCCTCCTCCCCCACAGTCTGGCAGGGATGCTAAGGGCCATTACCCCTCTTTGACTGGATGGAGCTGGGAAGATGCGCCTGCACCCTCCCACTCCTTGGTGCGTGCATCGGGGGTCTTGTCACACAATGCTTTACCCTGGGCGAGTGGGCTACACAGCCCATCAGGCAGGACACACAAGGCAAGAGAGGGCTTGGCGTTCCCACAGGAAACCCCGCCTGCCTGGCCTCACACCCGAGGAGGGAATATCTTTTTCTGAAAAGCGCAAGGAGCAACCTGGTGTGCTGATGGAAAGAGGAGACGGCAGAGGAGGTGCGGATCAGTGGGGGGAGTCAACCTTCCTTCAGGTCGCTCTGTCTCCTCTGAGACACTGAGAGACATTGAAGGTGACCCACAAGGTTTTCATGGCCTGTTTATGGATGGGTACCCAGATCCCCCCACCTCCCGAACTCATGACTCAGGGTTAGAGACAAAAGTCCTCTGAGTGAGACCTGAGCCCCTCTGCATGACTTCTAGGAGAGCTGGTGAGTCTAACAGTGGTATCAGAGAGGAGAGGGACATTGAAGTCAAGTGCTCTGGGGTTGAGTATTTCACCAAGTGACATCCTGGGATGACCCAGTCAGATTCCTAGAGCCTTTGGCCTCTCATCCACAGAATAATGACCTGCACCCAAGGTATGTCAGAAGTGGGCCAATTCTGGACATGCTTCTCCCAGAGTCTGAGCTGGTGAGCGGCTCAGAGGTCCCTCTTATCTCTCTGCACCATAACTTCCCTTTTCTCTGTCTCCCTCTTGCATCTGTGATGGTAATCCAAAGAGTAGCACGCTTTTATGTGGTGTATGTGTGTGTGTGTGTGTGTGTGTGTGTGTGTTTGTTGCTTTTCTTGGTTGTTTTTTGTTTTTCGAGACAGGGTTTCTCTGTGTAGCCCTGGCTGTCCTGGAACTTACTCTGTAGACCAGGCTGGTCTCAAACTCAGAAATCCACCTGGCTCTGCCTCCCAAGTGCTGGGATTAAAGGCGTGCGACACCACTGCCCAGCACTGTTATGTGTTTTGCTTGTAGTTTCAGAGCTGTCCACTTTCCGTTCTGCAGCATCTTGGTCTCCAGGAACTATGTTGGTGCAGAGAGTTTTAACAAGCACACATATGCCCACTATGTGTTCATCTATACATTCAGACCATAGCCACTCAGTCTTCCATGCTTTATGGAAGGCATTAATCCAGGGGCTAGGGTTGTTGAGCTGCCTATGCCAAGATCATCTTTCATTTTTTTTTTTTTTTTGAGACAGGGTTTCTCTGTTTAGCCCTGGCTGTCCTGGAACTCACTCTGTAGACCAGGCTGGCCTCGAACTCAGAGATCCGCCTGCCTCTGCCTCCCAAGTGCTGGGATTAAAGGCGTGCGCCACCACCGCCCGGCTCATCTTTCATTTTAATGCCTAAAGTTTTTGTTGTTGTTTTGCTTTGTTTTTTAAACAAAATTCACAGGGGTTAAAAAACATGCAACTGTCAGTTTGTTTATTTATTTATTTACCTCTAAAGGCAACAAAGTTATGGCTAATATAGCCAGGATTGCTGTCTTGTGTGTCCTAGCATCCTCTGGTCACCAGGCTATCAGGATGGCAGGCTCAGCTTAGCTGGAGACAGGCAGGCTGCTATATACCAACCTCCCTGGGAGCCACTGCTTCTGACTCTGGGTCAGTTACTTCTCCTCAAACCTGTGCTTTCGTGGAAGATCTGCACAGTAGGAATAACAGTGCGATCTCGGGATGAGTTGAAAGTGTTTGAGGGTCATAATGTATTGGGACACAAGTTGCAGGTGACGCTGCTGTAGTTCTTTACATTTTTATGGGCTTCAAAGCCCCTGCAGCATCTACGCCCACAAAGGGATTCAGTGTCTAGAGGCTTAAGCAGCTAAAACCCTGCTCAACTTCTGCAAGACAGAGATGGGGTAAATGCTAAGATGCTCAAAGATGGGGAGTTTGGTGAGGAGAGCTGCTGTTTATGAAATTCCTCCATACTTAGCTCTTAAGGTCACCACCGGCTCTCTATTTGATGGTCTATTCAATTCCAACCTGCTTGACAGCCAGTGTAACAGTCTTGGAGGGGAGGGAACCCAAGATCTCACACAGCAATGCATGACAGCGGCCAGTGCTGGAATTCCAGCCTACTGGGTTCCAAAGCCAGTGTCCTTATTCTTTTGGGCCAGACTTCCCTTTCTGGGAACACTGCCCTCTATTCCAAGGTCCATTCTGGCTTATATGTACTCTCCCTGCCGACTTGCCTGTTGATGGCCAAGGAGACCTCCAAAAGAACTGGTAAGAAAAGCTCCAAAGGGAGGTAGGACCTGCTGGCCTTCCTGTTGCAAGCTCTGGGAACAGAAAAACAGACCCCATTCATTTTAACTCCCAAGAGATACCACCAGTGGTCACACATGGCTCTGGGAGGATTTGCTAAGGACGTGTGATTGTAAGCCTGTCAAGATGTCCCAGGCAGATAGATACCCAGCTCTGCAGAAGACTGGTGGGAGAGCTCTCACCCTGCACCAAGTTATCGGGGGTGATAGATAGTTGGAGGACTGTTCTACCAGAGAAGAAAAGGCCAAACCATGGTCCCAGTCTGTTACTGATGAAGATGGAGTCTGCCCTAGGGAGTCTTGCACCAGGACCAGGCTAAGCCTGCTCTGTACCTGGGCTTGAAACAGCCAGAATGTCTGTAGGAGAATCTGCTAGGTGTGGGTGTCTTTAGTAAGTGACCTGAGGCATGTTAGAAGATTGTATTTCTTCAAGCTTATAGTCAAAAATTACACTGTACTACAGTGGCTAAATTACTAGCTTGGCAACTGGACTAGTAGAATGCCCACAATGCCTTCCTCACTGTATGAGTTTTGGCGAGTGTCTTTTTATTCAGGCCTCAGGATTCTGTTATTTCTTTGTGAGTTTTGGCTGAGGAAAAAATTGAATTATATTCTCTTTCTCTCTGTCCCTGTCTCTCTGTCTGTCTCTGTGTCTCTATATCTCTCTCTCTCTCTTCTCAGTCCCCAGAGTCTCATGTAGCCCAGGCTGGCCTCAAACTCCCTAGTCAATGATGTCTTAGAACTTCCGATCCATCTAACTCTGTCTAGAACCCTGAGATTACAGATACGTGCCACTGTCTTGGCTTTTTTCTTGAGCCGTTAGTACCTTTACCTGTCCAACAATCTCACAGGCCCCTGGGACACATATTTGACAAAATAGAACAAAGCATGTTAGCTTGTACCTGGAGCACTGTAGTACACAGTAAGCTTTAGGTTTTAGTGCCATTGTTATCTATTGCATTACAGTGTAATGTGGAAAAGAGGTCTACGGACATGGAAAAACAAACAACGCACTGGTCAAGTCTGTAAAAGGTGCTCTAGCCTCAGTACATCTTAGAACATACTCATATGTGTTGGGACGTGTTCACATGTAAGGTCCGTGAGGCAGAGGCTTTGAATTATCTTTGAGGTATTCACAGTACAGACAGCTCCCTTGGCTCATGGTGGTACCTGAGAAATATTAGTTAGATGGATGCTTCCAAAGTCTCTTCTTCCTGCCGAAGGCTTTGCACATGCAGTTTCTGCTCACTGGCATGGTCCTCTCTAGATCCTCCTCATACTAAATTGGTCTCATTGTTTAGGGTCCTTTTAGAAGTTTCCGTCTGGCCACCACTTCCCACATCACCCTTGCAATCTAAACTAGGTCAATGTCTGTATCTCTCCAAGGCCACACCCCCTTTCCTTACGGTGTCTGTGGGCATCAAGTTCATTTCGGTTCAGTGCATGCCAGAAGGATCTAGAGGAGAAGGAAACCAGACTGAGGCCATTGAGTTTGTGCTTCAGCTTTCAAATTAAGAAGACGGTAGTATTACATATCTCTTGACTGGCTTTGACCAGCCAGTGCCTGCAGTGCGTAGTAGCTATGCATTCCTTTATTCCCAAACCTTAGTGTGTATCCGCTCTGCACACCAATATGGGACCTTCCCTCTGCCCCTCACATGGCTGAGTGTGTTTTAGGAAGGACCAAGCAAGTGCAAGCACCTACAGGAGGTTGTAATGGATGGAGGTTGGATAGGGGCTTCCTGTCTACACTGGACCTTCCTCCACTCAGCTCTCTACAGGAAGGAGTTTGTCCTGTTAGCATGGCCTCAGGCCAGGCCTTGCCCAGTTCACATGCATTTCTCACATTTGCCTTCATGGCCCCTTCTAGGCAGCTCATATAGGGGGCTTGTTTTTCAATGTGTCCAACCCAAAAGCATTGCTGACTTCCCCTTTCTTGTTCTTACAAAGCTCTTCTCCCTTCCAGTCCCCTCCCCCAGCCTCAAGGCCCAGAGGCCCCAGAGGATTCCCCTCCCTTTGTGTCCTTCAGCCCTGCAGTTCATTAACTGCACACTCCTATCTCTTCCTGGGCTTCATGGCCAGCAGGTCAGGCTCTTCCTAAGAGAGTTGTCTAATTATCTTACTTGTCTGAGAACTGCCGGCATCATGGGGAGCAAAAGCTCAGAAACAAAGCTGGGCAGGAGTGAGCACAGTTGCTATTGCCAGCTGAATGTTTCACAGATCGGTGGAGTTTGCATGCTTGTTTGGTCCCTCTCTGGTGTGTTAGACTGTCTGCAGAGCTAGGTGCGAAGCTCTCCCTGTCAGTGGAGTGACAGGAAGACTGGGAATCAAGGGAAAGGGGACAGGCTGGTGCTGGTGGGGATTCAGAGTCAGGGCTGGAGGTGGCTATCTGCAAATGGCAGAGTTGATGGCCCCTTTCTTACCACTTCTCCCTCTACTCTGCTTGCGTTCCTCCTGGGGTCCTTGGCCTGCTCTTCCCTAGACCCTTAGCTCTCTTTTCCTCCTCCATTAGTCTTTCCTTAAAGGAAAAAAAAAAAGTAGAAGTTGCTGTGACTTTCTCACAAAGTAAGCAGATGTCTGGGGTGTCCCTGTATTGGCTTGGCCTGCATGAGCGAGCACTAATTCAGCACACGTCTTGTCCACAGACTGACGCTGAAAAGCACTCACAGGTGGAGAGGAACTCCCTGTGGTCTGGTGACGACATCAAGAAGTCAGATGGAGGCTCGGACAGTGGTGTGAAGATGGAGCCGGGCTCCAAGTGGAGGCGGAATCCTTCAGACATGTCCGATGAGTCGGACAAAAGTGTATCTGGCAAGAAGAATCCAGTCCTCTCACAGACAGGCTCATGGCGGAGAGGCATGACAGCAGAGGTGGGCATCACCATGCCAAGGACCAAGCCGTCAGCTCCGACGGGCACACTGAAGACCCCGGGGACTGGTGAGTGAGAGGCCAAAATCACAATGGCTTTAGTGGGGGCTTTACATTACGAGTAACTTCTTCAGTAACCATTTTTGTGGTGTGCATGCATGTCTGTATACATGTATGTGTGTGAGTGTGTGTGGTGTATGTGCACACAAATAATGTGAGTATGCCAGTACCTACTGTGTGGACATGTGTAAGGACACCAGAGGATAATCTCAGGTATGTTCCTCAACACCATCACCCCCTCCCACCACCCTTTTTTTTTTTGTTTTGGCTATTGTCTTAGTCAGGGTTTCTATTCCTGCACAAACCATCATGACCAGGAAGCAAGTTGGAGAGGAAAGGGTTTGATCACCAAAGGGAGTCATGACTGGAACTCAAGCAGGTCAGGAAGCAGGAGCTGATGCAGAAGCCATGGAGGGATGTTACTTACTGGCTTGCTTCCCCTGGCTTGCTTAGCTTGCTTGCTTATTGAACCCAAGACTACCAGCCCAGGGATGGTACCACCCACAAGGGGCCCTCCCCACTTGATCACTAATTGAGAAAATGACTTACAGGCTGGATCTCATGGAGGCATTTCCTCAAGGGAGGCTCCTTTCTCTGTGATAACTCCAGCCTGTGTCAAGTTGACACAAAACCAGCTAGTACACAATCATCTGTCTATTTGTCTGTGTATCTATCATCTACCTGTCTATCATCTATATCTGTCTAATCTACCAGTCTGTCTGTCTACCTGTATATCTATCTGTCCTCTCTACCCATCCATCCATCCATCCATCCATCCATCCATCCATCCATCCATCCATTCATCCATCCATCTATCTTTGAGACAGGGTCCCATCTTGTAACCCTGGCTGTCCTGGAACTTGCTCTGTAGATGAGGCTGGCCTCGAACTTACAAAGGCCCTCTTGCTTCTCCCTTCCAAGTGCTGAGATTAAAGGTGTGCAACACTATATCCAGTTCTTTTCTTCCTTCCTTCCTTCCTCCCCCCCTCTCTCTTTCTTTCTTGCCAGAGTCTCTTACTAGCCTGGAGCTCACCAAATAGGCTAGGTTGGCTGGTGAGCTAGGTGGCTATCCTCCTGTCTCTGCTTCCTTAGCACTAGGATTATAAGTATACACCACCACAATTGCCTTTTTTTAAAGGTTGGTTCTGGGCTCTCTAACTCAGTCCCTTGTGCCTGTAAGGCAAGTGCTTTACTGACCGAGCTGGCTCTTCCAGCCCCCACAACAGCTTCCTTAAAGTTCCTTAAAGGTTTGCTTCCTTGGTTCTTTCTGAGGAGGGGTCCACAGTGCTACCATGTGAGGCATTTTCACAGCCTATCAACTGGTCAGTACTCAGTTTCACATTTCAACATCAAGTTAACACGCTAGTCCAAGCGCGTCAAGGCCATATTGCTTTGTTGCATGTTGTACCCTGGAAATGTCAGGGTCCATGTCATGGATATGGGGGAAGAGAGCAGTGGATGACAGAGTCTCTTGTGTGTATGGCTGTATGAGCAGCTTCCTGGCTTTGCTCTCCTCTGGTCATCTTAGATTGCCTGGAAAAGAGCAAAATCAGCATCCTAAAAGATCCTGAGCAACTGCAGCAGATGAGATTATCACTGTGCAAAGCTCTCTCCTCACTTCCCCTCCGCTATTCCCCTTCAGGAAGCAGGGTGATCATGCTCTTTAGAGGTACCAGTATGCATCCTAAACACACTAGACAGCAGTGTCAGGTTGTTGGTCTGACCTTACTGGTTTCTCTCTTAGGAAAAACAGATGATGCCAAGGTGTCTGAAAAGGGAAGACTTTCGCCCAAAGCTTCCCAGGTCAAGCGCTCCCCGTCGGATGCTGGCCGCAGCAGTGGGGATGAATCCAAAAAGACCCTCCCCAGCAGCTCTAGGACACCCACGGCCAATGCCAACAGCTTCGGGTTCAAGAAACAGAGCGGCTCTGCTGCTGGGCTGGCCATGATCACAGCTAGCGGGGCCACCGTCACTAGCAGGTCTGCCACACTAGGTAAAATCCCCAAGTCATCCGCCCTCGTCGGTCGGTCCACGGGTCGGAAGACAAGCATGGATGGAGCCCCAAACCAGGATGATGGGTATCTGTCTCTCAGCTCACGGACGAACTTACAGTACCGGAGCCTGCCTAGGCCCAGCAAGTCCAACAGCCGGAACGGAGCAGGGAATAGATGTAGCACCAGCAGCATCGACTCTAACATGAGCAGCAAGTCAGCAGGACTGCCAGTGCCCAAGCTGAGGGAGCCCTCCAAAACATCCCTGGGCAGCTCCCTACCAGGGCTTGTCAACCAGACAGACAAGGAGAAAGGCATCTCTTCAGACAATGAGAGCGTGGCTTCCTGCAACTCTGTGAAAGTGAACCCAGCCACCCAGCCGGTGTCCAGCTCAACTCAGGCCACTCTGCAGCCAGGGACCAAGTACGCAGATGTGGCCTCTCCCACACTCCGCAGGTAAGCGGGTAGAGATGTGCAGGGTGAGGAGGGCCAGAGTAAGTGGCATAAAACATCCTGTGGCACTTCAGCTCTTTGTAATGCTGAGTTCAAGGCCAACTCCTGCCTGCCGGCAGGTCTGTAATCTATGCATTTTTTTTTCTCTCATGCTGGGATGGGAAACAGAATGTTCTAGAACCATGCTTCTTGGGTTCAAACCCTGACTTTATTTTAATTTTAACTCTCAGATCGCTTTTCTGAACCCTGCCTCGGTTTTCTCACTGTTCTTTGGAGTTCATGGTACTTCCCTCCGTGTGCCTACTAAAGTTCATCTTTGTGGCTGTGCTGGGCTATGGAAGGCACTCAGTGAAAGTTAGAGACAGTGAGGGTGAGGTCATCGCGTACTTTTAGACCCAGACTGTAGCTCAAGGGAAGGACTTACCCTGTGTTCTTATCTCTATATCATCCTGTTCTTTTATGACACGTGGACAATATTTGAAATGTTAGCTTGTAAAAATATTGCTGTATATGTAAGTGTGTGTGGTATAAGTGTATATGTGTGTTCACGCGTGTAGGCTCGTGCATGTGTGTACATGCACATGGAGGCCTGAAATTGAAGTCAGTGTCGTCTTTGATTGCTGTCTGCTTTGATTACTGAGGCAGAGTCTCTGGCTGAACCCAGAGCTGGGTTAGTCTGCTAACCAGCATGCCCCTGAGTTACTCTGAGATCCTCTGCCTCTGCCTTCCCTAGTCCGGGATTGCAGGTGGGTACCACACTCCGGTTCATCCTTCATGTGAGTTCTGGACCTCAGAAATCCAGTCTCAGACTTGGCTGTGAGGGCGTTATAAAGTGAGGCATCGCTTTAGCCGGACTCTTTCCTTTTCTTTTATATAAATCTTTAAAGCAGAATAATCCCTAATAAAAATTGACTTCCTAGCACCTTTGAGAAGAATGTCTTCCCCAGATCTCTCCACTTGGTGGAGTTTCTCAATGTGGAAAGGGCAACCTTTAACATTTCCTTTTACATCACTCACCGGACCCTTTTCTTTTTGGTCTTCTTTTCTTTTCCTCTTTCTTCCTTTTTTTTTTTTTTTTTTTTTTTTTTTTGTCTCCATAGCTGTCCTGGAACTCATTATACAGGACATGCTAGTTTCAAACTCACAGAAATCTACTTGCCTCTGCTTCCCAAGTTCTGGGTTTAAAGGCATGAGCCACCAAGCTCAGGCACTGGCTCATTTTGAACAGTTAGTTAGTTGTTAGTTAGGTAGTTAGTTAGTTAGTTTGTTTAATGTATGTGAATGCTCTATCTACATGTATAATTGTATGCCAGAAGAGGGCATCAGACCACATTACAGATGGATGTGAGCCACCATGTGGTTGCTGGGAATTGAACTCGGGACCCCTGGAAGAACAGCCAGTGCTCTTAACCACTGAGGCATCTCTCCAGTCCCCACTGGCCCATTTTTGAATGGCAGTTGTATAGCTCTAACATTGCCTTCTGGGTCATGACAAATCCCAGAATGAGGCTTGTGAAAATAGAAATGGGACCCAGGACTCATTTGTGGATGAACAAGGACGTCTGAAGACTCCAGAAGAAGAGTTCCACATAAAAGTAGAAAGGATCTGTGTGGTGTGCCCTGTCTAGACTTGATTTTTAGGATTCCAGTAATCTTTTTTTTTTAAGGGGGACGGTCCTATTGGGCTATTCTTTGTTGTTTTATCACACTAGCATGTCATGGAAATTTTTCTCTGCTACTTACCTTGGGTAGAAAAATGAAATGAGGTCTTCGGATTTCCTTTGGAGGCTACAATGACATTTGTTAGACTTTCAAGCTACTGTACAAGAATCTTTAAAAACACATGGGCTCCTCATGTACTCTTTCCTTAAATTTCCCTGGTGATCTAGCTGTACATTTATTGTGTGGCAAGGAGAAGCCCTCAGTGGAGTGAGATGGGTAACCCCCTTCAAATGATTCCAAGCATGCAGAGCACGTGGATTTGTATGTGGGGTGGGAAGCCAGGCAAAAGGGATCCCATCTTGGCTACTAACAATGAAAAGAGCCTGGCTACCAAATGCGTTGCCCATTAACAGGGAGGTACAGCTGCCAAGAGTTTGCAAGCATCTTGATGCCCAGAGCAGGATAACACATTCCTTGATTCTGCCATTAGATATTGTAGTGAGGGTTATACATCCCCCTTGTGGCTCATAGACACTGCAATCAGAAGGACTGTTTCAAAGTCAGACTCAAATCACTCCAGGCAGCAAGGCAAAAGGCTATCAGCCTGTCATAACATGTAGTCATCTTGTTAGTTTTCAGGGTGACTTGTTCCTGTTACTGCATTTTGAGTGTGGGATTAGACCCTTGTATTCACCCACTGGCTTAGAACTGGTTTCACCAGAGGGTTCTCTGCCCATGAAAGAGAAGGGCCCAGTGCCTTCTCTGTACAGATGTCACATGTGCGGGACTGTGCAGAAGGTGGCATGACATGGCATTTCCATGTGTCTGTTTCAGAGGCGCAATTTGGACTGGTGTGTGTAGTCTGATGTCTTGTGGACCCAGCGTGTTTCTGTGTATGGTGTTAGCGCACACAGGTTCTCTGGGACCTTGCCTTTCTGTTGTTCATGCACCCGTGTCCATATTTCTCCTGGGCTCCCAGCAGTGTAGGCTCATGGTCTTGATCCTTTGTATTATGCTGAGAGACCAAAGAAACCAAGTCCCAAGGTCTCATACTTGCTATCACAGAAAGAAGAAACTCTTTTCTTTCTAGAAGATTCCTGGGTAGGGGCTAGAGAAGAAAGGGAAAGCAAGATCATGGAGGAGTGTGGCTAAGCCTATGGGAAAGCTTTCTTGTCACCTGGGCTTAGAGCTGGGTCCCAGCTACTGCCTAGAGCTAGAAACAGGTCCCTCAGAAGCACTGGTATCCAGCCCCACTTAACCACAAGTCTTTCTCTAGAGAGACCGTAGTGAGTCTGCAGGAGAGACCACTGCTCTTTCCAAGGGTCTCATGGCCTCCTCTGCCTTGGTAGCTCTGCACACCTTGGTCTGGCACAGGTATTTGTTCCACGCAACCCTTTGTCTCTTCGCAGACTCTTTGGTGGGAAGCCTACCAAGCAAGTGCCCATCGCCACAGCTGAAACCATGAAAAGCGCAGTGGTCATCTCCAACCCTCATGCCACTCTGACCCAGCAAGGTAACCTAGAGTCCCCCTCAGGCAGCGGTGTCCTGAGCAGTGGGAGCAGCAGCCCTCTCTACAGTAAGAATGTGGACCTCAACCAGTCTCCTCTAGCGTCCAGCCCCAGCTCAGCCCACTCGGGCCCTTCTAACAGCCTCACCTGGGGTACCAGCTCGTCAGCAGTGAGCAAGGATGGCCTGGGCTTCCAGTCTGTTAGCAGCCTGCACACCAGCTGTGAGTCTATTGACATATCCCTCGGCAGTGGAGGGGGCTTGAGTCACAACTCCTCCCCTGGTCCAGTCGCCTCCACTAAGGAAGACTCCTTGATGCCTTTTGTCCGCACCAGCAGTGTGAAGACCACACTGTCGGAAAGGTTGGTGCTATGCCCTCAGGAAGATTTCCTTCCCTAGATATAAATAGGAGGTTATTAGGGATCTAAAAACTATTTCGTCTTTGCCTGGGAAGTTTTGATCTTTCTTTCTCTCTTCCTTCCTTCCTTCCTTCCTTCCTTCCTTCCTTCCTTTCTTTCTTTCTTTCTTTCTATCTGTCTTTCTCTCTCTCCCTTCCTTCCTTCCTTCTTTCTTTCCCCCACTCTCTCTCCCTCCTTCCTCCCTTTCTCCTCTCTCTCTCTCTCTCTCCCTCCCTCTCTTTCTTTCTTTCCTTTTTTCCTTCATTTCTCTTGTCTTGGAACTCACTCTATAGACAAGGCTGGTCTTGAACTCAGAGATCTGCCTGTTCTGACTCCCAAGTGCTGATAGCCAGGCATGCCAGTGAGGATCTGCTAAAGCCCAAGGGAAGGTGGCAAGCGGACCATCCCAAACCCCAGTGCTCACCCAGGTGCTTACTAAAGGTGTGCACCACCATGCCCAGCTTGGTTTTGATCTTTCTGATAAGTCTTCCTTCCCACTGGAAGTCAGTTTAGGAGAGAGTTCATCTGGATTGCTTCCTGCTGTCTCTTTTCCTTGGTGCTTGGAGCCACCAGATAGGACAGACTTATGCTCCTGTCTGAAATGACATTCGTCATCGGAAGCCCTTCCATTGCCAAGGGCTTGCCAACTTCAGCTCCTTCTTTCTTCTTCCCATGTAACTAAGTGAGCAGTAGGACAGGTGACCTGGGAACAGCTGGGGATGCTTGGCGTCACAGTGACAAGAGATAGAGAGCCTGCAAGACTCCTCAGAGCTTTGATTCTACTACAGTCTTGGGTTGTGTCTGGTTTCCAGACCAGACACAGGGAACAAAGCTGGGGTCAGTGTTGGGAGTGAGAAAAGTGTTCTGATCGTTTTGTATAACAGTTCCTTTTCCTTCCATCTAATGTTCCTTCTCTTGTTTTCAACTTGCCTGGATCTCTAGCCCTCTCTCTTCCCCTGCTGCTAGCCCTAAGTTCTGCAGAAGTACTCTGCCCAGGAAACAGGACAGGTAATGACACCACAGGCCTCCTGAGCCTCTGGGTTCTTCTGCCTATCTGTTTTGTTGTCTAGCCAGTTGTTCTGTGCAAGGCTGTTGGCCCCGAGGCTCCCGCTTGTGTCTGTGGCCCTGGTATACTCTGATAGCCAGGCATGCCAGTGAGGACCTGCTTGACTGTCTGCTAAAGCCCAGGGAAAGGTGGCAAGTGGATGGCCATCCCACACCCCGCTGCTCACCCAGGGCTGCAGGGGCTCTCGCTGGCATCCCCGTGGTACCCATGGCATGTTCCTGCCTCCAGTCTTGCTTTTCTCCCTACCCCTCCAGATACTGTCTGCCACCCACCATGCAGCCTGGCCCTCACCTCTGTCTCTTCCCTGCACCCCACCCCTCCCAGCCCAGCTGGCTCTTCTCCCTTGAACGCTTTTGCTGCAGTCTGGCTCATCGTGTGTCGTTATTCCGAGTATCGTGTTGTGTGTGTCTATATTCAGCAATGATAATGGTACAGAGCGCCTGGAGGGCTGGGGCTTTTACAACTCGAGAAGCCTGGGTCTGCCCCCAGCTGTGGGTGGGCCTCGGAGATGGAAGTTGACCTTGAGTTTCTGGAGGAGTGGTGGCTTGGCCAAATATAACAAGCAGATGTTGTTTCATGCTTAGGGGGAGAAAAATTAATGGAAACCCCCTTTCACCCCATCCACAGCACAAACTTTGTTTCTGTCAGACTTAGAAACCAAGCCTTTAAACCCCTGCACTTTAGACATTCGAATGCCTTGACTCTATCAGCCAGCAAGTTCCAACATGCCCAGGTTCCTGCCCAGGGCCCAGCTCCTGGCTACGCCCTTGCTGGGCAGGAACAAGGAGACATTGAGAGGGACCTGGAATTTACTTCATCACACATGAATTCCAAATATGCAGACTTCTGCCTCTCGAAACCCTCCAATGAGTCTCTGCCCCTTCTTGAAAACTTTGCCAGAGGCAGCAGGGTTCGGGAGAGGAGCTGAGGAGGTACACAGGTGGGACCCAGGGCAGCACAGGCCATGCTTCTAAGATGATACAGCCCCTGCCTTGGCTTTGAACCTGTGGAAAAGGAGGAACAGTTGGGGTCCATGACTCAGGCCACCTTGTGATGTGGGGTAAAGTAGATACTGGCGTGGATGCAGACAGGACCAGGTTTCTTCTGTATACTGTGTGGACGTGCTGCATGCCTGGCTGGTGGTGGGAGCCTGTGCCTTGGGGGGGGTCCTCGTGTCCCTCCCCAGCCTTCTTGCCCTCCTTCTCCCAAGGCCTCTGTGCTTCTCTGAAGTTCTTGATTTTGTTTTAACTTTCCTACAGTGACCCGCACCTTGATAGGAACACTTTGCCTAAGAAAGGACTCAGGTATCTGTCCCTCGCCCCTTGTACCCATGCCATCTGTTGTGGCTGTGGAGCTTGGCTGTGTCATCCTTTCATTGCTGCTGGGCTGGGCTGGGCTCGGCTGGGGTCCCTGCTTTGGCCACCGCAGCTGGATTTTTGGATGACAGACCCCTCTCATTCTCATCTCTCCATTTGTGGCTTACTTGCTTGAGCAGGGTCTGTGCTTTGTGAAGCTTCATGTGACAGAGCCATCTCACGGCCAGCATCCCTGAGCTAGGAGCAGTGACTGCTCCTGGTGGGCCGGCAGGAGAGATGCTGAGCACGTCATGACTGTCTGTACATACAGCCGCTTCCAGAGGAGGACATGACTTAGAGCATGCTGCTTTGTTAGCTGTCTCCATTTTAAAACTAGCTGCTTCTGACCGTATAACTTCACGGTAGAGCATTTGCCTGCTATACATAAAGTTATGGATTCAGTCCCAAGCACCACCTAATGATGATGATGATGATGATGATGATGATGATGATGATGATGATAATGATAATAATAATAATAATAATAATAATAATAATAACAATTACTTAAAATACTTTTGTGGCTATAAAACATCAGAGAAGAGTTGTCTTAATGTCCTAATCAATGAATGGGTCAGCTATCAATGCCCATTCAGAAATGCATATGATTGGTTTTTGGTGGAACATCAGCAACAACAACAACAACAACAAAAGAGACCAGAAAAGAATGTCTTTGCTTCTGTAGTAAGTTGGGCCTGTGCTGCTTGTTGGTGCTCATCTTAATGAAACAGGATGCTCTAAGTCACCATTGCTCAAATCATATCATCACGTCACCAGCCTGAGGTGCCTCAATTTGCTCACGATCCCTGTGGACCTCTGTCAGTTCTGCCTTCTAAAAGCCTTGCTGTTTATAGCCACGGCTTCACCCTGCATTAAGCATTACGTATTTTTACATGAAGTGAAATGTTGTGTTGCTGTCTTGTGTGTGTCTGGTTAATAACCCATGGCTCTTAAGACCCAGAGCGTTTCGAACGTTGTTAACATGAGGTAGGTATCAACGCCAGAAGGCATGCGCTGATACCTCCCAGTAGAGTCCTGCTCTGGGACCTTCATTATGTGTGTCAGCTGGATATGTTAATGCTTGATGCCACCATTGCCCCTTGCCTCTGAGACTGGGTCTCATGTAGCCCAGACAAGCCTTGAACTTGCTATGTAGCTGCAGATGACCTTTGAACTTTTGAGCCTCCTGCCTCTGCTTCTCAAAAGTGCTGGAATTGCAGGCTTGCACCAACCAACAACGCTGCACATTGATCCCAGGGCTTCCTGTGCCTTCATCAAACCCTCTGCCAACTGAGATATATTCATGACCCACTGTTACCCAAAGAGGAAGCTAACTTTAAAGTAGTTAAACATTTTGAAATGCTGTGTACATATCTATAGATATCTATTAAACCTATATAGCCCTGGATTTTAAAATTGATTGTCCAAACATTCAGAATGTGGTTTTATGACAACTATTTCCAGGCACCTGACGTCCCTTTCAAAGGTGCATATCCATCAACTGGAGTGAAAACCGTGTTCTCATTCATACTGGTTTTCTGTCTAGCTTGCTTCCTCAACACACACATATTGGGTGGTAGATTCCTGATCAGCAGCCACCCTGGCAATGATGTACCCTGGCAATGTGGGTACTACAGAAGTTCTGGGTGCTGCCTATAGGGAGAGTAGAGAAAGCATAGAGTTTAGAATCAGACAAGCCTGGGTGACAATCTCAGCTCTGTGGTCCCCTGTTTCCCAGAACATATAGCAGGGTCCATTGTGTTGTGTTACTGTCTAAGTTAAAGCCTCAATGAGATGATGCCTGTAATGGTACCTCATCTATCAGAGATGCTCAATAAAGCTTCCAGTTTAGCAATACCCAAGCTGGTGGACCACGGAACTTCTGAAGACTTCCCCACATTTAACATACCAGTGTGTGGTTCTTTTCATGAAAAGAGTGTGAGTGCTGCGTTGTAGTAGTTAAGGGGCTGGGAATGTGGCTCAGTTGGTCAAGTGCCTGTGTAGCATGCAGAAAACCCCGAGTTCAACCCACAACTCACCATATTTTATAAAGCATACAGGATTAGTTATGCCTCTAATACCAGCACTTGGGAAATAGACACAGGAGGATCAGAAGTTGAAAGTCATCTTTAGCTATATAGCAAATTCAAGAACAGCCTGGGCTATGTGAGACCCTGCATCACGAGAATTGCAGCAGCTACTCTAAACACCAGCCCCCCCAGGTCTCTGCAAATGCCACCCACTGACACACAGAGATTCATGACCAGTCACTGGCTCTGCAGTGTGCAGATGCCAGCAGTTAGCTCGTTAAAACTTCCTCAAAACTCTAACAACTCCCTCTTACTGCTCCTTCCTGTCAGGGAGGGGGCTTTGAGACGACCCTGTCATGAACCAGCATGTTCCAGTCACACCCAGGGATGGCTCTTTTGAGCATTCCCAGTCTTTCTCCCTTTTAGGTGTTCTGTGCAAGCTGAAAGGAATTATAATTTTCCCCAGATGCAGCCAAGTAGGAAAAAAAAAAGTTTTGAGAAACTTCATAAGTTTCAGGGCGTGTAGTGATCTGAGTTTTTTTTTCTTCCCCCCATCTTAAATATAGCTTTCTTTGTACACACTCCTCATCAGCTGTGGGGAATGCATGTTCATAAGGGCCGTTCATTCCAGCCTGGTTTCTGTCTCCAGGTATACACCCACCTCCCAGCTTCGCACGCAGGAAGACGCCAAAGAATGGTTCCGGTCCCACTCAGCTGGGGGCCTTCAGGACACTGCTACCAATTCCCCCTTTTCCTCTGGCTCTAGCGTCACCTCTCCTTCAGGAACAAGATTCAACTTCTCTCAGCTTGGTGAGTCGCCATTTGTCTCCAGCTGCACTGACCCACTCTGCAGGGCAGAGGTTATCTTGTGCTTTGAAACAGGCGTGTGGCCACGTCTTTCTCAATATCTTAATCAGCCCCTGGCCATGTAGTCATGAAAAATCACAGAGTCCTAGGCACGTTCAGTTACATCAGGCCCCTGGGCCACATGTGACTTAGGATGGCCAACCCTTAAAACATTATGAAATTTGTGTGCGTGTGTGTGTGTGTGTGTGTGTGTGTGTGTGTGTGTGTGTGTGTGAGGTTTTTGTAACTCAGTTGTACTGTATGGAACATGGACTCTGTAGGTAACAGCCTCCTGTCATAAAATCTGAGGGTTAGACACACCCACATAGTCTTTTTCCTACAGTTGGTATAGGTGAGATTGCAGTGTGTGGGGGGGGGCATAGCATCCCACTACTCTGGGTACATTTTTCTTCTCAGACCTGTGAAGACCATTTTCCAGCCTATTTCTCATTCCATTATCAAGCCAAAAATAAGTTTTAATGAACAAGTGTTCTTAGAAATGGCTGCCGCTGACCTAATGCGTTGATTGTCACACTGAAAGGAGAGAAGGGTTTGTGATGGTCCCCGTTGGAATGCTGAGGGATTCTCTATTCAAGACAGACACATAGAGTACAGATCCAACAGACAGAGGTATGAGAGACCAGTGTAAAGCTTTGTAGCAAATCAGCAAAACAGTGCAAGAGATTCCATCTCTAGTTACAGGTCAGAGAGCGGTGGGCTGCTATCAGCAGGTGCTTGAGGTAATGGAACGCACATGGATATTTGAAGACTGCTCGGTGGAGGGAAAACCTTTTTGGTCTCACAGTTTACAAGAGGCTTTTCTGAATGTTCTAGACTTCCCCTTCAGTCTAAGTGATGACTGTATCTTGTCATCACGGACGTGTGGTTTTGCTCTTTATTAAGTGTATACCTCCAGATATAGCGTGCCTAGCTACCATGGGCAGGGCTTTCGATGAGGAAGCTCGGCTTAGCTCAGGGATGTGTGCCTCTTTGCATGCTCTTGGGAGCTGCTTCCTGTCTGAGCCATGAGACCTGTGTTTGTAGTGTTCGTTCCCAGCCATAACTCTTTGCAGCGAGAGGCTGTTGTCATGCGCAAATGCTTCCTATCTGATCAAAAGCCTATTTGGACTATTTTGAGCTTTTGGCTTTACAGGAGAATTGTTTCAGATGAACCCGGGGAGTAATTAGCTCATGCCTGGAAGGTGACACTGGCCTGCCTGAACGTGCCAAGTTGGAACGTGAGGCCCTGAGCCTTGCTTTGGAACTGACCCGCCTTCCCTCCCATATTTTTAGCTCCTAAGCTTGTAACTCAAATGCTGATGCGACTACCTTTTACAAATAGACAAGGGAGTGAAGTTGGCAGGCACACACGCTGCTAGCGATAAGCGGCCTCTCCCTGGTACCCGTCTGGGATTCAAACAGGGGTATGGGTATCCAGCATCTCATTCCGCTCCTCTGGTTCCAGCGAGCCCCACCGCTGTCACCCAAATGAGCTTGTCCAACCCAACCATGCTGAGGACCCACAGCCTGTCCAACGCGGATGGCCAGTATGACCCCTACACGGACAGCCGCTTCCGGAACAGCTCCATGTCTCTGGATGAGAAGAGCCGAACAATGAGTCGATCCGGCTCCTTCCGGGATGGGTTTGAGGAAGGTAAGGAATTAAGGCGTTTGCCATATACTGGATCTCTTGGCACAGCATGACATGCTTGATGGGGCTCCCTCCTCTGGTCACTACAACTCTTCCCTTGCCTCTGGGGTAGGGATGTGGGGCTCTCACTAGGGAGATCTGACCCTCAGGTAACCTTTCGGGATGCTTAGGGAGGACGCCTCTGCAGCTATTGAGGACCCTCAGCATTGACTGAGTTCTGCCTGAGGCTCCTCTCCTGGCCTTGGGCCATCACTTCTTGGCACGCCTCTCCATCTTCAAGCCCAGCTGCTGGCTCACTCTGTTGGCAGAGACTGCACTGAGTTCATCTCCCTGTGCCCTGCAGCTTCGGGAGCAGGCAGCTCTGTTCCTATCCAGTATTTCCTAGCTTGTCTCAAGATAGAGATTCTCAGTTCTTACCCTTTTCCTTCTTGGGCTGCCAACCATGTACATTTATAGCTTTGTTCCTTTTAATCAGAACTATGGAAGGAAAGTTCTATGGGTTGCTTTGTCAGCTGCCTTCATAACTCACTTCGTTTCTCTCACCCTCTGCTCCTTCACCCCAGACATTGCCTTAGAGGAGCCCCATTCTCCAAACACTGGGCTTGTGGGAGGCTGGAGGCAGGCTGAGCAAGGAGTAATGAAGAGAAGGGAAGTGGGCTGACCCCAACTCGAGTGCCAGGGCTTAGGCCAGATGCTTCAACCTTTTTGTCTCCCCTTTTCACTGTAAAAATGAAAAGTGATAACATTTGGCTTATGGAGCTATAAGAATTCAGAGATAATACATGTAAATGCTAGCTCCTTGCTAGCCACTGCCGGTTGTGTGCTGTAGCCTGTGGGCACGATGTCCAAGCTGAAGATGAGGAATCATGAACTAGCGGAGCCCAGTAGGGCTCTGCCTCTGTTGGAACCATTTTGCTAATAGCAGGACAAAGTATAGGAATGAGTCATAGATGACTCCCTCAGCTCTCAGTCCCTGTTAAAGGTGGAGAATAGGCTCAGTGTGCTCTGCTCCCAATAGGAAATCCCAAATAATACGGGAATACAAGAGACATAATTCTGCTTCTTGGTTTTCGTTCTATGAAAAGCTTAAAGGACTTTTGGGACAGAGCAGGCGCTTCTTGGCTAATCATGGTGACTTGGGACTCTTCCCCAGATTTATGTCTCCAGTAACCCTGAGCAGAGCAAGTTTGTAATCCCTTATATGGAAACTACTGGGCTGGAGGATAAAGAGGAGAGGAGCCCGGGTGGCTGAGGGCATTTTGTTAGATTTAAGGGCTGGAAATTGGTGTTGTAATGGCTTTAAGCAGCACACTGGGGGCACATACCTGCCCCAAGGCAATGGAGGAAGAACTTTGTCTTAAGCCCTTTCTAGTCCACGATTGGTCGAGAATAGCTGTAATGTGCCTCCCTCTGTCTCTGAGGACAGCTCCTATGTGGAGTGTGTCCTGTGCTGTCCTCTTCATCTGTCATGTGTATGCCTGAGGGAGTCACAAAATCGTACCAAAACTTGTCCTGACAAGTATACATGGTCCCACAAAGGCCAGGGACCATAGCAGACTCACCCTCGGCTAGCTCTTAGGCAGTCCTTCTGGAATCAGGCAGCCGTTTGCAGACCATCTAGGATATCAGATGAAAAGTAGGCCTGGCCTAGCTACAAGCATCACCTCAACTTTGGCAATCACATGATTCATGATAAGCCGGAGCCAAATTGCCAAGGCAGGGTTAGAACTGTGAGAGAGGAGGTTGTTACGGCACCATGAAGGTGTGACCTCTTCATCTCTGGGAACTTTCCCATCAGATTGGTTTATTCTTTGAAAGGCTGTTATATGAGAGAAGCAAAACAGGGTTTGTGTAATTAGAGGTTTTTAATTCCTTTGAGTGTAGTTTGTTTGTTTGCTTGTTTTTTCATTTTGAACTGATAAGTTATCGGTGATATGGGAGAAACTAGGGGAAGTCAGACCTCATGCCTGGCCAGGAAATGTTTATTCTTTGCTGTGAGGCAGAATTGATGCTTAGGGAAGATTAGCACAGGTGTTTGTGAGATGGTGCTGTTTGATGAGCGCTTTCCACATTGAAGGCGATGGGAATTGTAACTAGGTAGAGCAGGCGCAGCGTGCCCTAGGTGCAGCCTTCTGAAGTATTTCAGGGAAGTTCATTACCATAGACTTGATGTAATCTCAAAGTCAATTTTGGTACAAGAATGCTTAAAAGATGTTGGAGGTATCTTTAAAATGGGTGTTGAGGCCAGAGGTTAAGAGCAGTTAAAAGCATGTACCACCATTGCAGAGGGATTGAACCCCAATACTCAGCACCCACAAATGGTGCCTCACAATCCTGGGTCTTATGCCTATAGAAACATTATATACATAAAAAATTAGAAAAGCATTTCAAAACACACCAAAAGGTCTTTTTAAATTTTTAACTTTAAAATTACATTTATCTGTTGTGTGTGTACAAGCACACACACATGTGTGTGCTACACTATATACATGGAGGTCAGAGGACAACTTTTAAGAATTGGTTCTCTCCTTCCTCCATATGGGTCATGGGAGAAGAACTCAGTCAGGCTTGGTAGCAAATATCCTTACCTACTAAGCTATCTCACCAGGCACCAAAGGATTTTTAAAGTAAAGAGCAGAGCCTGGCAGAGCTGGTCACTGGAGAGTAGAGTCCTGTCCAGACTTCTGGCCAGCAGCACCTGAATTGCTGTGTAGCTTTAAGCAAGTCATGTGATTTGAATTTCAGACTTAGATGCTCTCTGTCTGTCCAGCTGTAGAGTTCTAGAGGTATAGTGAGAAACACCTTCACGCTTTATTGGGTTTGGAACTGAAATTCTCATGGTCCAGAAGAATCCATGCCCCTCTCTCCAGGCTCCAATTCTCATCCTAAAGGCCGGCCAGCCACAGCATTTCGGGCAAACCATATTCAGGTTTGTGTGAGCTCGGATAGTCAAGGAGGCTATCTCTATGTATCGTAGCTTTGCTATTGCTGATTTCCAAGTGAGAGGCGTTAATTACAGAGAAAGTAATAACCTCCACCTGAAGCCTGCCAGATGTGCCTCCTCTGCTTGAGTCCCTAAGCTGCTCCTGACTGCCAGGAATCTGACAGGTTTGAGATGGAAAAACTAGAGACAAAACAGCAGCCAGAGTCTGGGTGCTGCCCTGCTTAGGCCTCTGAGCCAGCCCTGTAAGTGTGGCTGGAGGTGGCTTCATGATACCCCTGTCTCTTTCACCAACAGGCCTCCGAAATGCTCCATCCACTATGGTCTGTGTCATACTTAAAGTGCCTTGGTACTTCTGAACCCGTGGACATGTTAGCACAGAAGAGCCATTATTAGCTATTAACACCTTAAACTGTCTTTTATGGGGTGTGAGTCAGGTTAGTCATGCTTGGTAGAAAAACAGGGAGTAAGCTCTAGAACCTGGCATTACCTGGGAGGGTGGATGTGAATTCTGGTGGGGCCCCAGCCTCAGAGGCATAGGTGGGTACCTCTAGTGAGAAGAGAAGGTGCGCGGGGCTGGGCTGACTTCAAGCAGGTAGGATTTAGAAGCACCCTGGACAAAAAGCTGCACTGGTGAAGCCTCAGAGGCAGGCGAGCACCATCTAGAGCTTGCCGGGAAAGAAGTCTGGGATAGACATGTGTGAGAGGAACACACAAAGGGAGGTCAGGGGAGATGTAGTAGAAATGCCATGGGCAGCTTCCCAAGTGCCAGACAGAACAGTTTGTTCAATATCTTGCTGGCCAGCAGCTTCTACTAGACGCTAAGTAAGGCTAGGCGTACTGCTGGGGAGGTAGGCGAACTCAGCACTGGGTGGAGAGATGACCCCGCCCTGCCTTCCTCCGTCATGGGTATGTATGCTCCTACCCTGGTGGCTTGTAGGGACCTAAGGCTTTCCACCTGTGGTCAGAAAAGCTGTGCACACTTAAAATCCCTGTCACACAGGGCTAGTTCTGTCTTCCAGACCAGTTGCCAAGAGGTAGCTGAGAAAATAAGAATCATGTTCCCTGAAAGAGAAGCAGCTTGGATACCCAGGTCTGCAAAAGTACATGCTTCAAAGTGAGAGCGGATAATGAAAAAGCTCCCCTAGCTGGAGATGGGATGGACTGCTAAGAGTCCACGAGTGTGGTTCTGAGTCAGAACCTATGATTACAAAGGAAGGAAGAGAATACCCTTGCTCATCACTTGCAGACATTGTATAAATGCAAGACTCTATACTCCAGCTGAAATGCTGCTTTAACTAATGCTCTGCTACAAAGCTGTCTGAGTTTATTGTGATCAAAGACTCTTATATTCAAACTATTTATCTCTAAGCATCTAGCAGGGTGTCAGGGTATGAAATACGACAGCTTTGTCCCACAGTCAAACACTCAAGAGTGCATTGGACAAAGAGTGGGTGCAGTCCCAAGCAGGGACAAGCTGGCTTTGAAAAGTGTGGTTAGAATCTCCACAATCACGTTGCCCTGCATTTGAACCTTTAGTGGTATGAACATTTGGTTACATGAGTATATGACCCCAGAATCATACGTTATTTTGCTAGTTAGGATAAATGTGGTACTATTTTAAAAAATGACTTCCTTAATGGATTATTTCATATTTGGCTTTGACCTGTGCCCAATCCAGGAAGTATTGAGCCAAGATGACAGTCACAGCCAGGCTGGGCCAGTGGTGTCCTGAAATGCTCGTTGCCTCCTCCCCCCTCTTTTCACTTTCACGACAGCCATCTTAGGCTTTGACCCCTGTTTATTTACTTCTAACAGTTCATGGATCCTCCCTGTCCTTGGTTTCCAGCACATCCTCCATCTACTCCACGGTGAGTCTAAACGCTGAGTGGCCGCGCTTGTCACTCACGTATTGTTAACAAGTGTGTCAAGCATAATTATAAGCATCTGCTCTGCAGAGAGTGTTCCCACTATGAAAGGATCAGCTCCTGGGAGAAAAAGATTTGAAATTCACAAACTGTTATCATACCCCACTTGAGACTGGGAGAGGGCTCAGTAGGTGAAGGGCTTGCTGCACAAGCAGGAAGACCCAAGTTCTGATCCCCGGCCCCCATGTAAAAGATGAGTACACACATATGTAACCCCACCTTACATCCACATCTTCATATGGAAGCCAGTGGCTCCTCTTCCCCCAAACAGTCAGAACATACATCATTCTTCCTAACTAACGTATTAGAGTACTCTGCTCTTTGGACTTTCTGATGGGTAGATTTAATTGTCCCATTTTACAGAATTATACCAGAAAAGAAGGCAGTTAAAATCCTAGATTTCAAGGGCTGGATAGATGGCTCAGAGTTAAGAGCACTGGTTGCTCTTCCAGAGGACCTAACTTTGGTTCCCCAGTGCCCCTGTCAGCTGGCTCTCAACTCCTGTGACTCCAGCTCCAGAGGATCCCATGCCACTGGACTTGAAAAACACCTACACTGATGTTGCACCTGTACATACAGACATACATACCTACACATGGTTTAAAATGATAACAATAAATCTAAGGGGCTGAAAAAAAATGGCTCAGCAGTTAAGAACATTGGCTACTCTTCCAAAGGACCTAGCTTCGATTCCCATATGGTGACTCACAACCACCTGTTGGTAACTATCATTTCGGGAAAGCCAATCTCCTCTTCTGGCCTCCATGGTCACACATACGTACATGCAGGCAAATACTCATACATATAAAATAAAAATAATTTTTTTTTTTTAAATCTAGACTTCTCCCGAGTTTTCAGATTCAGCAGTTGCTATCAGCTGGGTTATATTGATCTTCCTCCTCTGCTGTTCTAATGTCTTTTATGTTTTATTTACAGCCAGAAGAAAAATGCCAATCAGAGGTATGGAACAGTTTATGAACAGACTTGTTTTCGTTATCAGTCTTGATCTCATGATGCTCAGTCTGGAAATGGACTCCCCAAGCAAGTAACCTTGTGCTTGTTTCTGTAGATTCGAAAGCTGCGGCGAGAGCTGGATGCCTCCCAGGAAAAGGTGTCTGCGCTGACCACCCAGCTGACGGCAAATGTAAGTGCAGACTCCAGAGCACACCCACTCACACAAGTGGGTGCAAGTACAAGTGCACAGTGCGCGCACACACACACACACACGCGCGCGCACACACACACACACACACACACACACACACACACGCACGCGCACACGCACACACACACATACACGCACAGAGTAGGAGCCAGGGGCAGGACATCATGAGTATAGGAGACAGGACTGAGTGAGAGCCACAGACAAAACAGGGTGTAAGCCAGGGATGGGATAGGAGCTGAACTCAGACAGCACTAAATGGAAGCCCGTGACAATGCTGGACAGGGACGGAGCCAAGGAGGTGACAGGGTAGGAGCCAGAGATGGGCTAAAACAGTGCGAAGCAAGAGCAGGACAGAGCAGAAGCTGGAGATGGGACAGGCAATAGCCATCTGCTTTCTGAGCCTCGCCTTGAGGCCCTTGGTCTCTGGACATTCAACTCTGTGGGCTCACAAGGCTTGTGCTTCAGCCCTTCGAGCATTGGTGTTAGGTCAGGTGTTAGAGTGATTTTGGAGTCTGCCTGTGCTTATCTGTGCAGTGGGATGATTGATATCTCCCTGGGTTGTGTTTCGAGGTGACCAAGGCTTGCAATCCTTTAAGAGTTAATTTGTTTCCCTTCCTTTTTCTGAAGATTGCAGTCTTAAGGGAGGTGAGAACACAAGGGAACTCAGGAGAAGAAAGACATGTATGGCTTCACAATAAACAGCCAGAGCTCTGTAATTACATCATGCACAGTGCTCAGCCCCGCCAGCCGTGGTCTGTCTGGCCATGTTTTCTAGCGCCAGCCACACTGGGCTGTGAGTCCAACGGTACGGCAGGCAGAATCGCTGCCACTTCTGGAGTGGAGGGGAAGCAAAATGAGCAGTTTCCCTGGGACGTGATCATTCTTGCCATATGGGGAGGAAAACATGGGAGCACCAAGCTCCATCTTGGGAGCAGGTGGGAAGGAGTCAGGAAGGATTTCCCAGAGGGAGTAACACCTGACAGATATCCTGTAGGAGAAGGGTATACCCTATCCTAACCAAAGCGAACTGTCAGTGCAAGGTCCAAGGTGAACTGTGAGTGACGTCTCCAGTTAGTACCTGTGGCCAGGAGTGAGTACAGAACCATGGAAAGAGTCATATAAAGGAAAGACTAGGGTTTCTGGGTGTTTAAAGAGGGCTTTGGGGCCTTTAGAAGAACCCTGTCGATGTGGAGGTTGAACTTGCTATTTGAACCAAATGGAGTAGAGAGAGAAAGAGTCTTTCAACCCTACCTGGGAGACTCATACACAGAGAGGCCCCACTGAAGGGCTGTGAACCACAGAGCATGAGGCTCAGAAGGCAAAACCTGAGGTTTGGGGAGGTACTTAGTGGCTCCAAGGCCAGACTTCCTGCCTAGGAGTTCACAGTGCAACCACAGAGCCTGTGGCGGTGTTGACGGAAGCTGAGGGAGCTCACTGTGCGACCCCGCTACATACTAACCATGGAAGCCACTTCAAAGGCTGTACTCCTTTGACCAGGAGAGTGAGTCAAAGCTCCAGAGTAGTCATTTACCTGGAGCTTTTGCCCTGCTAATTCCTGTTTCAGCCTGACTGACTCCAGGAAGTGTGGCTCTTTTAAATCTGCACATGAAGCATATAGCATCCTTAATTACAAGCCCGGGAAGCGTAAACGCCTTCATCTGTCTCCCAAGCTCCTGTGTGTCGCTGGAAACCTCTGACTGTTTTCCCAAAACCTCAACACCCCAGGACACTATGTGCTTTGCAGTCCTTTTCTTCACCCAGCCCATCATCAGCCCATCCAAAGGTCATTGGAGGACTGGAGGGATGGCTCAACAGTTAATAGCATTTGCTGTTCTTCCAGAGGACCCAAGTTAGGATCCCTGTATCTCTATCAAATGGCTCACAGCTACCTATAATTCCAGCTCTAGGAGATCTGATGCCCTCTCCTGGCCTCTTTAGGCACTCACACTTAAGTGTGACACACACACACGCACACACACACACACACACACACACACACACACACACACGACAATAAATTTAAGAAATCATGAGAAGCATTCTCAGACCTGAATTCTCAGGCTTATATTCTGAATAGGTCCTCTAATTGGAAAACTGAACGTATGCACTTGAGTCCAGTACTGAATGCAGCCTCAGGGAGGTGGACAGTCACCCCTCTCCCCTCCAGGAAATGCCTCATGATTTGTGACAGTCATTAGTTACTGCCCTTGACTCAAAAACAAGTACAAGTTGTTTCTCAGTGACCTTAAGTTGATCCCTCCATCACCCTGATCTGCCACCAGGAGCCCTGTGTTGGTCTGTGGTGTTCTACTCTCTGCACTAGAAGGGTTGGAGTATGGCCCTTTACATTATCCCAAAAGCGTATTGCACCTCACAAAAGCTGCTGAGTCCGTCTTTGTTTTAAAGTAAATACTTGCTCTTACCACACACCACCCTCCACCTCAGCCGCTTGTGTTTTTATTATCTGCCATCTTTCTCGGAGACCAAGCTATGTTTGTTTTCCTAGGACAAGCTACTCAGAGCTGCCCTAGCTAGTGTTTTTCTAGCTCTCCATTTGTTTTCCCTGGGAATGTGAGAATGGCATTTGGCGGGAAGGCCGTTGTATGTGTTGTGCAGCCCTGCTAGGCCCAGCCACCCCCCTGCCCCACCTCCTCCATCCCTGTGTTTTTATAGCTGTAGTGAGGGCACAAAAGCAGTCCTTTTGCTTGCCAGCAGAACTGGATCTCTGACCCTTCAGAGCTTAAGCAGTTGCTCCTTGAGCCTGCAAACACACTTTCAAAGTTTGAGTAAGTTGCAGTGCTTGGGGGTTCACAAAACTGAAGAGCAATCACACTGGGACCCCAGGGGACAGTCAGACGAGGACTGAAGATGAACGCCAGCCATCAAGCCTCCCACTTTCCTCTTCTGGGTGAGGATAGCACACTGTGCCCTGACCCATTTCCTCCGCTTGATGGGTCATCTTGAGTTGATTGGCTTTAGTAGGTATGGTGACCCATGTCTAAAGTCCCAATCCAAGAGAATCTGCAGCAGGAGGATTATCACTAGTTCCTGGCTATGTAGGCTATGTAGTGACTGCCATGCCAGCCTGAGGAAGAATGTGAGACCCTGATGATAGATAGATAGATAGATAGATAGATAGATATATAGAGAGAAAGATCTTTCCCTGAGCTCAAGGTATACTAATGAACAGAGGTATTTTTCCATTTCAGTAAATAGAGAGTGTAATAAAAAAGAAACCATCCATATAATTTTGATGTGATGGTGGCTTTGCTCCATGACAATAAGTGGTCCTAGCTTCAGCTTCTCTTAGCCCTAACCAGCTTATCTTGATGAAGTCTGAGTCACTGCAGTTCCCTCATAGGTTGAGATCCAGGCCCACTCCATGGCCCTGCGCACCTGTTATCCTTCCCTGGGAATGCTGATCACCTTTTCCTCTGGGTTTTTACAGTATGGTTAAGACTCACTTCTTTCTAGACTCACCTCCAGCCTCCCTGCTGGTCCATCCCAGCTTTGCAAGAGCAATGAACCCAGATCAGTGTGAGAGCGGCAAGTGCTCTTAACAGCTGGGCCATCTTTCCAATCCCTTAAATCTGTTTGTTTGTTTGTTTTTTTGTTTTTTGTTTGTTTGTTTTTTGATAAATCTGGTTTTTATGACATTTTCCAGATTTCCCATTCAACCAGCAGTTGAATATATCAACAAAGACACATCATGTGTCCATTATTCTCCAAATACAAACAAGCTTAGTGTTGGCACACTTACTTACCTCTTGACCTTAGAATTGCCAAGAAACACCACATTTCTCAATTCTAAGATATACATTGGTTTTTGTTTGTCTGTAGTCTTTATCTGGTCCTGGCTGGCCTTGAACTCAACAGAAATCCGCCTGCCTCTGCCTTCCAAGTGCTAGGATTAAAAGCAAGTACCACCACACCTAGCTATTGTTTTGTTTTTAAAAGAGATTTATTTTATGTTTTATTTACGTGTGCGTGCGTGTGTGTGTGTGTGTGTGTGTGTGTGTGTGTGTGTGTTTGCTCCAGTGTATTCAGGCACCTACTGAGGCTAGAAAAGAACATTGGATACACTGGAGCTGGAGTTGCAGGTGGTTGTGGGCCACTTGACATAGATATTGAGAATAGCCCTCTGCTTCTATAAAGGATCTGAGTTCAGTTCCCAGAAGCAACAGTGGCTTACAGACACTTCAGCACCAGGGGATCTGACATCCCCTTCTGACTTCCTCAGAGACTCGCATGCGTATAGTACACTTACAGACATGCTGACAAAACACTCATACACATAAAATAAAAATAAAAATCTTTTAAAAAGAAAATAGGAAATAAGAAATAGATGTCGGACAGAATTGGGGGGATAAAGGCAGGCAGGCAGACATGCTTTGTCTGTGGACTACCATTTGATCTAAAAACCCACAGGGTGGAAGGAGCTCTCTTAACAGTTGGGCTACCCACCCAACCTAGCACACATAGTTGTTATATTGTTACATTGTAGCATCTGAAGATTGAATGCATAGTCTAATTATAACTGGCCGCTTTTGAAAGTTTTTCTGAGCCTTCTGTAAGATGTTGCATCTGGTGTCTTGTTCTAACAAGAGTGTATCAAAGTGTGCGGGAGCCTAGGGGAAAGTATCTCCCTGGGGTGTGGGGGAGGCTGGGAAAGGTTTCTTTCACGGAGGGAGCAGATGGGCCTCTCAGTGGCTTTTTATTAATGAGGATTATAACAAGGAAAATAAGCCAGCCACTTTGTCCCTTCATTTCTATAACCCTGCTTCCCATAACCCTGTATTATGGGCTTGGTGATTGGTGAACGGCAGATCCTACTACAGGGTGCTGTGGAATCAGCCATAACTAGCAGTCACAGACCCCATGTTTTTTGAAGGACAACTTCAAAGTGTGTTAAGTAACAGTGGGCTCATGAGAGTGAGAGAACAGACCCAGTATCACTAGTCACAGACACATAAAAACTAGGCAAGGAGTGGGTAGGGAAATGGTGCCACGCAGGAAGGAAGAATACTTGAAGAAGTATTTGAGCAAGGGCAAGACTAGACTAAAGGATCCCAGAGAGGTAAAAGGAGGCTGATCCTGTACAGACCACATGAAGAAGCTCTGATAGGTTTCTATCTTAAGAACCCACTCCCCCTCTAGTATTCTGACCTTGGATGATGATGTCACCGAGGCCTCATCTTCTCCTCTAGGCTCACCTTGTGGCAGCCTTTGAGCAGAGTCTGGGAAACATGACCATCAGGCTACAGAGTTTAACTATGACTGCCGAGCAGAAGGTAAGTAAGGCTGGGGATGCTGTTCGCTCTCTCTTTCGTTTCAGACAAAGATGCAGATTTTAACGTATGTCTTGGACTGGTTTGGGACATGCAAAACTGGGGTTTAAATGTCAAGAGTAGGTCCACTGGGTAAAATATTGCCTAGATTTACCAAGTGTTGGTCCTGGCATCTCCTATGGATCTAGTGGTCTTGGCCACTCTTCTTATGTGCTCTCTGATGTCCTTACAACTGCGTTTAGATTCCTGTGTGAGGCAGATCTGTGACACTCCTTTGTTACTGCCCGCCTCTGTCTTTGGCCTCAAAGTTGTTCTTTATGGAGCTGGTTTGGGATGTACCTGTTATATCTTTCTCACCTTCAGGATTCAGAACTGAATGAGTTAAGAAAAACCATCGAGCTGCTGAAGAAACAGAATGCAGCTGCCCAGGCTGCCATTAATGGAGTGATTAACACACCAGAGCTCAACTGCAAAGGTAATGCGAGCCACTGCCGCCCTATAGCCTCTGGAACAGTGCAGGATGCAGCCCCCCTGCTAGGGGGTAAGAGACTATGACTCAAATGGCATCTCTAAGGGGGCAGGTTCCAGAAGGCAGACCCTGTGGCCTCTGCAGAGATGGCTAGTGTAGCGTAGCCTCTTCTCTATCAGTCTTAAAGACAGAAGAAATAGGTTTCTGCCAGCCAGTGGTGGTGGCACAGGCCTTTAATCCCAGCACTTGGGAGGCAGAGGCAGGCAGGTTTCTGAGTTCAAGGCCAGCCTGGTCTACAGAGTGAGTTCCAGGACAGCCAGGGATAAACAGAGAAACCCTATCTCAAAAAAAAAAAAGAAAAGAAAAGAAAAGAAAGAAAGAAAGAAGGAAAGAAAGAAGGAAAGAAAGAAGGAAAGAAATAGGTTTCTTATGGAGAAGCATCATAGTGTTTTATGGCTTCTCTCATGCTTCCATGATTATTTAATATGCATATAGGAAACAAAGTAGAATGGGTTCATCTCTTAGTTGCTCTAGTAAACTATCTTAACAAATTGCTGGGCTTTGTGTGTCTTTAGTTGGTGGGCATGCATATGAGTTTACTCCAGCAATACCCATTTGAACAGCACCTATGCTTGGTGCAGAATGGGTACCTTGCACTTGGAAAAGGCTCTCCCTGTATTTTCAACACAGGCCAAGGAATCTCCCCTAAACTTGCTCACCTTTCTATAGTCTAAGGACCCTACCAGCCCTCTGCTCATGGCACTAATGATAGCCAAGTGCTTTAGAGGTGATAGTGGTTTTCCAAGGTCAAAGGATAATTAGGAACAGGAGTGGGTGTGGACCCTCAGGCCTTCTGGCTCTACCTAGGGCAAGCTCTCTTCAGGATTAGAAATACTTGTAGTCATAGGAGGAAAGCTAGCTGCAAACATGATTTCAGCTGTCTCGTCAGTTCTGGCATTGCTGTTCTTTAGATACTGGGTCTCAGAAACAGCAGCGATGGAGTTGAGGTAGGAAGGGTTAGAAGAGTTGGCCATTACAGAATGAAGAGGAAAGAGCGCTGGAGGTGGAGGGAAGAGAAGATGGCCCGAGATGGTGTGGGCTTGGTGTTTCTAAAGGGCCAAAAGGAGGCAGGCAGGGCGGGACTACAGCAATCAAAGGAGTTAATTGAGCAGACTACAGTTCAGGAGAGACCACAGGAACCCCATGCCTGAGGCCTGGGTGCCATCTCTAGTGGGACCCAAGAGAAGAGAACAGAGGGTAGGCTTCCATACTTGGGGATACCACCGTGTTTCGAAGCACTTCTCTCTCTCTCTGTCAAAACTTAGAGAGCTGGTGTTGGGAGAGTTTCCGTAGGCTTTTGTAATGTGCAAGGTGATAAACCCCATGGGAAAGAGGGAGGGCACAGACATTACCAGTCAAGGCTCTTAACACCAGCAGTGGGGCCCAGAGGCGATGATGCTTCAGTATAAATGCCCTAGAGTCAGAGGAGGCATTCTTGGGGATACAAGATTGGATCCTAAGGTTCATGGGCGACATGCCTTGCTTTCGCTCTCCAGGAAATGGCAGTGCCCAGGCTACAGACCTTCGCATCCGCCGGCAGCACTCCTCTGACAGCGTCTCCAGTATCAATAGCGCCACCAGCCACTCAAGCGTGGGCAGCAACATAGAGAGCGACTCAAAGAAAAAGAAGAGGAAAAACTGGGTGAGTGAGCATCCCTAGACTCTCCCAGGGACTGCATCGCGGTCTTTCTCAGAATAAATGTCCCCAAATAAAGCCCAGGCTGCCTCCTAGCCTCAGAACCACAGACCCTTGGAGAGCAGATCCAAGGAAGTGCTTTGGGGCAGGCCTTTTACCCAAACCAACGTTGTGCTCAGCAAAACAGTGGCATTGATAAGTCCCACCTGTGGTTTTTTTTCTCCTCATGAGACCATGTGATGTGCCCATCTTTCATTTCATGTAGATGTCATTTCTTTCTCATCTTATATTGGCCACAGACCCTAGAGCTCAGTGGGTCTTTTGCCCTTATTAATATTTTTGTCCTTGGTCCTGGCAATGAAACTCAGGGGCAAGTGCTCCCCTACTGAGCTATATATAGCCCCTCCCCGCAGCCTTTAGCAAAGTTGCTCAGAGTCTCCCCTTAGTTCCAAGGTAGTTCTTTGAGCATATATCAGTAGTTATCTCATCCTTAACCATAATCTTTACTTGTCGAGATATATACTTTTTTCTAATGCAAGGTCTCACTCACTTTGCAGGCCTAGCTGGCATCATACTCATTATATAGACCAGGCTAGCCCCAACTTGTACCAGTCCTGCCTCTGCCTTCTAATTGCTTGGATTATAGGTGTTTGCCACTGCTGGGTTGTCTTTGTTTGTTGTTTATGTAGTTGCCTTGTATAATATCAACATTCTCACCGAGAATTTCATAAGCATGTTCTATAAGTACATTTCATACTGTCAGTGTTATGGGGTCAGGGGCCCCGAGTTTAGGCTTGTACTCCAGAATGTTGAGTCGAATACAGTTGCCACCCATAATCCTAAACTGCTTCTTGATTTTTCTGCCTGGAGTGTGGAAGGCTGCTTTCTCCCAGAGAGTCCCAAGCACTTCTGGCCAGCTTTATGATGACCGTCACAGCTTCAAGGCGGTGAGGGAGGCGTGTTTCTTACCAAGAATACCCTGGGTAGATCTGAAGTGGCCAGGCTCACAGAGCCCCTTTTTAGCTCTGACACTGTCATGTTTCATGTGGCGTCATGTCCTTTCTGCCATCCATACACATCTCCTCATCTGTGTCATCTTGGATGGGTGGCGAGGTCTAGTTAGCAACAGAGGAGTTGGGCTTTCATGATGCTGGTTGTTGGTAACTCACCTTGGAGGTGATCTACCAGGCCATCTTTGTGCTATCCTCTTATTATTCTGGTTGATTTTTTTTTTCTTTAGGCTGCTAAAAGTTTTTTTTAGCAACCCATTTGCTGTGATGGGAGATTAGCCTATGTTTCCACCTCTAATATGCAGTTGATAATATAGCCTGGTCAGATTCTCAAAATGATGAGAAAATTATCTCTGAAAAGTACAGAGCCAGTGAGGTGTCTCAGCAGGTAAAGACACTTGCTATACAAACCAGACAGCCTGAGTCTGATCCCCAGAACCCACATAAAGATAGAACCTACTCTATCTATAAAGTTGTCATCTACGCATGCATGGTGGTATACTTGTACCCCTCACATACACAATAATAATGATGATGATGATGATGATGATGATGATGATGATAATAATAATAATAACAATATATTTATATAATAATGTATTATTACTTAAGGAAAGAAAATGAAAATTCATGGCTGTTTTCTTCTAGCCAAGAATTGAAACTTATTTATGTTGCTTTTAGACAATTCTCACTTATTTATGAAGCCAGGAAGGACAGATAATAGACATTCTCAGCTTACCCTAAAGCTTAATTCTTAATTCTTTGAACCTCCTCTTTCACCTGGCACTTTACTAGAAGGTTTAACTCTCTGGCTTCTGTGGTAAAGCCTGGTTCTATGACTTCTGTCAGCAAGCAGGAGCATCAGTAGAAGGCAATGGGCTGGGCTTACCCACAGGCTAGACAAGTAGCTTATCAGATGTGAAACACATCCACTGGGAGAGGCTTCATGACTCACAAGCAAGGAAATCCCTAGACTATATTCTCTGAAGGAAAAATGGCCCCAGGAAAAGGAAATGACTCTGAAAATATCTTTTTGGGGATGAAGTATGGTTATTTTTGTTTGGAGCCTAAAAAAGTCCATGTTGCGTGGCCCTTGGAGAATTTTGTTTAATTCTCATGTTCTCATCAGAATTTTCTTGTCTGCCTTGGGGGCTGGGAATGGCCTTACCCCTTTTCTGTTATCTTTTTCCATGGTGGTTAATGAGTTCCAGTGGCAGCTATGAAATTCCCGAGTATGAAGTGAGATGGCCAGGTTCTCATGGCAGCAGACCAGGGACCCCCTAAGTGGATGCAGCAAAGAGCTGCACAGACCCAAGTGGCCAATGCAGAAGCCAGTTCCCTATTGCCATGGAAATAAGATGTGCAATCCTGATGCCACTCAGAATAAGAGATGGTTGGGACAAGGCAGGGAAGTGACCAGACATTCAGGAAAGCAGGAGAAGCTATTGCAAGTGGAGAGAAGCTGGAAGAGTCCCGGTTGTAGGGACCCTCCCAGCTTGTTCTCCCCCTTCTTTTCATGATGAAAGAAGATGCCCCTGACCCAGCCCATGCCGTTCGAGCATCCCACTCCCACCAGAAGCCTCTGTGTGGTGTGTACTAGGAGCCATGTCGCATCTGAAAAGTCCTACGCTTTCCCTGTCACTGGCTTTCTCTGTTAAAAATTGTCTTTTTTTCCTTCCCCTTCCCCATTTTTTTGCTTGCATTTTCTCTGGCAGGTCAATGAGGTAAGCGAGACCAAGTTTAATATCAGATACCAAGCTAACCCATCCATTGATATGACTAACCTCATCTGCATCTGTCCCCACATCCAAGCATCCTGCTTTATTGCTGTGTAACCTCATCTTCCCACATGCACCCGCTGAGCCAGGCTCTGTCTTGCTGTTGGCATCTATTCTGGAACAAAGAGTCGGCATGGAATGCCCCCCACAGGCCCATCCTGAGCTGTCAATGCCAAATAACTTCCCTCCCCCGAATGCACTGATCCCACAGAGCTGTTGGGTGCCTTTGCCATTGATGGGGGAAATGTGGTCCGGTTAAATTGCTCTTTTGCAAGCATGCCTCTACCCGGGGCCTCGCCTCTATCAGGCTGACCATCTTGTGTATTCAGTTACGCAGCTCCTTCAAGCAAGCTTTCGGAAAGAAGAAGTCCCCCAAGTCAGCATCCTCTCACTCAGACATTGAGGAGATGACAGATTCTTCTTTGCCTTCCTCACCAAAATTGCCACACAATGGATCCACAGGCTCTACCCCACTGCTGAGGAACGCCCACTCAAACTCTCTGTAAGTCTATTTACTAGACAGTACCTTTGGCTCCCGAGAGCCCACTCTTGTGTAGCTGTGAGTCTTATAGTGCAGCATGGCCCTGCTCCCCCAGGCTTTGCTTTCATCAGTGTGCCTTTGTTTATAATCAGCAACTGCCCAGCAGCAGGCTTCTTAAGTTCTCTTTGTACATCTTGTCACTTTACCCCATGCTGAGGGTTGAGCAAGATAAACAGCTGCAGCAGAGCCTCTACCATTTTGAGACAAAGGGAGATGCTTGTGTGAATGTAGGCAGTGTTTACCTAAATTCTGGCTTCTCTGGGGTAAGGTACCTAGATTGTACATTTCTTCTTTGGTTAAAATCTGGTGTTGGTTGTTTTGGGTCTCATACAGTGGTTTATCCCAAGAGCCACCCCTTGGGGAGTTCAGGACAGGTGGTACTGAGAGCCTCTCTCTTTGGAGGCACCGCTGGTTTGTTGAGACACATGGGTGTCGTTAGTTACACAGGGAAGGGCCATCTGCCCTGGCACTATCCTCGGTTTTCTCTTTGATTTGAGTTCTCATTCCAGTTGAGGGGAGGGAAGCAGTCCTGTGCCTTCTCTAAGAACACATTCCTCTAGAGCCTAGAGCAGAAATAGCTTGAGGTGGCCAGATCCTGACTGTTGGATGTACACTCAGTGTCTAGGTATCAGCTCGGAACCTGACATGGTTGGCTCTCTATAGCACCCAGAAAGCCTCCCCCATGAGCATTTACAGTAGGCCTAGGGTCCCTGGTGAAGAACCAGATAAAAGCGGCCTGCAGAGAGAGTTGATATCAGCAAGATGGGACAGTGTGTAAGAGAGGACCTATGGTCATGGCCAGGACAGCCACCAAGAAACCAGAGAAAGGATGAGATTTGTCATGTACATCTTGGTTTCTCTGTTGGAGGTCTCTGTTGTGTATCTCCTCCACATGACTCTTGAGGGAGACAATTCTACCCTGTGCATTGAATGGCTTCTGTCTTCCACCCTTCATTCCCAGGAGGCCACGTCTATGGAGCTGATCCTAAGTCTGCATAACCTAGCAGCCTCCTGAGGGCTGTGGCCTGCATAGTACCCCATACCCTGTCCAGGTCCTTAGCACTGGCCACAAGAAATGCAGATAGAATGACACACTGATTATGTGGAAGACAGAATGGAGAAGCGAGCACTTAAATTTATCTGTACCTTTGAATGCACCTTAGTGAAACAAAGGGTCTCCATGTTGATCTTTCACTCCTCTTTTGAGAAGAATCCAGTGGAAGGACCTGGGTTAGGAAAGAGGTAGCACTGAAGAGCTGGCCTGCTGTGTGCTCTGGCCATGCTGTAGTCTCTTGCATAAAAGAGAAGATGAATTTGAGAGCATGGGCTCCTCTCACATGGGATTCCCAGGATGTAAAGATAGCAGAGGTCTCCACCATCCGTCCCAGAGCCTCTTGACTCAGCAGTCACCTGAGGAGAGACGAAAGGAGCCCATTGTCTGCTCTTAATTCCTGGACTTGAACTTGGTATACAGGGATTAGTAAGAACAGGCCATCAGGTCCGACGTTCCTTAGGGACTAAGGCCTCATATGCCTGATGCCCATCACAGGAGGACCATGCTTTGTGGCATACATATATCCCCACATGGAACACTACGGTTTATTCTACTCCCAAGTCCACCCCACCACTACTCCCTACACACCAGGAACCATTCCTGGTTCTGTTACAACAGTGTCCCAGATTTTTATAATTCCTTGTTGGCTTGATCCCATCTACTGTGGGATGAGCAGACAGTAATCAGAGAAGCCTAGAAAATCCAGGCAGTTTGTCCCAAGGGTTAATTCTAAGAATGAATATGGGATGCAGCCAGTTTTCATGGGGTGGTCAGGGGAGGCGCCTCTTGAGTGGGGTACTCCAGCAGAGAACTTTGTAACAGAAGGAACCACAGGTTAGTTCTGGTCAGAAACACAAGCCGCTGTGACAAACCTGATTTTGAAGCTCAGAAGCTTTGCTTAGCTTTCTCCTCCTGGCTCACCCGAATCCAGGCCAGAGTATCCTCATCAGCAGGTAGCCCGCCCTGACTAAGAACCTCTGCTCAGTGATGCTGTGTCCAGTTGGACAGGAGACAGGTGTAAAAAGCTCGATGTGGAAATGGGCTGCTAAGTCTGCAGGGGAGCATGGGGCAGGTAGCCTGCTTGTGGTAGGATGGTCAAGGGACAGCAGCGGGTGATGGCAAGGCGCAGAGGAGTTTTAGGCAGAAGGGTGAGACAGAGTGAATGGGAGTTCCAGGGAAGGCAGTGCAAGGCATCAGGAGAACGGGACGAGGGTGGGGAGATCACAGACTAGCAGCACTTTCTGTGCTCCAACTGCTCCGTCCTGCGAACCCTTCAGTCACACTCCTCTCCTCAAACTTCTGATGCTGCCATGTCCCCAGCCCAGTGTGCTCTCCTTCTGGGTATTTATTCCTCGGGTTTAAGGTGACCTTATCCTTAAGGCCCACCTATCTTCCATGCAGAAAGTAACACCTACCACCACCCACCCTTTTCAGCTGCTTTGTTATTTACCATTGTGCATATTCTTCTGACAGAATCATTTTTCTCAGGTTTTAGTTCTTGATTTCATCCAACCCCAGCTCTGTGGTGGTGGATGCTTTGTTGATTTAGAGACACTGAGGTGTTGCCAGGATTGAATGAGGGGGGCCTGGGGTAGATAAGGTAGGGTGGAGTAGTGTAGTCATTACTTTTCTTATTGGTGTGACCCAGATACCTAAGAAGCAACTTAATGAAGGAAAAGGTTCTTCTGGTTTGTAGCTCTTGTTTGTTTGTTTTAAAATTACTATTTATTTATTTTATATATGTAAAAATACCATTGCTTCTTCAGACACAACTGAGGAGGGTATCAGATCCCATTACAGATGGTTGTAAGCTACCATGTGGTTGCTGGGAATTGAACTCAGGAACTCTAGAAGTCAGTGCTCTTAACCACTGAGCCATCTCTCCAGCTCCCCGATTTGTGGCTTTAAAGGGTACCTACCGTTCATCACAGTGGGGATACATGAAAGTGGGAGCATGAGGTGGCTGGTCACATTGCATCCACAGTCAGGAAGCAAAGAGCGGAAAGGAAGTAGGGGCTGAGCTACAAGGCCTCAAGGCCCACCCCCAGGATTCACATCCTCCAGTGAGGCTCTAACTCCTCATGGGTTCACAGATTTCCCAGACAGCCGCCCCAGGTGGGAACAGAGTGTTCAAACACAAGAGGTTGAGGTAGGGAGGAGACCACTGCACATTCAAACCACAACTAGTGTCAATCTGGACCTCTGCTTGAGTCAAGTGATGCAGGAGACACCCAGGAGACGTTCCTATGGATGTGTCAGCTGGAGCTCCTATATATGCACATCTGGGAAACGTGGGAACTCTGAGTTGGGGAGACTGGAAAGAAAGAGCAGAGGGGCAGGACTAGCTCTGATGGGGGGACATTCAGAGTTCAAGAAGAAAAGGCACAGTGGCCAGTGGTGTGGGAGGGAAACCCAGGAGCAGAGGGAAGAACTGCGTTAGAGAGGGAATACAAACCCCAGCCACAGGCCGCTGGGTGGCCCATCAGAGAGGCAGGGAGGCTGCAGCATCAAACGAGAGAGGAGCAAGACAGTGCCGTCCGTCCAAACCACTGTCCCCATAGGGATGGGGCAGGGCCGCTTCTTAGCTTCCTCTTAGGGATGGGGCAGGGCCAGCTCTTAGCTCCCCTGCCCTTTTTTGTACATTCCACAGCCTCTGTGGACATGGAGATATTTGTTTTGGGTCTCGTTTTCCAAAGGGTGGGCTGAGGGCAAATGCTCATGTCCAACCTTGAAAGGTTTGTAGAAATGTGCAAATGTAAGTTTGAGAGGGAGTTCAAAGATGAAGCCCAAGGCAGAGGGGTTAGGCTTGGAGAAATCTCTCCTCTGTGGGTGAAGGCAATGGCAGCTGTGGGAGGCCACATTTCCCACACTCCAGGCATTTAAAATTAGGTATGCCTCTAGCTTGCTTCTGGAAAGACAGAGAGGGAAATGAGAGAATAATGTACTAGGGACTGAAAAAAAAAAAAAACAACAGGTCACTTTAGTTCGTGGTCTCTGGAATAGAGAGGCCTACATTGGTTGCCTACTGGCTATAGTCCAGGAACCTAGAGTTAAGTGACCCCCCCTCCTTTCTCCATATTTCATCCTGGATTGCCATGCTTAAATAGTGTGACCTTGGGCATGATGGTGGCTCTGGGCCCCATCCTCCCCCACTTTAAAGTTGGAATCATGGCAATATATGAGTTAATCAAAAAATATGCTTCAGATATCTTCAGAAAACACTGCTGTATACCTACTGTGTGTGGTTGGGTGTAACTAAACACTCAGAATGATGCGAGAACAGTATAGTTCTAAAGGAACTGGGGCAGAGCAGAACCAGAGCGGAAGAAGGCACGGTGTTCTTCCCTTTGCATCTTAAGATATTTCCTGTGGCTGTGACTGCACAGAATAGATTGGGTATGTTATAGACTAGACATTCATTAAGCTTACGGTTTAGGTGTGTATGCGAGCCCCACTTGGATCACTTGGTTGGCCTTCTTGCTGGATCTTGGCATGGTTGGGGTGCTGGGGAGCTTGAGATTACTGGCTGGAGCAAACCAGTTCACATAGGTCCATCTTTCTTTTCTTTTAAAGCCACTCATTCAGTTATTGGGCCACAGTCTTGTGACTTCATCTAATGTTCATGGCATCCTTAAAGTCCCATCTCTAGGCATCATTAAAGCAAAGCTTCGGGATTAAGTCTCAGAGCAAATCTGGGAGTAAGACAGATATCTTACCCCTTTAGTGGAATCCCTGATTGACAGATATCTTACCCCTTTAGTGGGATCCCTGATAGACAAAACCTTGCAAGGCAACCCCCGAGTTGTGTAGTCTGGTAGAAGCTCTGAGAGAGCTTTCTAGAGAAGGGCAGGCCCTATTGAAACACCTGGAGTGGAGTTCCCAGCAGAACAAGGGAACAGACCCAAAACTTGCAGCAAGAGTAGACCCCACATTCTCAACAAGACCTGGCTTAGAGCACAGCTATTAAACTATTAATAGTCTCTGCAATTCAACCCTAAAAACTATAGGCCACCCTGAGCACAAAGAGCTGGGGGAAGGGTCTTTTGATATTGAGTTCCACAGACTCAGACTCAGATTCATTAGAGGCTAATAATATTCTGGGGAGTTCGTGTGTGTGTGTCTGTGTGTGTGTGTGTGTGTGTGTGTGTGTGTGTGTGTGTGTCAATTTAAGAAGATACTGAAGTTGAGCTGCTCCCTTAGTAGTTAGTAATTTTTTTAAAGATTAATTTATTTTTATGTGCATTGATGTTTTGCCCGCATGTACATGCGTGCAAAGGTGTTGGATCTCCTAGAACTGGAGTTACAGACAGTTGTGAGCTGCCATGTGAGTGCTGGGAATTGAACCCGGGTCCTCTGAAGGCGCAGCCAGTGCTCTCAGCTGCTGAGCCATCATCTTTCTGGCTCCATTAGTAACTTCTTTTAAAGACAGGGCCTTACTCTGTGACCAAACAAGCTATGAACTTGTAATCCTCCTGCCTCCGCTACCTAGGTTTCTAGGCACAGGCATTCCACCCAGCTTGCTAATTGGTAACTTTGACAAAATAAGAAGTCATTTTGTCACTTAGAAAGAGTTCACATTAGGACCAGTTAAACGGCCCTGGAAAGACAAGTCCATTCAAGGGTTAGACTGTCCTTCGAGCCTCTGTGTCTCTTTGAACAGTTGTCTGAATGTCTTCCGCGGGCAGCTGAGGTTGGGCCCTCAGCCTGTTTCATGTGTAGATTTTGTTTGGCCTCTAAGCCAGCACACAGTTTTAGGGAGGGGCTGACAATGGCTGCCATCTCCCAAGCCTAGTATGCAGTCTCCCAGGCAGTCATCAACTCCAGCTCTCCAACTTGGGAGCTTTGGTTTTCTGAGTTTTTCCTTTCTCTCCCATCTTCAATCCAAGTCATGCCCAATCACCCAACATCCTTTAGGAATCTCAGAACTATATTTTAGTAGACCTGTCCCTTCCAAAGGCTACAACTTACCATGGCTTTTAGGGTCTTTCACCTCATACGAACTTGCAAGAGTTCTATAAAACCCCCAGCGGCTGAGCAAGGAGCCCTGCCTTGCTTTTTCCTGAGTAGAGTAGCCACACGCTGATCTGACGAGAGACAGCTGGCCACACTGTGTGAAGAGCTCTGACAGGAAGCTTTGGCTTCAGTGTCACCTCATTGTCTTGGATCTTTCTGTTCAAATCTGCTGTCAACTTACTATAAAAATGAGTCTAGGAAGCAGACAGGGCCTGAAGGACTAACAGCAGATCTTTCTAGACACTTCAAGGAGTGAGTTTTCAGAATAAAATAAAAATCAGTTTAACTCTGTCTACTCATATATTTAAATCCTCTCTCTCTCTCTCTCTGTCCGTCTCTCTTTGTCTCTTCGCCTCTCTTTCAGACACACACACACACACACACACACACACACATATTTGGCCAGGGGTGGAGGGAGAATACCCTTTGCTTTTGAGTCTTAGAGTCTGCCCTGTCACGTGCTCAAATCCCAAAGGTAGACTGCTCCTGTCTACCTGTTTCTACTTACCCTCTGTTAGTGCAATGCTGGGGAAAGATACAGCAGAGCCCTTCTTGTAACCACTGCTTGACACAGGTAGAGTAACAAAAATCTGTCTTCTGGATGCTTTGCCTGTGGTCCTCGTGATGAGGAAGTGGTAGGGTCTGGAGGAGGAGGAGCCAGTGGTTTATGATAGTGCTCTGAACACTGAGTGATGGTTGACCTCAGAGAGACAACTTTGCGGACCACTCTCTGAGAGGACCAAGTGAAGGAACTCAGCTGTTTTTGCCAGTAACATCCTCTTCCCCTAGCATTTCCGAGTGTATGGACAGCGAAGCTGAGACGGTCATGCAACTACGAAATGAGCTGAGAGACAAGGAGATGAAGCTGACAGATATCCGCCTGGAAGCGCTCAGCTCTGCTCACCAGTTGGACCAGCTCCGAGAGGCCATGAACAGGATGCAGGTGAGTGAATGTTGAACAGAGCCTCAGGAAGCTGCAGAGCAGCAGCCCCGGGGTGAGGGGGTGGTGTCGGTGTGCTGACCATTGCTGTTCCCCATGCCACCTCTCTTTAGAGAGTGAATCTTCACATCAGACCTTGTGTGGCTCCACTTTGCCTCTTCCTTCAGAGGTGGTCCCTTTACACTGACCTTTAAGCCTTCCGCCTGCCTTTTCTGCCCTTTGCCTCTTCTGCCTTCCCTAACCCCACTTTTCTCACTCTGCTCATGGAGAACTATGGTAACTGGCTTTGTGTCCCTACAGCCTGTCTCATGCTCTTCCTCCCCCTCCCTCCCGAGTTTCCTCTGTCAATCCAAACTGGACCCCTCCTCCAAGGCTCAGCCTAGCCCTTATCCCAAATCATTCCATGTCCTGCAGCTGGAAGAGCTTTAAAGATGGCTACAGACTGGTTCTTACAAGCCCCACCTTCTGCTGTGGACCGAAGGCATTCCAGTCTTTTGTACCATGGTTTTTCATGCATTCGATTCTTTATGGACAACTATAGAATGGGAGACTCCAATAGAGTGTGCTAAATGAGACCTCACTGGAGAGCAGCATCCCAGAACGCCTGTCTCTGAGTGGCTCCTGGAAAGGAAAGCGCCATAATCAGTGTGTTCCAGAAACATGCTGTGTGCTTCTCAGAGTCACAAAGCAAACAGCTCCTTAAGTTCTTAAATCTTTGTCTCCAAGACTCTTTTTACAGTGGTCACTCGGGCAGCAGACCCTGAGAAAAGCAATTTCTGAATAACCCCTAAAGACCCTTCTCCATGAAACAAGAACGAGCCCTGTCAGAGTCTTGAATGACAGGGAGGGTGGGGCATGTTGCTGACTCTCTCCAAGGGTGTGCCTGAGTTTGGCTCACCTAACTAGCTGGTGCCTTCCAAGAACTTCCAGATGTTTTCTCCAGAAAAGGCTCAGTCCACTCATTACATCCGCCTAGTGAGTCAGTTTCTCCCTTATTTGCAGAGCGAAATCGAGAAGCTGAAAGCCGAGAATGACCGACTGAAGTCTGAGTCCCAAGGCAGTGGCTGCAGCCGGGCCCCCTCCCAGGTGTCCATCTCCGCCTCCCCAAGGCAATCGTTAGGGCTCTCCCAGCATAGCCTGAACCTCACAGAGTCTACTAGTCTAGGTGAGTAGCTGACAGGCTTGGGGGCAGGTCGAGTCCACCAGTCTGGGTAAGTGGCTCGTGGGACCAGGAGCAGGCAGTGCATACTAACCTGACTGAGTGGCTCACAAGCTGGAGACCAGCCGAGTCTATAAGTCTGGGTGAGTGGATTGTGAGTCTCTGGGCAGGCCTAGTCCACCAGCCTGGGTGAGTGACTCATGGCATGAGGGCAGAGGGAGGCCGGCAGCTGGCGCTCCCGTCTCCAGTATGAGCAGGTCCACAGATCTGATGGTGAGGTAGCAGGTGTGTGTGTGCACTTTGGGTGTGTGTGTGTGTGTGTGTGTGTCTGGGTGTGCATCTGCTACCAACATGAGCCCGGCCATTAGAGTACTTCATGCTTTGCTCCGGCACCCCCAAATTCTTCAAACCATGAACTTGGGTTTCTCCTTGCCCACCACGCTGAGTTCTGCTCAATCCATGTTAAAATGTTGATCTGCAGGCCCAATGCCCGTGTACCTCTCGGTAGCAGGTCCTACAGAAGCCATGTCTGAACCCTCAGCCTTCTGACTGTTGGGGTATAGACTCCAGGCTGGCACATCATCCCAGAATGCACCTTGAGTTTTCTTTGTGAGCATTTCAAGGCTGACGCTTTTATTTATTTATTTATTTTAACCCATGATGCTACCGTTGCTGCTGTTTGGTTGAGTCTCCCTTGCACTTCCATCTGGCAAGATGCATTGTCAGCCTGCTGGCCCCCTGGTCTTCCCACCATCAGTTTTTGTGATTTCATTCTTCATCCTGCCCTCTCCCATCCCCACCCCCACCTCCCCTGCACCCTGACACCTGGTTTGTCCTGCTGCCGGTGCCCACAGGCGGCAGAGGTGTCGGGACGCAGCTTTGCTGTCCCCATGTGCCTAAGGCTGTTGATGTTTTCCATTCGCAGACATGTTGCTGGATGACACTGGTGAATGCTCGGCTCGGAAGGAAGGAGGCAGGCATGTTAAGATAGTTGTCAGCTTTCAGGAGGCAATGAAGTGGAAGGAGGTTAGTCGGATCCCTCTCCCTGCTCGCCTGTCCTTTCCCCAGGTAGAAATGGCCTAGCTTAGCAACTTAACTGGAAACCTAAGGCGATGGGAAATGGCTAACACCTTTCTCGACACCACAGTGTTCCTTACTCACAGGGGGATGCATTTTAAGACCCAGGGAATGCTGGAATGGCAGAGTATACTGGACCCAATATGTGCCCTGATATGCTGCTACATGACTTAATAGAGCTTAATATATAAATTAAGATAGATAGAGCTTAATGTATAAATTAGATACTATGAGAAATTAACAAGAGGATCTTGAGGATGTAACATGTTAGCCAAGTGTTTACTAGCATGTACAAGGCCCTGAGTTCCATACATTTAAAAAAAAAAAAATACAGCCGGGTGGTGGT
>NW_022196904.1:40561670-40583687 GCF_008632895.1 Mastomys coucha
AAAAAAAAAAAAAAAAAATACAGAAAGAAAAGGAATTGTAATGATAAAGTAGAATGCTTATGACAATGTTCTGAAAACATAGAACTCCTGTACCCACAATCACTCCTTGGCAGTCCTTTGACATAAAGCAAGCAAAGAACACTTCATTTATTTGTTTAAGAATCGAGAAAACTTGCTAAAAACAGCTTCATATTGTACTCTCCTGTATTTTCAGCACTAGTAAACACTAATGCTCTCCAAAATGGTTACTGTTTTTCTGAAGCACGTCCCAGGCAGCTTTGCACATTTTATGGTAAGGCAGAGGAGTAAGCTGACTGGGACTCACTTCTAGCTCAACAGAGACTACAGATATAGCATTCATCATGCTGGGAGATAGGAGGATAGGAGCTGAGTCTAGGGAGCATAGAGTGGGGTGAGTAGGGGTACCCCAAGTCACCCATGCTAGGAGATGATGCCTCTGGTGTAGTTTCTGTTCCAACATATATCTGCCCGGAGACTATTCTGAAGTAGAGGTGGAGGGCTGCAAGGCAAGCTGTATTTTAGTGGGTAAGCCCTATTTGGTGCTTGGATGACCTCAGCCATAAAAGTGAGAAAAGACCAGAGTCTCCACATTGAAGTCCCTAGCCAGTCAAGTTGTTATAGTTTCAGACAGTTGGGGAACCAAACACCCATCAAAACAAAGTGTCTCCAGCCAGACTCTTCTCTGCCAGTTTTGTCACTACGTGGCTGACTTCCTAGGAGTTTTAGAGCTGGCTGGCTGGAAAGGAAACTCAGGAACCCAGCTCACAGAGGCTTGGCCTGTCAGGTTGGAATTCCTTCTCCCAGCATCCTTCATTGCAGGCAGGTGACACCCCTCCATATTACCAGTTCTCCCTTTCATTATTCTCAGGGTCACAGTTGACAGGATGGTAAGCCGTTTCCTCTAGTGCTGCTGTTCAGGTACACTGTGGCATACCCAAGAGGTCACTGACCACAATGTCATAACCCATGGTGCCGCTAAGAAACCCAAGACCACAAGGCACATAGTGGCATTAGACCCTTTCGTTGCTGAACAAGTGTTCTTTCCCTCTGCTGACTTATAACCTCCACATGTCTGAGCCTGCCACCCAGACCACCCCCTGCCCCAACTACATCCTCACAGGCATGCAAGATATTAAAAGACAAAAAAGCAGAATGGAATGTTTTCTCTGCATCCTTTTCATTAATGTGATCGGTTAGCCCCCGTGGGTGTAGAAGAACAAGAAGTGGGAAATGAGAGTTGCTGGCAGTCTTCCCAGGCTTTTTCTAATTTTCTGAATTGAACTTGTTTTAAGTTTTAATAGAAGGAAATTAATAAATATTATTTTTAGATAGAAGAAGCTAGGCTCACCCCTTTAATCTCAGCACTTGGGAGGCAGAGGCAGGAGGTTCTCAAAAAAAGAAAAAAGAAGGGAAGGGAGGGAGGGAGGGAGAGAGGGAGGAAGGAAGGAAGGAAGGAAGGAAGGAAGGAAAATAACAGAAACATTCTCTCTGACGTTCTAACCACATGACAAAGTTCATTAAGTACCACATGAGACAGTTGACCCTAGAAATATGTACACTGAGAAGTCATCGTTGCCTGGGTCTGACCAGGTTAGCTCTGAGCCAGGCAGGTGAATCACAAAAGCTTCCTGGAAACGGTGAGTAGTTCTTTAGCAAGACTTGAAACTGGGGCTCTAGCAGAAGCTGGGCGAAGTTGCAGTCAAGGCTTTGGAATCAACTCCCTGTGCAAGGCATGCACTTAGCTGATGGTTTCAGGTACCAGAGAGGTCATCTTAGTCTCCCACACCCTTTGCCGTTTTACCAGAGCAGGGGCAAGGCTTAAGGCTGTGGCATGCCTGCTAAGACATGCCTGGCGTGGAAAGGAATGGGGGTTTGTTCTCCTTTGGAAGCACTGGAATGCCTAGGCCTCTGCCCAACCTGGCCAGACAACAGCCATCTCTTTCTCACCTGCCAATGTCTCCTCACCCTTAGGACTCCAGACCACACCTTTTCCTCATTGGCTGCATCGGAGTTAGTGGCAAAACAAAGTGGGACGTGCTCGATGGGGTGGTTAGACGTCTGTTCAAAGTAAGTGTCTCGAGAAGCAAGCCTCAGCAGTGGGCTTGGGGAGGGAGGAGAGCTTTGTCTCCAGAACTTGACTGTGTTTCCCTACCCTCCTCACTCATCCTCATTCATACATTGCTAGGACTTGTCCCCCGGTCCTCCACAGCATGGAAGGATGATGGTATGTTCAGATGGCTGACTGGCCATTCTCTGGGGTCTGCCCTTGGCGATGGGCTGGCCAGCTAGTGAACATTTGTTTATGATAGCATCCCTGAAGTTATGTCCTCTTCAGTATGATTAGAGTCCGTGACCTAATCATACTCAGTATGATTAGAGTCCGTGACCTGAGACTGAAGCCCAGGCAGTCCAGTTTTGCCCTTTGGAATACACATCCATGCCCAGCATCCCATACCAGCCCTGCAGTCTCTGACAGTAACATCCTACAGTCACGAATGCTGCCATGGTCACACCACTGGACTGGGTATCTGCCATATCATCTGTCCTGTGTACACACACACACACACTCACACACACACCTGTATATACACGTGCACATGCATGCATACAAGCAACTTAAGGAAAGAAAGGTTTCTTTCTTTCTGGTTTACTGTTTAAGAGAAGGTATGAAGGGAGGAATGCAAGGTCACGCTGTACCCAGTCAGAAGCAGAGTTAAAGGATGGTGCTCAGCTCGCTTTGTCTTTTTCATTCAGTCCAAAACCCCAACCCATAGAATAGTCCTATGCAGATTTAAGGTAGGTTTTATCACATTAATTAACCTCATCCAGAAACTCCCCTGGACACGCCCAGTGGTTGTCTCCCCTTGAGGAGCCATCACAGTCACCACCAAAGGGATGCTTTGTAAAGGGAACCTTTGAATACTTTGAAGTTGCACAGCTGCTTTGCTTTCTGGCTTTGCTGGACCAACATGAGGGACGGAAAAAGGCTTCATGCCAGTTATAATTTTTTTTAAAGATTTATTTACTTATTTCATGTATATGAGTACACTGTAACTGTCTTCAGACACACCAGAAGAGGTCATCAGATCCCCATTACAGATGGCTGTGAGTCATCATGTGGTTGCTGGGAATTGAACTCAGAACCTTTGGAAGAGCAGTCATTGCTCTTTTTTTTTTTTAATTGATTTAAGTTTTATTGCATTATGATGAGAAAAGATACATAATTTCAGTTTATCTGAATTTGTTAACATTTAAAAACATTTTAAGCAAATAAAACTACATCATATTCTTTTTTCCCTTTTGTACCCCAACTCCTCCCAGAGACCCCCCTTCAATACCTGTAATACCTTTTAGTTTTTTTATTTTGTCATATCTTTAAAATTTATAAAATATTGTAACAATAAAAATGAGTATTATAAAAGTTGTTTGATATAAAACAACAATCAATCGAACAGTCTTATGTAGATACTTGTCTACAGTAATACTGAAAATACATACGTTTTCCTCAATATAAATTTTAAGTAACTACAAACATATTACTGTATATTTTTAAAATAATACATCACTACTAGTTTTTTTTAAATGAACATAAATAGATAAAGTTTTTGTTTATTTGTTTGTTTGTTTTGTTTTTAGTAGAGCTTAAAGTCTTGGCTCTTACTGTGATGCAAGCCCAAAATAAGAACAATTTTTAGACATTGGAGTTCATTGTAATAAGGCTATAGTTCAATGACCCTCACATCACCAACCACTGAGCCATCTTTCCAGCCATCAGTTACTTTTTTATGAACTTCTTTGCACCATTTGCAGACTCTGATGCCTTTAACATTTCCATCCAAATTTAAGAAAAGCTTCCTGGCTTTCCGTGCTTGGTTCACTCAGATTAAATGTTCATGGTCTTGTCGGGGGCAGGAGGGGGCGCTGTTTTTCCTCTACTCCTAAACAAATAAATCTGTATCTTAAGGGGCCTGGGATTCGAGGCTGTTATTTCCAGAGTGTGCCATGGCTTAATTTTGGCCCAGGTGTCAACTGAAAAAAAGAAGACACCCGTCAATCACACAGTGAGAGCAGGTGTCCCTAGCAGGTTTTAGCTGGCTCTCTGATGGGAACCATGTTTTATTTTCTCCAGGAATACATCGTTCATGTGGACCCAGTGAGTCAGCTGGGGCTGAATTCAGACAGTGTTCTCGGCTACAGCATCGGTGAGATCAAGCGCAGCAACACCTCGGAGACCCCAGAGCTCCTCCCTTGTGGCTATCTTGTGGGAGAGAACACCACCATCTTGGTGACCGTCAAAGGTAAATGGGTGCTAGCTGAGAGCTGGTGGTGGCACATGCCTTTAAACACAGCACTCTTGGGAGGCAGAGGCAGACAGAGCTAGGCGATCTCTCAGTTCAAAGCCAGCCTGGTCCACAGAGCAAGTTCTAGGATAGCCAGGGCTATACAGAGAAACCCTGTCTAAACAACAACAAAAACAGCAAAAAAAAAAAAACCAAGAACACAAAAGTAAGTGGCTGCTTACAGAAGCTGGGACTTCCAGTGGCCAAAGTAGGTCTTTGTAGGTTTGCTCTGTGTGTGTGGGTGGTGTTTGCTTTTTCCCCCACTCTCTTTTACCTCAACCACTCTGACTTAAGCAAGTTGCACCATCAGGAAACAAATCATTTCAATTTATTGCTGAAATTAGACATCAAAAGATCCCATTAGCCTTATGACTGAGATGATGAGAGACTAATAGCTCGTTAATAACCCTGCTAACATGACACTTTGCCAAAGCAATGAAGGATGCTTGCCAGCCAGCCTTGGGCATGAGCCCATTCTACCGAATGGAGAAACTGTGATGTCCTGGAGGCTACAAGAAGGTGCTGTAGTGTCCCTCTTGCCCAGGAGCCTCTGAAGCCTTGGCTCCTGGAAGTGCTGGGTTCCAGGGTACTGTGTCATAGCCTTCCGATCCTTGTCCCTATGTATTCCTGGCCATCTTATAATGGAAAACACTTTCAGTATGGTTTCAAAAAAACCCTGTAGCTCTTTTTTTTTTTTTTTTAAAGGTTTATTTATTTATTTTATGTATGTGAGTACACTGTAGCTGTACGGATGGTTGTGAGCCTTCATGTGGTTGTTGGGAATTGAATTTTTAGGACCTCTGCTTGCTCTGGTCAGCCCCAGTCGCTCCGGTCAAGATTTATTGATTGATTGATTGATTGATTGATTGATTGATTGATTTAAGTTTTATTGCGTTATGATGAAAAAAGTTACATGATTTCAATTTATCTGAATTTGTTAACATTTAAAAACATATTTTAAGTAAATAGAATTAAATCACATTCTTGTTTCACTTTTGTACCCCAACTCCTCCCAGAGACCCCCTTCAATACCTACAATATCTTTTTTGTCATATTCCTTAACATTTATAAAATATTATAACAATAAAAATAAGTATTATAAAAGTTGTTTGATTATAAAACAACAATTTAACAGTCTTATATAGACGCTCGTCTACAGCAGTAGTGAAAATACATTTTCTCAATATAAATTTTAAATAACTCCAAACATATTAACTATATATTTCAAAATAATACATCACTACTAGTATTTTCTTAAATGAGCATAAATATATAAAAGTTATCTACTTCAAATGCGTAACTGTACAGAATTAGCATTCTCATTGTTGAATGGAGGTGTGGGGTTAAAGCAAGGAAGATTTGGACAAAAAGACTGAAACTTAGCAGGCTACTGACCCAATGCTGCAGCTGCATATCAGATATCTTAGGGTATGGTGGAATCATCTGAGCTCTGAAGGGCTTGGGCATCCCTTCCCCTCCAGCTCTTCTGTGTTGGCATGCCCAGTCTCTCTCTGAGTCAGCTCCACTCCATGCCCAAGGCTTTCTTTGGTGGATGTCTCATGGGCCTGGCCTCTCCAACATCCTAGGGTCCCCATTGCAGCTTGGGCTTCCTCGTCATAGCTTCATGCAGTGGCTTCTCAGGGATTCTCCTTGCAGAGATTCTGCCATACATTGCCATACATTGCCATACATTGCCATACATTGCCATACATTGCCTAGCCTTAGCAACTCTCTAGAGCCACAAGTTCAAACACCATGACCCCCCCCCCCAGTCTGACACCTTACATGCCTGCAAAACCAATACAAAGTAGATAATGTCGCCAAGTTCTGTGGTCAGCCTGGGATGGACCCTTACCCTTTGAACTGCAGTTAGAGTGGTTTCTTAGTGTCTGACTCTGAGGTTACTTCCTCAGGCAGTTGTTTGTGAGCAGGGAAGCCCCTCTACAGTTCCTTTCCTATTATGCCATGGAGCCTACCACTTCCAGGAGCCAAGGCTTCAGAGGCTCATGAAGCTGGGTGCCTGGGCAAGAGGGATACCCAAGCCCTTTCCCCCAACAAACTGCATTTTCCTATCCTCTTGCCCCACCTGTTCTTTTTCACTATAGCCTGGAATAAGAGTGGTGAGCAGGACCCATGCCACAACCAGAGTGCTCTCCTGCCTTGAAATCCCCTCCAGCAAACACATTAGTCTATGTCTTAGTTAAAGTTTTATCGCTATGAAGAAACACTATGACCACAGCAACTCTTAAATGGGGAAACATTTAATTTGGGGCTAGTTTACAGTTCAGAGGTTCAGTCCATTATCATCATGGTGGGAATATGGCAGCATCCATCCAGGCAGGCATGGTGCTAGAGAGGTAGCTGAGAGTCCTACATCTAGATTGGCAGGCAGCTGGAAGAGAGAATGACAGTGAACCTGGCTTAAGCTTCTGAAACCTCAGAGCCTGCTGCCAGTGACACACTTCCTCCAACAAGGCCACACCTCCTAATAGTATCTATGGGAGCCATTTTCATTCAAACCTCCACAGTCCATCTTTTCTCCTCCCTTCACACAGCCCTGGTCTCTATACAGCCCTGGCTCTTCTAGAACTCATCATGTACACCAAGCTGGCCTGGAACTCACAGAGATGTGCCTGCTTCTGTCTCCTGAGTGCTGGGATGAAAGGCATGCACCACCACACCCAGCAGTCCTTCACCTTTAAATTCAGTTTTCCAGGACATAGGCAAAAGGCAGCCAGAATGTAGCAAGAATGATTGATCCCTGTTCCCAATGGAGTTATGTCTCTCCCACCCCCCAGACATCATGAGCCTTGCTTTCTCTGTGTAGATTTCTCTATGCATTCTAGTTTCCCAGATTCCCACCAGAATGGCTAACTAATCTCTGCTTGCAGCTTTCTTGGCCCTTTCTATCCTGAAGTTCCCGGCACTTCCATATTCCTTCTCAAACCCGTTCAAGATGCCTGAGCTCCGCATAGTGAGGGTGTCACACCGATGGCCCTTCTTCTTAGTACCAAGTTTCTGAATGAGTTGCTTTCCTAGTTGCTGTGACAAAACACTAGACAGAGACGACAGAAGGAAAAGTTCATCCTGACTATGGTTGGAAGGGATATAGTCCACAGCCACTGGCAGATAAAAGGGTGGGTGGGGTCTGACAGGAAGAATCCTGCCATAGGAAAAGCAGGATAAGGCACGGGACATACAGAAACAAGAACTGTGTAGCAGGAACTCCCAAGGAAGGGAGCCATTCACAACTGGGACTGATAGTACGTGGCATCATGGGGCCCACACACTGTCACTTCCATGTTTCCCAGCAAGGGGTAAAGCTGTGTGCGTGGAATGAGTGACAAGATGGCCCACCCCTAGAGGAGAGTGGCACTTCAGAGCCTGGCCAGTGTCTGCCATCAGTTTTAGCATTCACAAGGATCAGCTCCACCAAGCACTAAATCCCTATCAGGCTTTGACAAAAAGGTCCCATTTGGAGTAGCAGTTCACACCAGTGAGACCAGGACTAGGCCTGACTTTGCATACCCATTTTATTTTATTTTAGGGGTGTGTGTGTGTGTGTGTATGTGTGTGTGTGTGTGTGTGTGTGTTTTGGGGGTATGCACATGGCACAGAGTACCTGTGGAAGTCAGAGGGCAACTCTTGGGAATTGGTTGTCTTTTTTATTTTTCTTCCCACCATGTGAATCCCAGGGATTGGACTGAGAATCTCAGGCTTGATGACAAATGCCTTTACATGCAGAACCATTTTGCTGGCCCATAAATTTGCATATTCTGAAGGGAATCCTCTGAAAATTTCAGTGCAAAACACCAAAACAGGTTGTCCTCCTGTGGTCCTTCTTGTTGAGGTTCTTGTTATTAAATTTAGACAGGAGTCCCTCCACTGTACACTTGGGGGTGGGGAGGGATCTTTGTCATGGTCCTTTGGGAGTGGTCATTGCTTATAGGGGTACCTTAGTTAGGGGAGAGCTAGAAACAAACCCATAAATGCTTTGGGGTGTCTTTGCACTGGGTGGAAGGAACGTGCTATTGGATGACATAGGAACACTTTGTGGTTTAACCACTTCCACAGAGTAACTTTCTTGAAGTTTTTGAGTAGACGGTAGTCTGCTTTGATTTTTAAGACCAGGTCTCTTACTGGTTTGGGATTTGCCAAGTAGGCTGGGCTGGTTGGCCAGTGAGCCCCAGGAATCCTGTCTCCACCTCCACAGCATTGATATGATAAGTTCATGTTGCCTTGGCCTGCTTATTTTTATGTGGGTTCTAGGGCTTGAACTCGGGTCCCTATGCCTTCAAGGCAAGCCCTTTACTGACTGAGCCATCTCCCTGACTCTGAGAGCATCCTTTTAAAACCAAGCAGTAGCTAATAAGGTTGTCCCGATAGAAAGAGGAAGAGAGAAGCTTCCATTTGTAGCTGGTGCTGGTCAAAGGCCTCAGCATGTAGCATTTCAGTCTAGGCCCACCAGTCCATGTTCTCATTCTAGCATCCTGGTTTCACCTTGTTTCCTGCACTGCCTTCCAGGCACATGTAGGTGTGGGCAGCTTGGTGCCTGGCAGGAAGGAGAGAGAAGAAGCAACCTAGGTTCATGGCAGACATGTGTGGACAAGACAGGCATCAACTGAGGTAGACACTACAAGGCTAGTAAATGCTAACAGGCAGATGGAGTCCAGAGTTCAGGGAGCCCAAAACGACCAGGAGGGTGGCTTCCAACAGCAGCAATGTTGAGCTCTCAGCCTCCTGGGTGGGCAGGAGTCTTAGGACTACCAGGAAGAGGGATGATGTCATGAAGAGGGATGTTGACTTGCAGAGGGATGATTCTAGAGCTAGCCTCCTCACCCAACTTAAAGCTCTCCCCATCTCTCTCCAACAGGGCTCACAGAAAACAGCCTAGACTCTCTGGTGTTTGAGTCCCTAATCCCCAAGCCCATCCTGCAGCGCTACGTATCCCTGCTGACAGAGCACCGGCGGATCATCCTCTCGGGCCCCAGTGGCACTGGGAAAACGTATCTGGCCAACCGGCTCTCTGAGTACGTGGTACTTCGGGAAGGACGGGAGTTGACAGACGGCGTCATTGCGACCTTTAACGTAGACCACAAGTCTAGCAAGGTGAGGAGGTCACCCTGAGACCACTGCACATTGGGCTCTTTGAGTGCTGCTATCACTATGAGCATTTTCAAGCTCTTCATTCTAGAAGACCAGGAAAGGAGCTCAGAATGGGGCTTGCAGAAATGGACAGTTCGAGTCAGATCCTCTCAGCCAGGACCATCTGGGGCAAGTCAATCCTGTCCACTCACAGAGATAGCTCCTTCAGATATGCCTAGTTCACCAAGAGCATAACATGTGCCTACTGGGCATAACTATTTTTTCCCCAAATAAAATGTTTTATGACACAACAATACCACTAATAACAATAATCACAGCTGGCTAGCATTGGTGATGTCTATCCCATGAGCAGCAAACTGGCCTCATAGAGCCCCTGAAGCCCTAGTTGCCTTTGTCTCCATGTTACAGAACTTACAACAACAGCTTGAAGGACATTTGTCACATGTTGGTATGGGACTCTGGTTAAGATCTCAGAGGCCTGTGCAGAACCAGCTCCATCACCCCACATAGTGAACAGTGGAGACATAAAGTCTGACCTTGTTCTGGCTGGGGGGCTGTGAAGGGTTGTTGCAATGTCCTTCCTTCCTTCCTTCCTTCCTTCCTTCCTTCCTTCCTTCCTTCCTTGCTTGCTTCCTTCCTTGCTTGCTTCCTTCCTTGCTTGCTTCGTCGACCTATCCTCCATGATACAGTGGAAGCCTGTGATTTTTAGCTGCTAGGTGTTACACAGCACACCTGGAGCATCAAAGGTGAATTGGAAAAGGCTCCTCTGCCTTATGAGTCATCTCACGCACCTGAGATTAGACCTCACGCCTGTTACTTATATCCATGGTTAATCAGCCCTGCTTACCAGTTCCCCTTGTGCTTTTGATGTAAGGAGGGGTGAGAAAAAGCTCTCATCTCTCTGTTTACATCCTAGGAATGGGTGAGTGAAGGAAGGCCACATGAGTAGCTGGCAAACTGGCCAAGCTGATCCCATTTCCCTGCATGGGCAGAGTGTCCATGTAGAGTGTGGCTAAGCCATGTACTGCAGGGCTGGGTAAGATAGATAAGAGTTCCAAATGAGAAGGAACCAGGAGATCTGCCTGTGTGGTGAGCAGTGGCTGAGAGGAGGAGGAAAACCTGGGGCATTTTCATGAGCCAGCTGCATTTTGACTCAAAAGGGGAGCCTGGAGAGACATACACTTGTAAGAGGTGGAGGAACCATTGCCCACTGAGTAGCTGGTCGGTTCTCACAGGTCTCAGAGTCTGCCCCCGAGTCTGTTGCTTACACCTGGTGTGCAGTTTCAGGATGGTGGCCTGGCTCTATGCCTTAACTTCTGTCAAAAGGAGCTAATCACAGTCCATCCATCACAGACTTACCTCCCTGCCTAAGTCCCCATGTGTGTCCTAAGTGATGTCATCAGACTCCCCTCAGGAGCCTCTGGAAAGCCATCTTCCCTGCTGCTCCATCCTTTGTATCTTTTCCTCATCTGTAGCCCTGACCCAGACACACTGGGCTGTTCCAGTCTCCCACCAAGACAACCGTTAAGGTTCAGTTCCAGTGGGTCATTCACAGGTCCTGGGGCACATAGATTTACCTGCCCCTCCATGCTTTCCCATCTTTCGGAGTACTACCCAGCAGCACTTATATGTGGCTGGGACCTCTTCTGCTCCAATGACTTCTACAGAGCTAGATTTCAGGAGGATGCTTTGGAGATAGGTAGAGATGAGCTATTAGCATAATAACAAGAAATGATAGTTTCCTAAAGAAACGGTGGAGTGGGAATTAGAAACTGGACCTACAGTCTGGGATGTCCCAGAATCCACATTTAAAAAAAAAATGTTGGTTTGGAGAGATGGCTCAGAGGATAAGAGCACTGACTGCTCTTTCAGAAGTCCTGAGTTCAATTCCCAGCAACCACATGGTGACTCACCACCATCTACAGATGCCCTCTTCTGTCTGGGATGTCTGAAGCAACAGTATACTCATATAAATAAAAAAAAAATCTTAAAAAAGAAAATGTATGATGTATAAGGAGTATGGTGGCCTCCTTATAATCCCAGTACTGGAGAAGTAAGAGACAAGCAGATGCCTGGGGTTCATCAGACAAACAGCCTAGCCTGCTTGGTGAGAGAAAGAGATACCCTGTCTGAAAACACAGGGTTGATGGTACCTACCTGAGGAACAACACTCAAGTTTGTCCTCTGGTCTGCACACACAGGTACATACGTGCAGATGCATACATATGCCCATGAGCACATGCACAGAGGGAAACGAGGTCTGGAACAGGCATTTTATAAGAGGCAGGAGGCAGACCACCACAGGCCTTCCATGTCCCGTGCTCACAGCATCCCTGGAGCACCACACGGATGCCCTGTGACAGATAGGGTCTCAGATTGTGTCCGCAGTATGACTTCATAAGGGGGACCTTCTTCCTGCCTCGGCCTTGGACAGTGAAGGCCCGGAGCACGTGGGTCTTCCCGCTCCAAGCTCATTCTGCTGGCCTCCATTAGGAACTGCGCCAGTATCTGTCCAACCTGGCCGACCAGTGCAACAGCGAGAACAATGCTGTGGATATGCCTCTCGTCATCATCCTGGACAACCTGCACCACGTCAGCTCTCTGGGAGAGATCTTCAACGGGCTGCTTAACTGCAAATACCACAAATGGTAAAGGGGGTCCTAGACCTCACGGGTGGCGGGCGGCAGGGGCACGCTAGTGAACCAGGCTAGCATGACAGTGAAGTGCTGAATACACAGCCAGAGGGGGTGGGGGTGGAGGTAGCCACAGTCCATCGGCCTGTAAGCCCTTGTTCTCCAGCTCACCCCTAACTCTGGGCTTCTCACTTTGTGCTCCCCACAGCCCTTACATCATCGGCACGATGAACCAGGCTACCTCTTCCACCCCCAATCTACAGCTTCATCATAACTTCAGGTGAGGTACCCTGCTCCTCATCCAGGCAGATGGAGAGCAGAATTGTGGGTGCTCAGCCCTCTCAGAGCATTTGGTGTGGGCTTGACTTTCTGTCGGGCGTGTTCTCACAGCGACCTTATATAATTCCATTTACCTTTCGGGTTTACAATGAAGAAACAGAGGCTCAGGGAACCTAGCTTAAGAGCCATACACCAGTCAGAACAGAAGCCTGCACTCTGGCCTCTGTGACTCTCAGTCACTGGGTCAGTATCAGGAGGCAGCTGAGGCCATATGTCCCTTCCTCTATTCAGCATGAGCAGTGATGGCCTGTGCCTTTTAATGTCCCCTCTTAGCAGGGTCTGTGGAACTGACAGTTCTATCCACTGTGACTCCTTCATGGCTGGGTTCTCCTCCAAGGGTAGTTCATCTCCACGCAAGATGGTGGCACAGTGCCCTGGCTTCACTCAGCACCCTCACCACTCCCTGTGCCTCTAGGTAGGGGATAGATTTCATCACCTTAGCCTGGACCCTGCACACGTTTTCACTGGCCACCACGCAGGCCTTCCTCGAGGGTGTACTAAATGCGGCATCCATTTCCAGACACTATGGTTTTTGAGATTTGCTGTACTTGTTGAGCATCCTTGGGATTAAAAAACATCCCTTGACTCTCCCAGGTGGGTGCTTTGTGCCAACCACACGGAGCCCGTGAAGGGTTTCCTTGGCCGCTTCCTGAGGAGGAAGCTCATGGAAATGGAGATCAGTGGGCGGGTGCGCAATGCAGAGCTAGTGAAAATCATCAACTGGATCCCAAAGGTCTGGCATCATCTCAACCGCTTCCTGGAGGCCCACAGCTCCTCGGATGTCACCATCGGTAGGTGGGAGGCCCGGCAGGCTGAGGCAAGCTGATGGGAGGATGGCGTAGGTAGTGGTCTCCCAAGAGCCCTGGCTCCCTCATGTTTTGGTTTACCCTCTGGGTTTTGGCCAGGATAGGACCCAGCAGAGATATCATGCTGTCCTCAGAGATAAAGAAGGGCAGAGGGACACCTCAAGCCATCAGCCCCACCACTACTTAGAGAATCCAATATCCCTTTTATGAGGGAAGCTTACACCAGGAAGTCCATCCTGCCCCATTTCAGTTGTGATGTATCTCACTGTGGTCCCCAGGTCCTCGACTCTTCCTGTCATGTCCCATTGATGTGGATGGTTCCAGAGTGTGGTTCACTGACCTGTGGAACTACTCCATAATCCCCTACCTCCTGGAAGCTGTCAGAGAAGGACTCCAGGTGAGAAGCATGCTCCTTTTGGCTTCCTTAAACTTGAATGCCTTGTGCTCATGACCCTGTGTGGTCTTCTGTCTGGCATACGATGGAAACAGCAGCTGGTTGTAAGTCTTGGCTCAGCTACTTATGAGCGGTGTGACTCCAGGTAAAGCGTTTCGCCGTCCTCTGCCTTATTGATAGGGGAGATAACAGCGTTACTCTGCCACAAAGAGATGTAAGGATTTAATAAAACCATGGCCATCAAGCCTCCAGCACGGGAGTGTAAAAGCGATCAAGCCGGATACATTTGATTTGCTCATCTGTCTTATGTGGTTCAAGTCCTAGATTAGGCCTAAGATCTGGACTGAGTCCTATTGTTACAATTTTTCAAGAGGAGAAAATTGCAGCCCAAAGATTTTAAAAAACAAAATCCCCTAAAATCCTATATTTGGGAAAAAGAGAGGTAGGTCTCGAGTTCAAGGTCATAGTGGTAGAATACTTACCTAGCATAGACGACCCTGGGCTCTGAGACACCACAAGAAAATCGAAGCTCAGACAATCTGGAATTTGAATCTTCACCTTCTAAAAACTTCATCCCAGGTACTTAGACCTCAAGACCAGGATATTGCCAGGATATAAGCCTCAGGACCCCTCACAGGTGGTTCTGAGGGCTCTTCTGGCTGTACATCCCTTGTGTCCAGCAGCATCTGGGGAGCACCCACTGCTGTCACTCAGCTTAGGAGTTATTGGGGGGCTTGGAATGGCTTGATGGTTGTCTGGAGGAACTCCTGCTGCCCCATACTTACCTCCCCGATACCTTCTCCCACTGGTGTCCTCTTTGCCTCAAGCTGACCCTCTGATAACCGAAAGGGAATGACCTGAGTCACTTGACAGAAGCCAGAGGCCGCTGAGCAAAGATCTCCAAGGTGTCCAAGGAGGCACAGACATTTTGAGCTGGCCCCCCGTGGCTGGTGTTACCAAAGCCCCTCCCATTTGAAGGTGCACTGAAAGGGAGGCTTCAGGCATAGCTGGGGGGACACCTGTGCTTCCTGTACTCAAGGCGCCATTGCAGAAGGGACTTTTCCTCCTCTTCCAGCCAAGAGCGAGGCCACAGATGGGAGGGGCTTCAACGTGGCTGCTGCTGAACCACCTACCTGTGGCAGGGCCCAAGTGGATGCACCATCATGGCTTCTGAGAGCATCTGAAGCACATGCTCTCAGTGTAGAAGCAGTGAAGGGAGACAGCTGAGTTAGGATTACCTAGTGCCACCCTGTCCCAAATCTCCAAACTCTGCCTTGTAAATCAGTACAGGAGGTGGCTCTGAGGTCTGCGGATTCATAAGGAATGGCTGTGTTCTCCCTGCCGGGGTTAAGGTGGAAGTGTGATGATCTTCCAGGCTTTCCACCCATGGCCTGGCACTCTGCAGCCCTGAGAGGATACAGGAAAGGAAACCAAGGCCAGCCAAAGCTTTGACTTTAACACAGTTCCTTCAGCAGACCACCATGACTGAGTGAAGTCCAGAACCATGTGACAGCTCCAGCTACTTTGTAACAGTGAGGCCATCCTAGTGTCTCCTATAGCTTACAAGGGAACTGTTATAGGTAGCCAGGGAACAACGTTTTGGTTGGGTTTGCCTGGGTTTTTGTTGTTTTAAGAACAGTATCTCATATAGCCTAAGCTGGCCTTGAACTTTTTATATAGCCTAGGCTAGCCTTGAATTCCTGATCTTTCTGCTTCAAACTCCTGCATGCAGGGATTGTAGACATGTGTTAGCACACTTGCAGTGTTTTTCATTTGTTTGTTTGGCGGGTATTGTGTTGTTTTGGTTTTGGGTTTTGCTTTTTTATTTTGTTGTTGTTGTTGTTGTTGTTGTTGTTTGACACAGACTCTCACTATGTAGACCAGCCTGGCCTTGAACTCAGAGAGATCTGCCTGCCTTTGCCTCCCGAATTCTGGGATTAAAGGCATGCACTGCTATGCCCAGTTTAGTGTTAGGCAGAGTTCTACATGTGATTTCACTTGATGAGAAGAGTCCTTTATTTTAAAAGAGCTCATTTCAATTCCCCTCTCTCCTTGGCTTCCTCTGGGGAAAAGCTGAGTGTGTGCCAGGTACTGTATGGGGAGTACACCTCTCACCTGCACAGTGGCTGTGAGGGGAGCGCACTGCACACACCAGCCCTTGCCATCAGACTCAGGCAAACCTTGCCTAAGGAAAACACACCACCGCCCCCTATTGGATACCATGCAGTTCTGCATGTTCAGGCTGTAGGGTCCTTTTCTGGAACGTGTGAGTATATGTGAGTCTCCTCTGTGTGTGTGCGTGTGTGTAAGTCATGCCTAGAAGTGCTTCCTAAATGTACGTGTTGGTGCTGCCGTGCACATCCAAGAGCCCTGTGCTTCCTGTGGGGTCAGGAAGCTCACGGCAACCCAAATCTTAGTTTCCAGTGTCTTTGCATCACCCACAATTCCCACTCACCAGCTTCCTTCCCTCTGGGGTAAGATTGTCTGCCAGTCCAGCTGCCCCTCCCCCCACTGCCCTCCAGAGCCTGCGGAAGAGCCCCGAGGCTACACAACACTCTCTCTGCTTATGTTAGACTGATTCATGGCCACCTGGCCTTGACCACATCCCGTGGAATGTAGGAAGGCTTGTAAAAAATGTTTTCTGTTCTTACAGCTAATGTTTGCTGCACCTACGAATGCTTACCTTATGACTCAGTCCAAGGTCCCATTCCCATTTGTCAGCAGAAACACTTGCCAATGTGTCTGGTGTCTGCAGAGTGGAGCAATTCAGAAGACCTGGCGTTGGGGTGGACGGGGGATATTAAGGGCAGGAGCTGCAGAAGGACACCCAGAGACCTTTGCTCAGTTCCCAAGGTCCTCTGACACCCTGCGCAGTCCCTGTGCCAGCTTTGGCTTTCCCCTCCGTAAATGGAAAAAATCTGACCTATGGGACAATTTTACTGGTCTGGTTTCTGGAAACCCAGATGTTCTCTGAACCTACAGTGTAGGGGCTAAGGAGGAAGAGCAAGTGTGTATAAAACCACGGGGCCTCAGGAGTGCTAGGGGCATGCTCAGCCTTAGTGGTTCCAAAGCCTCGAGGATCTCCTTGGAGAGGCAGTCTTGTTCCTTCAGAGGGCCCCATAGGGAGAGGCTTCTAATCTGAATTCGCTCCATCAGCTGTAACTATCCCCAGCTGCTTCTGTGTCCTCTTCATTCCTGATCCACACATGGGTTCACACCTGCCTCCCTCCTGATTTGTTCCTGTTCACACTGAACTGCTTTAGGCTGCTGGATTGAATTCAAGGACCAAGATTACCATTGCCCCAGATGAAGGGAGCTGTAGCAACAAACCAGGCTAGAGGCTAGCCTGGGGTATGGGGAGACAATGAGCCACTAATACAGAGAGATGGGCTTACCTAAGGTGGGGTAGGGTGGGTGGCACCCTGGATAGAAATCAGATTCGAAGACCTGGAGTAACTCAGGTGACTTGGGCAGAGGGGACCCACCAGAGAGAATGATGAACTTAGGCCAGGCTGACATGCTGAGGTCTGGTGAACAGCCTCGTTCTCAGGCTCCAGTAATATCGTTTCTGCTGATTCAAAGTGGTCCCATGGGGAGTAAGTGGGAAAGGCCCCAAGAAGGAAGTTTGAGTCCTGAGTTCGAATCCAGATCTGCCTTCCAACCTTTCACATCGGCACTGCCATTAGCCTCTTGTTTCCCCTCAGATATGAGAGGGCACCTGTTATGTAGACTGGCTCTTTCCAGTTGAGAAACTGTGACTTTCAAAGGCGTGGTTCTATTGGGCCAGAGCTGGGCTCGGTTATGTACTGGTCTCAGTACAATTTACCTCTGTTTCCCCTCTGTAGCTTTCAAGAGGGCAGAAGAAGCTCACACACAGGGAGGTGGTGTCTGGAATTTTCCATCTATGCACCCTGAAATCACTGTAGAAGTACCTCTTAACAGCCCAGACAACCCTGCCCCGCCCCGCCCCGCCCTGTCTGTGAGCATGCCCTATCACGTCTGCTTTGATGCCAGTGGCCAGTGGGTAGCAGACTTGATCTGCAATCACTCTTCTCCTTCTGGGGCTCCTCCATCTGTAAGCCATCTGGGAGCAATGCTTCTGTTAGAGTGATCATGCTGTTCACTGCTGGCCCCTGGCACTCAGGATTCTGTAAGGCAAGGCATGCAAAGGAAGCAGGCACACCAGACCCAGCAGCACAGTGGTCAGAGCCTCTCTGTGAGAAACGACCCAGCTTAGGTTTCCATTCTTTAAAGAATATGTACGTCTCACGAAGCTGTTGGGAACAATCATTAAAACTATTGCAGGGCCAGGGCCTTGAGTCTTGAAAAAAGAACCCTCGGAGCAGGATATGTTGGCCTTATAAAACTAAGTGATGCTATAGCTTGCTCTTTGAGGACTATATCAATTTCTCACACTGGCAAGTCTGGGAATCCGGAGCCCATACGCAGTGTCCTCTCTTAATGTTGTGCTTAAAAAGGGACAAGCGTGCCCACAGACACATGCTGAGAGTCAGACATACTTGAAAAAAAACGAGGTTTCAGGACCTGGGGAGACAGTTCAGTTATTCATATGCTCCCCACACAAGCAGCAAGAAAGAGGACCATAGTTCAGATCGCCAGAACTCATGTAAATTACCAATGACTCTGGGTCCCACTTGCAGTTCTATGCTCAGCATGCAGAAATGAGATCCTCAGAGCAAGCTGAATCCCGCAGCTCTGGACCCAACTGACCCACTGCCTCGGTGACCGCTGTGCGGAAGACACTTGAGTAAGATTCCCAACATTAGGAGGCTGGTGAGATGGCTCAGTGGGAAAGAGCCCCGACTGCTCTTCCAAAGGTACTGAGTTCAAATCCCAGCAACCACATGGTGGCTCACAACCATCTGTAGTGAGATCTAACGCCTCTTCTGGTGTGTCTGAAGACAGCTACAGTGTACTCACATACATAAAATAAATGAATACATCTTAAAAAAAAAAAGATTCCCAACATTGACCTCGGGGCCTCCACATACACACTTGAGCACATGTGGACATGCGCACACACAGCACACATATGCATGAAGAAAAAGAAGAAAAAACATACCGGTTTATTTCATCATCAGACCCTTGTCTTACCATGTTGCTGCCCAGAATCCAATCTCTGAGTGGGCTTAACCAGTGGGATTTTAAAGGTAACTCGTGAAAGTTAGTAGGGAGCTGAGAGTGAGCCCGAGTCAGTGAGACTGAACGCCTAACCCATAGGCTGTGTTTATCCTGGACGACTTCCCTGGTTCAGAACGCTACACATCATGCTGGTTTAGGAGGTTTTCCATCAAGCTACAGAACTAGGGCAACGAGAGAGTCTCAGCCTGCTTCCAGACTGTACCCATTTTACCTGTTCACAGCTCTATGGAAGGCGTGCCCCCTGGGAGGACCCCGCCAAGTGGGTAATGGACACCTACCCATGGGCTGCCAGCCCACAGCAGCACGAGTGGCCCCCGCTCCTGCAGCTCCGGCCTGAGGACGTGGGCTTCGATGGCTACTCCCTGCCTCGGGAGGGGTCAACAAGCAAGCAGGTGCCTCCCAGCGACACTGAAGGAGATCCACTGGTGAGTTGACAGCACTGACAGGAGTGGCAGCCACGGGCTGGGTGTGAGGCAAAGCTCTCGGGATGTAGGGGACGCTTGTTGTGGGACGCTGGACTTACCCCATTGACAGGGAGGATCATCTCCAATATTCTCTTCCACAGTGTAGAATTTCCATTAAGGTCTCTAACCTCACTTAAAGTTTTTCTTGTATAAGGTTAAAAGTTCGATGTTTGTTTTTTCTTCTCCCCCTTTGAATGTCCTGTCACATGCTCTCTGCCCCACTGTTTGTCCTCGGATTTGAGATGGTACCATTACCATACATTGCCTCTAGAAAGTGCTAGGGACTTGGCACCAAAGCCAGACAATGAGAGGTTTTTAAGAGCAGGAGACACAAGCAGAAGACATGGCAGCACCAACCCTGGCTAGTGGGATGAGACTGAGTCATGTTGTGCTAGGGGACAAGAGAAACTTAAAAGAGGAAAAAGAAAAGAGGAAGGAAGACAGACAGACAGACCTTGGGTAGCAATGATAAAGCCCCAATCAATTCTAGACTCATGCATAGTCATGCTGCCAAGTTATACCTCACTCCACAAAAAGCCAGAGGAGCTTTTTGGAGGAAGCAAATGTGCCCAAGTCCCCGCAGGTACGACTGTCAACCTGCCTGAATCCCGCCCCTCACTTCTGTGGCAGCTACGACAAAAGTAGAACAAAGAGTATTGCTTGCAATTGCATAATGGGAGAATCCTCTTCAGCTTCAGAAGGGCGGCAGGGCTGGAAGGCAGCCACGTCACCCGTTCTAGCCCTCGTGGGAAGCCAGTGGACTAAATAAATGCCAGCAGGTGACCTCAGTTGTCTGAGTCCTGCCAGTTGGGTGCTGCAGCACAGCCATACTGTGCTGAGGCTGTGAATAGGAGCTGATTAAAAGGATTCAATGCTGCTATCCTGCCCGTGGTCTGAAGGGAATGCTGGATCCAGCGGACATTTCTCAAGGCCAAGGTCATGAAGCCAAGGTCATGGGGAGTTTACTGAGGCTAGCAACTTCATTGTGTCGTGCCTTACGTAAAAATAAGAGTTGGGAAATTGAAGCATTTGGATCAAACTTGGAAAGTTGTGTCTTACGTAAAAATAAGAGTTGGGAAATTGAAGCATTTGGATCAAACTTGGAAAGGTACACAGCCCTCTCAGAACAAACCCAGGCCCTCAAAGGGGATTTAGTCAGATGCTCGGTGTATCTCCTGAGCCTCTCTCTCCACCTAGGACCACATGTCTCTATCGTAGTGGCTGACTTCCTTACTGGTTCCTTCCCCTTGTGAATGAGTCCTTCCTAAGAGCTGGACTGATTGGATTTTATCTCAGAACCATACGCTGTGGACGCTGCGGGTATTCAATAGTGAGTAACCCTCTGTGCTGCAGAGACTCAACTGCTCTATGGCAGCCTCGTCTCTTCCGTGGTTCCAGCTGTGCAGATAGAGAGCAGTTGATAGGCCTACCAGCCTGGTACCCAGGGAGATTCTGCACAGCATCTGGAAGGCAGCTGGTTTCATACTCTGCCATGACAGCCTTCTCCTTAGCCTACTTGCTACATGAGATACAAGATAACAATTTTTAGTTTTAAGTAAAATCAGAGGTATTTTTGATTGTCTCTCTCTGCTGCCGAACATGTGGTTGGTACAGAATGGAAGCCAGAGGAGGTTAGGACCAGAGGAGGTTAGAGCTTAATTAGGCTCTTCCTCCACTCGAGGTAAAGGTGGCAGGCAACAGCTCACACTCTGTCTTAGTCAGGGTTTCACGGCTGTAAACAGACACCGTGGCCAAGGCAACTCTGAGAAGACCAACCATTTAGTTGGGGCTGGCTTACAGGTTCAGAGGTTCAGTCCAGTATCATCAAGGTGGGAGCATAGCAGCATCCAGGCAGGCATGGTGCAGGAGGAGCTGAGAGTTCTACATCTTCATCTGAAGGCTGCTAGGAGAAGACTGACTTCCAGGCAGCTAGGAAGAGGCTCTGAAAGCCCACGTCTACAGTGACACACCTACTCCAAGGCCACATCTCCACATAGTGCCACTCACTGGGCCAAGCATATTCAACCACTCCACACTCCTACCGTTTGCTCTGCAGCAGGTGGGTCGTTCTTGAGTGGTCAGCACACCAGGTCCTTTGCTCCCCAAGAGATCAGCCCTGTGTCTGGTCCACACATGGGACATGGGAGTCTTTGGTATTTGCTGTGGTGCATATCCTCTGTACAATGTTGGCTCCTGGCAAACTACTCCTCCCCTTCCCAAAGGCTGTGGCAGGGACTGAGGCCCCTATGCCTCAGATGTCAAGACTGCCCGGGTTCCACTAGCAACAGCTGTGGGGATGGCATTGGTAGGCTTTTTCCACTTTCCTCACAGCGTGACACATATATTAACTCATCCCAGACTTCACGATGGGCAGGAGCTGTGTACACTGAGTTGAGTTTGAGCAGTAAGGAAATGCCATAGGAAAGGACTAAGAAACCTTTCGAGGTCATGCAGCTGGTAAGCGGGGGAGCTGGGATCTGAGCCCAGGACTCTGTGTTCTTGTCTGCAGCCTCTCTGATGAGCTGTGACCTCTGGGGTGAGTTTGGAGCAGGTGGCAGGGGCTCCAAAGAGGCCAGGGTGGGGCTTCCTAGCAAACTGACAGGCCACCCCCAACTCTCTGCTCTCCCTACAGATGAACATGTTGATGAGGTTGCAGGAAGCGGCCAACTACTCCAGCCCCCAGAGCTATGACAGCGACTCCAACAGCAACAGCCACCATGACGACATCCTGGACTCGTCCCTGGAGTCCAC
>NW_022196904.1:40583697-40603970 GCF_008632895.1 Mastomys coucha
CCCACCCCCCCACCCCCACCCTCCGCATCCTCCACTTCATTCTGAAGATGACTTCCTGAGCCAGCCCTGGCTGCCACAGCCTTGAAGCCAGAGCAGAGCAGCAGGAGCCGGAGACCCTCATCCCTTGCTCTCTGCCCTTGTATGAGCAGCCCAGGACCTCCTCCTCCGACAGTGACAACTGTACTAGCCTCTGTTCTACCCTCATCCTCGTTTTTTGCCTTGTTGCCGTGACCTCCGTGAGACACTGAAAATACTTCATGGGAAAGGATCCTCGCCGTTGAAATATAAAGAGTTTAAATGGAAATTTTAAATGTAAGATTCTACTTGGTGCCCTGAAACTCAACAGCATCCCTCCACATACTAACCCCCAGACAGAAAAGACTAAACCCAACTTGGAAACACAGAAAACAGGGCTTACCCCCAGCACAGACCCACCAGCTTGGGTCTGGCCACCAGCACCCCAGAGCCATGCCACCCACCCTCCACGGAAGAATTGGTGCTAACGAGGGCGCCTGCCTGGAGCGCCACCCAGGGACACCAATACATCACCTGTCTCTGTTTCCACATGGTGCTCTCCTTCCTGAGAGGTATTCTGTCTATTCCAGTGCACCCCTTCCTGTTTCCGGTCCATCATCCCCAATGATCCGTGAGAGCAAGTGAAGATGCAAGAATGTGAGTGAGCGGATGGGGCTAGCAACACAGAAAAGCGCGCCTGTTTCCTTTGTCTGTCTAAATGGTCAGGTTTCTGTCCGCAAACACTGTGTATTGTACGAGTAGTTCTTTGGAGAGCTATCAACCCCTGCCTGTGTCTGCCTTTCTTCCTGGTTGATTGTGAAAACCCCTTTCCCCCTGACACCCACTCCCTTGACCAGAATTAGTCCTTCAGTGAAAGCAAGAGCTAAGTAGAATTCGCCTCCTCCCTCAGCTTGGGTTTTCGGTGTCCATTGTCACAGTTCTAGGCCCTCGACACCTCCTTCCAGGGCTGTGTGGGCGTTTGTATCCTTGCAGATAGATGAGGACCAGTTCTCCTCCTGTGGGTGAGCCACAGACCTCGCCTTCCCTTCTCGTCTCTGAGAGCCGAGAACCCAACGTCATCACCTCAGGCACCCCAGACCCCAGTTTCAGGAGGAATTGATGATGCCCCCTCACCAAACACTGGCACTTTTCTTAGATCCAACGTGACACAGCTTAGCCAGGGAGGGGCGGCCACCCTTCCCAGAATCCCGGCCGTGCCTCCGTCCTGATGAGCCTTGCCTGACCTCTTCGGTGCTGACCGCCCCCATGCAATGCCTTACTGGTTTTGTGCTGACCGTGTCCATTCACATGAGTGTTGTGCCTGCCTGGGGTTGTGTGTGTGTATGTGTCTTCCCCATCGAAGTAAACAGGGCTATAAGTCATCTATCCATGAAGAGAACACAAGTTGCCAACTTCTCATCTGAAAGAGTCATCTGTATGGATGTATGATTGTGAGGAGAGAGAGAGAGAGAGAGAGAGAGAGAGAGAGAGAGAGAGAGAGAGAGAGAGAGAAATGTTTTTTAGGCTCCTATCTGTCTCCAGCCAACAAACTCACTGGACAGTGACCCCACAAGTCCATGCGACCTTGCAAACTCGTACTCTAGGAGACATCCCTCAGTGTGCCATGGCTTCAGTACACTGGTGTCCTCCTCACTGTACGGACATCTTTGAGCTCTTTGTGTTTTATAGAAACTTTCCTGGCCCCACTGAAGGTGTCTATCTTAATGATCAGGGTTTTTAACCTCATCTTTGCTATTGTATTCTTGAATGTTTGTCTCTTAGGTTTTGGTTTTTTTTCGTTTTTTGTTTTTGTTTTTGTTTTTTTAATTTTTTATTTTCTTACCCTAAGAGTTTGACCCAAAACTGCTCACTTTCCTTGGAATGGCACTGGTTTTCTTCCTCGTTGAAAGGAACAAGAATGTGTCCTGTTAACTGGTAAATAGAAACATTTTCACTCCCTGCTGTAATCCCAGACCCAGCCTGCCTTTACTACTAGTGTGGATGTGAGTGTGTCTTCTATTGTTTTGTTTGTAATAAAAGTTTTAAACTACATGTCTAGCCTGTGACCAGGGCCAAACCCTGAGCCTTCCAGTGCCCCTGAAGGGTAGCCCTTCTCAGTCCTATCTCCCAGCAACGGCCGTACACTCTCATACTGTGAATTTGGGAGGTAGGAAAATCGAGCCCCTCCTCAACATAGTTTTCTCAGTCACCTTAGGAGTACACCCCACCAACATTGCTTAGAACTGTTTCCTTAATGACACCCTCTCCCCACTCTCCTCACCCAGATGTCTCTCCCACCACATCCAGACTTGCAACAGCAGCCTGTGCACCCACTGCTGCCTGACTTGGTTCTGTAGCCTCTGAGTGCCTCCTGGCCCAGCCACCTCCCTGAAGCACCTGGGAAGCGGGGCTGTCTGAAAGGCACATTTCTGACTGAGTCATGATTTTCCTTCCTGTTCCTCTACCTTGAACAAAGTAACTTTGTACACATTTAGAGCTCTGTCTGAAATGCTTCCATTTTGCCTTTTTCTATAGATAGGCTAATTTTGAAATGTAAGAAATCCTATGCAATGCTGATGCTGAGGTACCAGGGGGAGCCAAAAGTTTTCTTCCCAGGAGGCCAAGAATTCTACAGAAGTCCTTTTAACTTAAGGCTGGGGGTGGGGTGGGAGTGTGACAAGGGCAAGACTTGCCCAGATCTTCCTCAGACCTTGGGGACATTTTAAATTTTATTGTTTAGTGCTCGACTTTAAAATTCCGTGTGCTCAAATCTGACCCTGGCAAATCTACTTCAAAAGGAAAACAATCCAACTTTGCGGATATCTAATGGGAGGTTTGCTGTTTTGACCTGCTTGTCTCGAGCCGAGCAGTTCATGAAACATGTTCTATAAGATGTACATTTTTTTTTCATTGTAACATAGAAATTGTAAATAATCGATGAAACTGCTGCATTTTGATGACTTTTTTCTAGCCATTTTTAAAGAGAAAACTAGGAATTGAGTATTTTGTGTACGGTATGTTTCCATCATCCTCCCCCCTCCCTCCCCCCTCCCTATTTAATTCTCATTTGTCATCAGGTTTTTGGGTTTGAGAACAACCCGCTGGAGATCTGCCCCATGTCATAGAGAATAAAGCTGATGATTGTACCAGTCTTAAATTATTCATGATTCAATAAACTTAATGCTTATTTATTCAGATTGGTGGTTTGGCTTCTGTGTTCTTCTGACACCCATCTCATGTCGAGTTCATGCCAGGAGGACATCACTCTTCCCCAGAGGCTGTGAACCTGAGGAACCCCAGACCTGTTTCATATCCACTCTTGCTGGGAAGTCATCAGGAGCACCTCTGTCCATTTCTCGTGGAAGTCACCTCTGCTCACCGGAGCTTGTTGGAGAAGCAGCTACCACTCTGCCACCCTTTAGGAGTCAGAGCACCGTCCACAAATGCTTCTCTCACACATCCACCTGGCCCTCCAAATACTCAGTCTCTGTTGTTCAAGATTACAATGAGTTTTGTTTGGATTTCTGCCTTTTGGGTTTTGTGGGGGGGTTTGTTTGTTTGTTTTGAGATATGGCCTTATGTATTCCATGCTGGTCTCAGATTTACTACTTAGCCAGGGATAACCTTGATCTTCTAATACTCCCACCTGCGTCCTCCTGAATGCCACAGTTCCGAGTATGCATGGCCATACCTGATCCTGGATGGAGCCCAGCACCTCCTACATGCTATGCAAACATACTTACTTAGAGCACCAGCTGCAAGTTTATGTTTTTTCCATTGTGCCTTCTTGACAGGTATGCCGGGATCATTACAGACACGGGTGCAGAGAGCAAATCAGGGTCTTTTCCCCTCAGGCATTGCAAATCCAAGTTGCTTTCTGAAACGTGGCTTCCCTTGGAAGCTGCTGTCACTGTGCTGTGTTGGGCAGTGCTAGGGGTCACTCAGTAACTGCCAGCCAACCCTCCCTCTAGTTCCTTTCTCCAGTACCCAACAGACCTGGATAATCCCCACCTTTTACTGTTAAAATCAACTTGAGCTTCTTTTTGTGAAATCAGACATTATATACCTGAATCTCTTTCACTGTGGTCACAAATGACAGGAGTTCACTCTTCTGTTTGTTTTACACAAGGTCTCACTATATGATTCTGGGCTGGCCTGGCACTTACTATGTAGCTCAGGTTGGCATTGAACTCACAGAGATCTGCCTGCCTCTTGTGTCTAAATTGTGTACCACTACATCCCACCGTTTTACCCTTTTTTAGTGGATGAATAGCATTCAACTGTGTATATACAAAGTTTCCCCATCTGCTCATCTATCAGCTAGCATCTTAGTTGACCCCATAGCATAGCTACTGAGAATGCCAGGTAGTACGAATCACACATATCTCTGATAGATTGATTTTAGCTCCTTGTGACATAAACCTAGTAGATGGGATTTCTAGATCCTATAGTCAGTCTGCATGTTTCTTGTTTATTTTATATAACGTGTCTCCCTGCATGTATGATCTATGTAGTATATGCATGCAGTGCCATCAGCATCTAGAGGAGGACATTAGATCCCCTAGAACTGGAGTTATAGACAGTGAGCTACCGTGTGGGTCCTGAGAACCATACCAAGATCTTCTGCAATGGTAGCAAGTGCTGGTTGGATGTGGTGGCACATGCCTTTAATACCAGTACTTGGGAAAGTGGAGGGAGGCCTTGATCTCTGAGTTCAAGGCCTTGATCTCTGACTTCAAGGCCAGCTTGGTCTACATAGAGAGTTTCAGGACAGCCAAGGTTCTGTAGAGAGAACCTGCCTCAAAAAGGGGGCGAGGCAGCAAGTACTCTAGATCCTGATACTAATCCAGCCACTGTATTAGTCAGGGTTCTCTAGAGTCACAGAACTTATGGAATGTCTCCACAGTGTAGTTCATTCCAGATATAGCCATTACAGCCACTGAGCCATGTATGTCTCCAGCCCATTTGAGTGTTTTGAGAAACCTCTGTAGTGTTCTCATAGCTATACTATATACATTCCCATTGCCATTGTATGAACTCCCCTTTCTCCATATCTTCACCAGCATTTTAATTTTTTGTCCTTTTGATAGTACCTGTGCTAGCTGGGGTCCTGGGTGTTGCTGGCACTCCCTGGACAATTCATCCAGAGCCTGGGAACCTTCCCATTCACCATAGAAAAAGACTTTGCTGTGTTTCAAAAACTTACTGTTACAAGCTTTCTTCAAAATTCCACATAATTTGCAAAATAACCCCAGAAAGGGTATTTTTCCTCTCGTTTTACACCAGTAATTTTAAAAAAAAGAAATTCAGAAATTTGTCAGGACACTACAGCTGAAAGGTGGGGGAATGGAAACTCAGTCATCTTTCAACTGCAAATCCTGCCTGGTCGGGGGTGGAAGAGGGGGCAGTTGTCTTGGGAGCCTGGGTCTGCATTACCATGACATGTCTGCACTACCGTGACATCATTAGCAGACACAGGCATCAGAAGGGGATGTCTCATCTTAGGACCTTTAGCAGAAGCCAGAGTATAGAGGTTTAAAGAGTCCTGTGGTTCACAGTGAAATTGATCTTATGAAGCATAGCTGGCTCCAATATTGATAACTTGAAATTTCCAGACCATAATGCATGATGGCCTGGCGAGGGGAGGATGGAGAATCCAGATGTTAGCATGGGTAGATGCAATGCATGTCCAAAAGGATGGAAGTGGAGGGAAGAGAAGTGATTAGGAGGGTCTGGCTAGATACCTGCAACCCATATGGTGAGTGCCAACTATATTATATAATTACTAATATATTAATATAAATATATAGCTACATGTTATATAATATTTATAAAATAATAATATTATGCTATGTTATATTATTACCATCACCTTATAGGTATAAAGTAGCCTAAGCAATGTTCAGTAATTTACTGTACAGCAGAAATGGAATTTTAAAAAATTTTTACTATTTTTATTTTATTTCATCTGTAGGAGTGCTTTGCCTGCATGTTTATCTGTGAACTACCTGTGTTCCTAGGCCAGAATAGGGCATCAAATCTTCTGGAACTGGAGTTACAGATGGTTGTGAGCTGCTGTGTGGGTGCTGGGAATTGAACCCAGGACCTAAGAGCAGCCAGTGTTCTTAACCACTAAGCCATCTTCTCAGCCCTCAGAAATGGAATTCTTATTGGCCACACAGTCCACGCCCTTTCCCATGTGCTGTGCTATAATCTACTAATCTCAGATGGTCATGGAGGGGGGGTCATACATTCTTCTAACACTATCATAAATCATCCCCAAACTGACCAGCTTAAAGCAATGTTTCCTCACAGTTCAGCCACCAGGGCTGGGTGCTCTGTCACACCAGGCTGCTGTCTGCATGTCTTAAATATACAAGGGAATACTAAAAAGTAAGAATTGTAGGAAGGATCATGTTAAATGGTAAAATATTGAATGTCCCACTTTCAGAGTAAAAATGCCTCCTCTCCATGTGACAGGGTAGACAGACCTTAGATGTCTTAGTGATGGATTTACTGCTGTGAACAGAAACTTCTTATAAGGATGACATTTAATTGGGACTGGCTTACAGGGCAGAAGTTCAGTCCATTATCATCAAGGCAGGAGTGTGGCAGAGCCCAGGTAGATGTGGGGCTGGAGAAGCTGAGAGTTCCACCTCTTGTTCTGAAGGCAGCTAGAAGACTGACTGACTTCCAGGCAGCTAGGATGAGGGTATTAAAGCCCATGCCCACAGTGACACACCTACTCCAACGAGGCTATACCTCCTAATAGTGCTACTTCTAGGGTCAAGCATATACAAACCATCACACTAGTTGATTCAGAAAGACACACACACACACACACACACACAAATGGCTGAGGAGGGGCGTTGCTTACTCAGTGATCACCCAGGTACTCAGATACTCCAACAAAAGTCACAAGTAAATTATTAGAAATATGTTTAAGACATTTGGAGATGTAAGATGCTCCTGAAGACTCCTGTGTGGAAGGGTTGGTCCTGAAGGCCATGTTCCGGCTCTAAGAAGTGGTCGGACCATGAAGGCTCTGACTTAATAAAAGATCAACCCACTGATTCATTCAAACTGGTGGAGGGGGTGGCAGAAAAGTTGGAAGGCAGGGTCTGATTGGAGGGAATACGTCTCAGTGAGGGTGTCTCTTTGAAGGGCTTATCTTGGTCCCTTCTTTTCTGTGCCTACTTCCAGGCCTCCATGTGGTAAGCTGACCTTCCAGAGGCTGCCCTTCCAAGCCTGCCACAGTGGTGCCAGCTCTCCATGGTCTGAAAGCTTTCTTTAGTCTTATTTCTTTCAGGGACTTTATCACAGCATCAAAAAATAAGATGTCTGTAGCCTAATTTTTAAAAGATCAACTTGAAGACAAAAAAATGTTAAAGCCTTAGAAATAAATGCAATGGAAGATGAACAAGGGTTTTTTCAAGAGCTCTATAAAGCGCATGCTAAGAAACTAGTGAAAACCCAAAGAAGCAGAAGAAAACAATTGTTTGTTTGTTTTTGGTTTCTTGACACTGTGTTTCTCTGTGTAGGCCTGGCTGTCCTAGAACTCATCTGTACACCAGGCTGACCTTGAACTCAGACTTCTTCCTGCCTCTGTCTCCCAAGTGCTGGGATTAAAGGCTTGTGCCACCACTGCCCAGCTGAGTTTAAAATTTTTTGACACGAAGAAGTCATTTTCTGCAAGTAAAACTCCCTATTGGATGCAATCCCAGGCAGTGTGGTTTTATAGAATGGATGAAGCAATCCCAAGTCTCCCAGGACTCTTCAAAAGTCGAGGAAAGCAGAGAGTAGAAGAATGTCCTTGCCAGATAGCAAGACTAAGGTCGTGGAGACAATGTCTTATCATCGGTGCTAGAATGGATGAATGGTTGGATATGGTGGCACATGCACTCAAGAGGTAGAGGCAGGCAGATCTCTGAGCTTGAGGCCATCCTGGTCTACAGTATAAGTTCTAGGACAGCCAGGACTACAAAGAGGAACCCTTTCTTGAAAAACAAAAACAAAAGAAAAAAATTGGGCAAATAATTCAAAGAAATAGAAAATTAGAATAGATAACACCAACAAACCAAAAACACGCTCTCTCTTTTTTTAAAAATAGACTTATTTATTTATTTTATGTGTATATGAGTACACACTATAGCTGTACAGATAGTTGTGAGCCTTCATCTGGTTGTTGGGAATTGACTTTAGGACCTCCGCTCGCTCCAGTCAACCCTGCTTGCTCTGTTAGACCCCGCTTGCTCCAGCCCAAAGATTTATTTATTATTATAAATAAGTACACTGTAGCTGTCTTCAGGCGCACCAGAAGAAGTCGTCAGATCTCATTATGGGTAGTTGTGAGCCACCATGTGGTTGCTAGGATTTGAACTCACAACCTTCAGAAGAGCAGTCAGTGCTCTTACTAACTGAGCCATCTCACCAACCCAAACATTCTCTCTTTATTGTGTGGAGCTGTAAATAATGTCAGTGACTATGGGACCTGAGGAGAAAAAGATACAGCAAAGGACAATGCTGATGACAGCCACTGGCTCCCATTGTAAAACCTGAAGTTGGCTGTCCTCCTCAAAGTCTCTCCAGGTTAGGAGGGCTTCCTATACCGAGGCTCCCCTCTGGGCAGTTGTCAGTCATCCACCATTAGTCATTGGCTTGTGCCCAACAGCCAGAATATAAGTGCATGGGGACAGAAGAGTAGAAGGAACATGCACACCCCTCCACCACTGCAGTACCCACCTGGGGCTCTGGGTGCTCAAGGCTCAGCACAACTCACAGTGATGGTCTCTGGAATGTGTGTGGCACAGTAGAGGAGACAGAAGAGGCGATGCCAGGCTTCTCCGCTAAGTTTAAAGCTTCACCTGTCACCTCACAGGACCAGCATGGTGGGAAAGAGTCACAAGGTTGTAGGGCCAACAACTCTGGTTATGACAAGATGGTGCAGTTACTGCACAAAGGGGCTGGGAGCAGGATGTTGGGAATGTGGATGCTGCCTGGCTGTTCATGTTTGGTGATGGCTGTGAATGGAACTTTGCAAGGATCACAGCCCATAGGGGCAGGGGCAGGGGCAGGGGCAGGGGCAGGGGCAGGGGCAGTCACTTAGGCCCTTCCAGAAGGAAGGACTTGGCCAATCTTCTGGTTAAGCACAAAGTGTGATTGATAACTTCATGCCACTCCCTTAAGCTTCAACTGCCTGCCTTCAGGTATGGCAGAGCTAGCCACATCTGTGTCAAAGCCTTGAGGACTCTGACATCCTCCCTCCATCTTTCTTGTCCTCACGACTCTGATTCCTTGGCCTATATAGTCTCTGTAGGAGTCCCAGGATGCTGCTTTATAGCCTCCAAGGGTCAAATTGGGCCCCATAGGAAAGGATGCACACAGGTGTGTATGAGGGGTGGGTGTGATTTGAAGGTGGCAGAAATGGGCTGAACTGTATTGCCGCTGGAGTCCGTGCAAGAACTGGAAAACCCCTGACAAGGCAGCAGCAGATGTAAGCATGCTGTGACTGGCAGGTTGGTCCTGGCTTCTCTGAAGCTTAGCTGATCAGACAAGGTGAGGGCAGAGGGCAAAGAACAGGCTTGCATTGCTGGCCCATGCACTGCTTATCCTTTAGAGGCACCCAGTCTGCTCCCACTGTCATCCCTGAGTGTCTCTAACAAGAGCGCACTAGCTCTATCATTCCTGGCTGGTCACTACTGGCCTAGGAAACAGGGCAGGACCCCTGCCTTCAGCCCAGGGATGAACTAGAATGTTCTGGGAGAGACAGGCATGGTAGCAAACGCCTGTAGTCAGGAGAGGAGAAGTGGGAGTGAGGCCCAGCTCAGCCTGGGATGCGTAGAGACCAAATGGGGGATGGAAGGGTTGGGGTGGAACCCATGTGCTGGGGTGGAATCCATGTGCTGGAGAAGAGCTCAGGTCTTCCAGCCAGAGTATTTTGCCAATTAAGGGCCGCCCTGTCTACTACCTCCCTTTGACCAGCAGAGGGCAGCAAAGCCCAAGCAAAGTTAATCCCATCTGCAACTGCTCTTTTCCTCCCTCCCTCCCTCTCCCCTTCCTCCTTTCCCCTCTCGGAATTTTTCTCTCTGTCGACCCCCCTCCCCGTCTTCCCTCTCTGTGAGTCTCTCGGTGCCCTCGCTCTTCTTTCTCTCTTAAGGCTCTGATCATGGGTCTCCCCTTCCTATGTGCTCCCCGAATCCCCACCAGGGGAAAGTAGCAGTGATGTATAAAGGGCAGGAGACAGAACTAATGGGTGCTCGAACTAATGGGCGCTCCACACCTTACCCTCTGTGGCTGCAGTAAGTTGTGACTGACTTGGCCTCGAGGAGAAGAAAGGACTTTGGCAAGGAGTCCCCAGGCAGGACTAGAGAAAGGATTTGTTCCTGGGGTGATGGTCTGGTTCCAAAAACCCAGAGTCTGACTCCCATACCCTACTAGCTGCAGTACTCATTGCCAGGACCCCTTTGAGCAGTCGAGACTGGAGGCATTATTATACTAAAGAGGAAAGACTGGTGTTCAAAAAGGGAAGAAAATTATACCAACAAGTCCCGAGGCAAGACAAGGTCCCGGGTGTCCTGAGGACCCGTGGGTAGAGTTAGAGAGGCTACAGAATTGCTGGCACCCAGCTCTGCTGCTTGCAGGCCGAGTCCCTGAGCAGACACAGCTGCTTCACGAGCCTCAGCCAGCTCTTTAGTAAGGTCAGGAGACGTGGGCTCCTCCAGTAGATGCAGTAAGTGCCCCCCTGCAGTGCCTACCGTCCCTCTTTTTAACAGTTGGATTGTGTGCAGGAGTCCAGGGTCCCAGTGATGACCCTGGATTTAGTCTGCCTTCTTGGCATCCGGTGGAGCAGAAAGACAGATGGGGAGGGGCTGTCACACTTGGTCTCCCTGAGTTGCTGACATTGGCCACAGGATCACAGCCTCCTCTGGACTTTTAGTGAAAGAATACCCTCCTCTGGACTCCACCTGAGCAGGTCCTCTACCTGAGCAAGATGTCGCCATGGAGACCCCTTGAAATTTGCTGGTGGCAGTACCCAGGGTAGAGTAAGCCTGGGACCAATGGGAGTCATTTGGGACCCCTTTTCTGTTGATCACAGAGGCCACAGCCAAGGCTGGTGACTATAGCCAGCAAGGTAGTGTGTGCTGGCTGAGACTTGTAAAACCTGAGACCTACAGCCAGCCACTGGGACTTAAATCCTAGGTCAGCTTGGTGCTGAACATGTGGGCGTATGGGTAAGTCTCTTAAGATTTCAGAGGCTCCGCATATCACATCACCCTACGCAGTGATAGGACAGTTCCTTAGAGGTCTGACCAAATGTGTGACTCCCTGAGAACAAAATGTGCTGTGTGAGACCCTTGCAAATGTTAGCTGTGGCCATGATCCTTTTTGTATCTGAAGGTTGCTGAGGGGATGGGGGATATGGGCTTATGTAACTTATATGAAGCTTGGATTTGATCCAAAGCACCTATAAAATGGGGCATTGTGGTGCATACCTCTAATCCCAGGACTTAAAGGCAGAAGGATCACGTGTTCAAGGTCATTGCTGTCGAAATAGTGAGTTTGAGGACAGCATGGGGTATGCAAGAATCTGTTTCAAAAATAAAATAAGAATGTTGCCAAGACGTTCCAGGCTAGAATGCATGTGCTTTATGACGATGTCATCGCTGGGGGTGTGGGTTCTAGACAAGACACTTTTTTTGTGTGTGTTTTGTTTTGTTTTTTGAGACAGGGTTTCTCTGTATAGCCCTGGCTGTCCTGGAACTCACTTTGTAGACCAGGCTGGCTTCAAAATCAGAAATCCACCTGCCTCTGCCTTCCAAGTGCTGGGATTAAAGGCACACACCACCTCTGCCCAGCCAAGACACTGTTATAAACTTGGTTGTGGCCTTCAGAGACTCATTCCTTGTGTTGGGGTCGGGAAACACAAGGAGTCAAACACTGGCAGCCTGAGGTGAAAACTCTCATGACTGGCCTTTCATAGCATCCTTGACTGGTCCTTGCTCGTATCCCTAAGTGAGTCCTGGTCCTGCCTGTGTTACCATGGCAGTGGAGGAGCTTGGCAACTTCCATAGCAGCCTTGACACTGAGTTGCAGCGTTAGCATCCTTCCTCCTTCTCTCTGGTAAACGTTGAAAGACATAAGGTGGGGTGGGGGTGGGGGTGGGAGAGTGGGGCAGCCTGTTTTAACACTGGCATCTGCACTGGGCCCTGCTAACTGGACTGATGTGTAAGCCCTGGTTACATGTTTTTAGCTATTGAGCAGGGGTGGGTTAAACATGCACCTCACTGGCCTGATGTCCATACATGAAGTCAAGGCACAGGTCTTCCATAATGGAGCGGACACACATTGCCATGCAGCCTGAGTTCTTTCTTGCCTAGACCCATGGGGTGTGGCTCAATGGGAGTGTCACCACAGTGACTGTAGTATTCAGCTGGTGCCTCCCTTCTGCAGCATGGCCCAGGTTGATCTTCACTGTACCACAATAAAATGCCTGGGATACAGATGTCTCTTCTTGTTTGAAGCAGACCAGGTAAGATGACCATGTGAAACAAGAAATAGGGTATAAAGAAGTGAGGCCCTGCTCTGTGGATGGGAGGGGAGTGGGCCAAGTAGCAGGCATCTTCCTCTTGTAAGGACACCAAGTCTGAGAGCAGGGTGGTCTGGAAGAGCAAAGTCAGAACTGCGAAAAGGATTGAAGTATTTTTTTAAAAGATTTATTTATTTAATGTACATGAGTACACTATAGCTATCTTCATGCATCATGAAGAGGGCATCAGATCTCATTACAGATGGTTGTGGGCCACCATGTGGTTGCTGGGAACTGAACTCAGGACCTCTGGAAGGACAGTTAGTGCTCTTAACCGCTGAGCCATCTCTCCAGCCCATGATTGAAGTTTTTAAATGCAGAGGGAAATATCACTGATGGCTGCCTACCCAGCAGCCACTGCACTCTTCGGTTAAAACCCTAGTTTGGTTCAGGCAGAGCTGACTCTGATAACTTCTTCACTTACCTGTTCTGGCACAGTATGGATCCAGTGAGACACGGAGGATGTCTGCTGAGGATTCTGGGAAGAGTTTCCTCTCCAGATTCACATGGGAAAGAAGGCCCTCTGCTGTAGTCCTTTTTGTCTCTGGCTTTGGATGTCAACTGTGAAGTTGTGACTGGAGCTACAGTGGCCAATGGCCACGAGGACCACCATGCTCAGAGTGAAGTACCACAGGAGTATTACGTGTTTTTACCACATAAGCCATTGCTGGCAAAGTTCTCATTGGTAAATACGTCAGTGCAGCCACCTTTCCTGAGGGCTATGGGGCCGCGTGTGTTGTTATCGGATATCTTCTCTTTTGATGGTTTTGAGCTCGATTTCCAAGAATATGATACACTATGCCATCTAGTGCCCATGAGGTAAAGAATATAGGTATAGAGACTGTATTAATCAGGGTTTCCTAGAGTCATAGAACTTTTGGGTACTCTCTATATAGCAAGAGAATTTGTTGATGACTTACAGTCTATATAGTTCAACTCTCCCACATGCCCTGGGCCATATTCCCTTTTTCGCTGGTGCCCAGTATTCTACAGGGAAGAGACTCCAGGATCCTAGAGCAGTTATGAGCCAAGAAACGAGTGGTGGCCCTCCAGACCTCTGGAAGCAGTAGGCAGGAGGGCAAGCATGGTGCCACAAAGCATGGGCAAACAGAAGAAAAGCGAGCAACAACCTCTTCCTCACCAGCAAGAGAGTGCAAGGTTTCAGATGGGAGGTGGTTCATGGGGGACACAAAAGGGATTACTGTTCGGGAGGAGGTAAGGGCTTATTAACAGAGATATTAACACCAAGGATGGATACACAGATAAACAGCATGACTGATTATTTGAGGCCAATTAATCAGCCTGACTCTTTTCATCTCTCTTGGATGTGTGCTAATTAATGTTCACCTCATTTTTTTAAAAAAAGTATTTATTTTATTTATATGAGTACACTATAGTTGTCTTCAGACACACCAAAAGAGGGCATTGGATCCCATTACAGATGGCTGTGAGCCACAGGAATTGAACTCAGGACCTCTGGAAGAGCAGTCAGTGCTCTTAACCGCTGAGCCACCTCTCCAGCCCTAATGTTCACCTCTTAATCATGAAGACAGTAATGAATGTGAAATAACTATCTTAGGCAGGGTGCATGCAGTGATAAGTGGCAGCAAAGATGCTGACCAACATCTTTTCTTATATCACAGTTGCCTCTTGGATGGTGTTTTAACTTAAAAATTGGTCCAAAATTTTAAAAAGGTAGATTTTTAATTCATCATTATCATCAACAACAACATCATCGTTATGTGTGTGCATGGTATGTGTATGGATGAGAGTGTAGATGTCAGAGGGCAATTTTATGGAGTTGGTTCTCTCTGTCTTTGTGCAGTGTGCTGGTCTGATTTTTTTTTTCTCTGTCAACTCAGCCCAAGCTAGGGTCATATTGGAAGAAAGTGCCTCAGCTAAGAAGTGCCTCCATAATATTGGCCTGTAAGCAAGTGTGTAGGGCATTTTCTTAATAGATGTGGGAGGGCCCAGCCAACTGTGGGTGGAGCCACCCCTGGGCAGGTGGTCCTGGATCATGTAAGAAAGCAGGTAAAATAAGCCATGGGAGCAAGCCAATAAGCAGCAGCCCTCCATGGCCTGGGCATCAGCTCCTCCAGGTTCCTGGCATGATTCCCTTCAGGATAGACTGTAACCTGTGAGCCTAATAGTCCCTCTCCGCCCCACCCCCACCTTTAAGTTGCTTTTTGGTCATGGTCTTCATCACAGCAATAGAGATCTAAGAAAGACACTTAGGTTCCAGGGAATCAAAGCCAGGTTGCCAAGTGTCTTTATGAGCCACCTCTTCTGCCCCCAAGTCAAAACCAGTTTGGACTAACCTCCTCTTGTACCTCTTCTCAAGTGTGGGCTAAACAGGCGGTGCCTTCTCCCATTTCAGAAGTGCAGCTTGCGCAGAGTAGTTCTGCAGCAAATAGCTTATAGGAGAGACGCCCACTGAACATCAGGCATGAGAAGCCAGCAGGAGGAAGAGATTGTTTCATGGTTTTCGTCTTTTTGAGGTTTTGTTGTTGTTGTTGTAGTAGCTAAAACCCATCCCTGTCTTTGTTCTTGTTCTGTTTGCCTGGATGGCGACCATCTGTGTGGTGACCACCCTGTGTGACTGACTGTCTGTGACTGTGAACATGCATGGGGAGCATGAGATGGGACTGTGTCCCAGAAATGTTTCTACATGCCCACCCATATGCATAGCACGCACACACACACACACACACACACACACACACACACCTGTGCTTATGCACAGCATGCACATATACACCTATGCTCATGACCAGTGCTCACTGAAGCCTGCTGGGTGCCTGATGGGCGGACCATCTACTCACCCATCCTCATCCTCTCTACTCCAGTCCATGTTACCAATCGGTTTTCACCAGCTATGTCTTCAGATTAAGAAAGGCAAAGCCAAGCCAGGCACCTTCCAGTCAGTTTCACCACCCAAGCCCCTCCCACAGCCAGTCTGCTCAAAAAGCTTGTCCCTGGGACTGGAGAGATGGCTCGTCGGTTAAGAGCACTGGCTGCTCTTCCAGAGGTCCTGAGTTCAACTCCCAGCAACCACATGGTGGTTCACAACCGTCTGTAATAATGGGATCTGATGCCCCCTTCTGGTGTGTCTAAAGAGAGCTACAGTGTACTCACATACATAAAATAAATGAAATCTTAAATAAATAAATAAATAAATAAATAAACACTTGTCTGCATTGGATTTCAGATTTGTTTTTATTGTAACCAATAATAAGAAATACATTTTACAGAACAATCCCATGTGTGCATGTGTAACACACATGCATAGTCACTTTTTCACCTGCAGTGTGTAAGCACAGACACATCAGTGTACTGCACACACTACCACAACCCACTGGACATTTATAAACCATGCCACTTGATAACACAATGAGGTTTTTTTCCCATTATATGTGTAGGGTACTTGGCCTGCCTGTCAATCTGTGTGCCACATGTGTACAGTGCCTGCGGAGGCCAGAAGAAAGTGTTGGGTTCCCCTGATTGGAGTTATAGATATTTATGGGCCACTGTATGGGTACTGGGAACTGAACCTGGGTCCTCTGGGACTGCAAGCATGCCCCACTACACCCATTTTATACTGGGGATCAAACCCAGGGTTTTGTGTATGCTAGGCCAGCAGTCTGTCAACTAAGCTGAACCCTCCGACTGCAGTGAAAGCTTCTATTCAATTTTGTGTAATACTTTGTCCTTTAAAAAAGAAAAGAAAAGAATTGGTTAATTTTTTCTTCTTCTTATATTAATTTTTAGCACTAAACACATAAATTATATGTGAATATATTAATTAGTATATTAATACATAGCTAAAAAATAATACAATAAACCCAGTCAAAGGATAATGCAATAAATCCATCTCACTCACCCACTCCATCCCTGCCTGCAATTCCTGGCCTACTACTCTAGGACCAAGATTGGGGACAGGTATCTCTAGTGTATGCTTGCCTGGTATTAAATCTGTACACACCTCCAAGGTGTAGGCTAATTTGAGAATGTTTCACATTTTGTTCTATGTAGAGTAGATTTTCACATATAGTGTGGGCCTGGGGTGGGAGCTTCAGATTTAAGGGCCATCCCAATGCCCTTTTCTTTTTCTTTCTTTTTTCTTTTTTTTTTCTTTTCTTTCTTTCTTTCTTTCTTTCTTTTTTCTTTTTTTCTTTTTTTTTTGTTTTGTTTTGTTTTTGGAGACAGGGTTTCTCTGTGTAGCCCTGGCTGTCCTGGAACTCTCTCTGTAGACCAGGCTGGCCTCGAACTCAGAAATCCACCTGCCTCTGCCTCCCAAGTGCTGGGATTAAAGGCGTGTGCCACCACCACCCGGCGAATGCCCTTTTCTAACAGGAACATTTTTCTTTCCATGCCTCTGAAACCTCATTATCAAGAGTTCAGCTCAGCTTTCCTGTTTGTGTCTGGGGTATTTCTTCTCTAATCAATACCATATCATACAACCCAAAAGGGCCTTGTAAAGTTCCCAGTAAATTTGTCATGACTCGACACCATAAAGTAGGGTGCCCCCACATGTAGAGCGCTTTGCTCTAGAGGAAGGCCTTACAGCAGAGCACCCCAACCCTCTCCAGCTCTCTCACAGAGCTAGATCTCCCCGATAAAGCACAGAGAGGGCCTGAAGGACCAAGGTCCTCACCATACCAGGAGAAAAAGTGCTGTGTGTGCAGAGAGTTTGGAAGAATCTGAAGAGCAGGGCCTTGGTCGATGAGCAGCCAATGAGAACCTTTGGTCCAGTCACACCCCCTTCACCATTGCTCTCTTGTCACACCAGCTCTCCCAGGGTCTTTGGTTCTTCATTCCTGAAGGCTCCCATGTCATTGAAGCTTATTAAGCACATATCGTGTTTGGTAACTGGGCATGTTAGTCACTGCCCTTGTGAGATCTGGGTGAGAAGAATCCATCTTCCCATCCCAGCCTCCTATTTAGCCTAATTGTCCCTCATCTCATCTTCATGGCCATTCGAGAACCTTCAGGAGATCTGACCTTGCCATGCTCCCTAAGATGCCTTTTGGTCTGGTCCTGTGATGATGGACTCTCCTGGTGCCTGATGTGAGGTTGATATGGGCGTGTCTATGAGAGCCTGTCTAGAGATTTAACAGTGAATGTGGGCAGTACCATTTCATAGACTATATAGCCTCAGAGAGAGGGGGATAGAGAGAGGAAGGGAGGGAGGGGAAGAGGGAGGAAGGGAGGAAAGGAGGGAGGGAGAGAGAGAGAGAGAGAGAGAGAGAGTTTGTATATGCTTATCCCAGGGAGTGGCACTATTTGAAGGTGTGGCCTTGTGGGAGGAGGTGTGTCACTGTAGGTTTGGGCTTTAAGACCCTTGTCCTAGCTTCCTAGAATCCAATCTTATACTAGCAGCCTTCAGATGAAGATGTAGAACTGTCAGCTCTGCCTGCATCATGCCTGCCTGTGTGCTGCCATGCTCCCACCTTGATGATGATGGACTGAACTTCTGAGCCTGTAAGCCAGCCCCAATTAAATGTTGTCTTTATAAGAGTTGCCTTGGTCATGGTGTCTGTTCACAGCAGTAAAACCCTAAGACAGACATATATATATGCATATATATATATATATATATATATATATATATATAGAGAGAGAGAGAGAGAGAGAGAGAGAGAGAGAGAGAAGCAAGTGAGCTGAGTCCTCACACTGGTCTCTATGCTTCCCAAATGCAGACTCAATGCTAGCAGCTGTCTCTTCCTCCTTCCCCATGCCTTTCCTGCTATGGTGGTTGATTTCTCAAATCATGAGCCAAAATAACCCCTTTCTTCCTTCTGTCCTCCCTCCCTCCCTCTCTCCCTCCCTCCCTCCCTCCCTTCCCCCCCCTTCAGCTGTTTTTATCAGGCATTTGTAACAGCAAAGAGACAGTAACGCATATGTCCTCCTATCCCGTTTGTTGACATATTCTCTGCCCTACCCTGTTCAGGTTCCTGTTTTCTCTGTCTTTAAGAACCATGTGGGGGCTGGATAGATGGCTCAGTAGTTAAGAGCACTGACTGCTCTTCCAGAGGTCCTGAGGTCGATTCCCAGCAACCACATGGTGGCTCACAACCATCTGTAAAGGGATCTGATGCCCTTTTCTAGTGTGTCTGGAAATAGCTACAGTGTTCTCATATACACAAAAAATAAATCTTTAGCTGGGCAGTGGTGGCACATGCCTTTAATTCCAGCACTTGGGAGGCAGAGGCAGGCAGATTTCTGAGTTTGAGGCCAGCTTAGTCTATAGAGTGAGTTCCAGGACAGCCAGGGCTACACAGAGAAATCCTGTCTCAAAATAAATAAATAAATAAATAAATAAATAAATAAGTAAGTAAGTAAATAAATAAATCTTTAAAAAAAAAAAACCCATGTGGATAATACACAACTGATTTACAGAGTAGATAAGCAAAGTAAGTCATAGTCCTGGGAGGGAGCATGCGGGATCCTCCTGACTGTCCAGCTCTGCTCCCAAGGACAGCTAAGAGTCCTTCTGGCATCCTCTCTTCCCTCCTTCTGTGCGGGCTTCCATGGCCCTCCCTGCAGCTCTGCGCACACCCCTGTGTATCCTGGCTCCTGGCTGAGAAGTGAATGCCCACATGCACTTGCTAAGGAGGTGCCCTTCCCTCCTCCCTGCTCCCGCTGTGCACTGGCTAGAGGAGGGCAGTCATCAAGGACCATGAGGTGGCATCTGAGTACTGAGGAAGATGAAGAGGCCTGAGGCATCCCATGATGCTGGTGGCTTGAAGCCACTATCCTGATGCTGTATTTCATAGAGAATAGAGGTGGCAGACCTTGACAAACATTACCCTTTGGGCTTTTCTTCCACTCAGAACCAGGATTTACTTAGCTCAGCCTGTGCATCCTTAGGCTCCTTCACCAAAAAGCTCATGCCCAGTCTTCTTTGTGTTTTGCTGATGCCTTCACCCTCCCTCGCCTTCTGCATTCATTCTGACGCCTGCTGATTCAGTTTTTAATGCCTCAAGTTTCCCCCACATCCCTGCCCATGTCTCCATCATTTCTAACTAGTGTCCACTGTCATTCACATCTAATGTTCCCTACAAGTTTTTGGAGACATGGAGCACTTTCCTATTACACAGAACAAACTCCAGGCACCTCTTAGGTCTGTGACTTGGACTCTCCTGGAACCTGGCTGTCACTCAGTCTCCTGGCACCTTCCCAGCATCTCCTACCCTTTGGCATTAAGCAGTGGACAGGATATGTGCCTCTGGCCCCTGCAGATGTTGCTGAATAAAATGTCCCCTTCTTAAAGACGCTTCCCCCACTGCCTCTGCACACTGTGTTCCCCTTTTAACCCTTCTCCACTCTTAAACTCCACATCGCTTGCTCAATAGCACTTGTTCACCTGCATGGCTGTTCTGTCTCTCCCACGCTGAGCTATGGGCTCCCTGTCAGCATGGCTGCTGATAACCTTGGGGGTCCCTCTCCTTTCCCAGCATCTTGAGATAATTGCTTAGTGAGAGACACATGGGCTTAGTGTGAAGGATCCTTTGTCAAAGTTCCTTCAGCTGTGCTATTGAACCACCCATCTGGATCAGCCTGAGACGTGGACACTGAGGTCTGCTCTGATTACCCCAAGAGGTTGTAATCATCATCATCATCATCATCATCACCACCACCACCACCACCACCACCACCACCACCATCATCA
>NW_022196904.1:40604253-40619253 GCF_008632895.1 Mastomys coucha
ATCATCATCATCATCACCATCACCATCACCATCACCATCATCATCATCATCATCATCATCATCATCAAATGTGATGCAGAGAGTGGGAGGAAGACACCCAGAGGCCAGCTGCCTCGTGGCCTGCCTGCAGTGGGAGGTATTCTGATGTACAAGTGTGTGCTGGTGAGATGGGAGAGAGAGAGAGAAGAGGAACAGTTGGATCACTATGATGAGAGGTGGAATGGAGACTCGAGGGTAGAGAAGAGCAGCCTAACAGGAGTCCACGGTGAAGACCTGGCCTGTGTTGCCACTGAGGGCCATATCTGGGCCCAGTGCCATGCAGCAGCAGGGATCTGTGTCGATGTCTGTGACCCAAGTTACCAACAAAGGCCATATGGAAATCCCTGGCCTGGACTACAGCCTGGAGCCACATTGAAGGTTGCACAGAGCTGACGGCAGCACTCAAAAGAGCCTCTCCCTCTCCTGCACCTTGCCTGGGCAGCACAAGAGAGCTGGCCCTGCTGTCATGGGTGAGGGTAAGCTGACTGAGAGGGCCTGAGAGCAGGAGAGCCTGCCCTGCCCCTCGCCTGCTGAAGTGGAAAATTCTGGTTTCTTTGGAAAGTCAGTCATCTCAAACGACATTTTGCTAGGACGCATAGGTGAATGGATGTTTTGCCAGTGCAGACACATGAAAGGGTATTTTCCAGAAGCAGACACAGGTGAAGCGGTGCTTTGCCATAGCAAACACATGAAAGGACTCATGATCAGAAGGAATATAAATATGGCGCTACAGACAACGGGAGCTTCAGCGTTGGTTTGCTTTGCTCTGCCTCGCTAGTCTTCGTTGAAGACACACATGTTTGGGTTCATCTTACATTGTGTTGCTGAGCTAGCTGAGCTCTGCTTGTGGTGATGCCATAGAGAAAAAATCACCAGAGAACTGCTCCTGAGGTTCCGCGGCTTCTTGTCACTTCCATGGCCTCAGGCTGGTTGGTGAGCTTTGAGGTTTCTTGAGGATTGAACTTCCTTTGCTGGTTCTTGTGTGGTGACAGCCACATAGACTGGACTCCAGCTGCTGGTTTGTGTGTGGTCTGCCTATTGAGAGGACTGGACTACAGCTGCTGGTTCATATTTCATGATTGCTACTGGACTGAACTGCTGATATCCTGACAACGAAGACTGGACTTGCTTCCAAAGAGCAATTTCTAAATAGGTCTACTTGCCCTGTGCCCTAATAACCTTTCTTTTCCACTACCTCTGGTGGGTGGTGGGCCAGAAGGGAGGTTAAAGCACTTAAGAACCCTTATTAAAAATAGGCTGTGAAAAATATATGCCTTCAGCCTGCTGCAGCACTGGGTAAATTAGCCAGAGCAGTGCTGAAGAGCGCTCCCTGGTGGTGTGGGTGCAGGAGAGCTGGCAGACTGACCAACTCAACTACTATCCAGGCCCAGATCCAGGGCTTTGAGTTGGCCCACCCCAACATCTACCCCATTGATGATCTGCTGGATCATGTGAGGGGGCAGGTCCAAAGCTGCAGGATCTGCATGACACAGGGCAACAACAGAATAACTGAGAGGAGTCCTGGTGAGGATCAAGTATTGACAGAATAGCAGAAACCAGAGGCTTCAAACCAAACCAGTGACTCATTGCAATGAACATTTACAAGTAAAGATGTATGGACAGAAGGCTATACTGTGGGACCCACTGTGACATGCTACAGCTTCCAATACAAGATGTTTTTTTTTTTATTTTTTATTTTTATTTTGTTGGGGAGGTTGCAAAGACAGAGGGCAGATAAGAAGTGACAGAGAGATGAGTGGGATTGAGGTACATGATGTGAAATTCACAAAGAATCAATAAAAAGTTTTTTTTTAAATACTAATCCCAAATACTAAGGGATTATTAATCTTCTATTGAGGCAAGGAAAATGTACAGGACTCTGCTCACCCATGTGTAGGAGACCTGCTTTCCTAAACATGAGTTAACTGGATATGGTTCCTCACACCTGAAATCTCAGCATGGAGGAGACTAAGGTAAGAAGATTATGAATTTGAGGCCAGCCTTGGCTACACAGGTAGTTCTGGGTTAGCCTGGGCTACACAGAAGAACCCTGTCTAAAAGAAAGAGGGTAAATGGTAATAATCTCTGTGCTGAGGCCTACTCAGTGAACATACCTTTTGATCTCTCCTGTAACTATGGCTTGAGAGTTTATTATATTTACTTACTCAACTTTGGCATACAAACCTCATTATGACGGACATCCTCAGATCCCTCTGGCTTGAGAATGGGTGGTGCAGTACATGAAGAAGTAGAAATGGAAGTTTGCTCACAACAGTCAGAGCCCAGCTCTGCCATCCCAGAATGCATTCTGCTGAGTGAACCAGTGACCATTGGTGTGGGGTTGGTAGGAAAGGTATAGAGGTGTATAGGTGTCCTGGATGTTCACATGGGGTAGAGAACATACCCTGGCCGTTCATATGGGAAGAGGGTTAGCTGTAAATAATCCCCTTTTAATCACAGTCAAAACAGAGTCCTAAAACAAGATGCCTGTGCCAAAAGAAAGTGCTTCTCTCCCTTCCTTTTAAAATAAAGCCATCAATTTAAACTCAAGACAACCCTTTTCCTTTGGGAGATTGTTAAGTTGCAAACCTATGCAGTCTCTGCCAGGAAATCTATTTCCATATTTAATTAATATTGACTTTTCACATTTGGACTAAAGAAGCTTGTTTGTTTGTTTGTTTGTTTGTTTGTTTTGGCTTTTTTTGAGACAGGGTTTCTCTGTATAGCTCTGGCTGTCCTGGAACTCACTCTGTAGACAAGGCTGGCCTCGAACTCAGAAATCCGCCTGCCTCTGCCTCCCAAGTGCTGGGATCAAAGGCATGTGCCACCATTGCCCAGCTTGTTTGTTTGTTTTTTTTTAAAGGAGATATTATAGGAACATAGGTTTCCCACCCATTCCCTTAAAACAATTATTCATGAGGTGAGGCACCATAAAGCACGTGTGGAGGTCAGAGGACAGCTTGCAGGAGTCAGCTCTCTTCTTCCACCATGTGGGTCCCAGGGAATAAACTTTGACAGTGAGGTTTGATGACAAGTGCTTTCACCTCGGGATCCATCTTGCTAGCTCCCTGAAGGTGCTTTTTACAGAGAGAACAGATATGTACCAAAAGAATCCCTGTGAAGACCTGAGGTTGGTAGGTGGCTAGAGGTTGAGCTTTCTAGTTCCTTTACCATTAGAAGAAAGAGTATGCGTAGCCAGCCATCTTACTTTTGGGGTGATGGGGGGAGCCAGTCAGCCTCAGTTACCTAATCTGAGGGGCCATGGCAGGAGCAGTAGATGTTTGCAGCAAAGTGACTCAGAATCAGCTGTGACCAGTGCCCAGCACTGAGGCATTAACACCACAGGGTGGTGTGGCTGTGCTCAGCTGTCCTGCAATGATTATGATAAGCCATTGATTATATTTCACATCCGAGAGAAGCATCATTTAGAAACGTTTTAGGTAGGAGCCCTTTGCTCCAATCTGCTGTCAGTTCACTAGTGAAGGCATCTAGGTCTCCACCACACACACGCACCCGGAAGTATGTGCTTTTCTCTGTATTTCTCAGAACATTGTTCCTCATCCGTATAGAGCTAAATCATTCTCAAACGTTTCAGCAATTGTTCCACAAGGTCTTCTTCGATGTTGTCATTATTCGGTGGAAGGAAGATGGGTGAGCCAGAGAAAACCAGGTTGATCTACAAACCAAACTTCTCATCTGTAAAATGGGATTGAAGGTAGCCAGAGTGTGAATCACAGTAAGTGATGTGTGCAAAATACCAACAACTGTGTCGTGCCTGAACTATGTTTCTAAAACAAAAATAATAATGGCAGCTTTTCTTTGTGGCTGTGGTGTGTGAGACTGGGAAGGACAAGATGGTCTTTATTAAGATGTGGTTATTGTTTATAACACAGGCAGGTCTGAGGGAGGCTGGCTGGTGACAGTGGGACATTTGGCAGTCAGTGGGCGTCAGGAGTGGCACCCACATCGCTGAGAGTTCTCTTTGTTTTGTTTGAGTACTTGAGGCAACTAGAAGATCTTAATTGCATTTCACATCCTTGTAGGCCTAATAGGAAGCAACTTGAAGGAGGGAAGTTCATTTTGATGCTGGGGGACACAAGGGCACTGTGGCAGAGAAGGCAAGGCTATAGGAGGCTGCTAGCTCCTGACTCAGCAGATCAAATAGCAGAGAGGTGCTCCACTCCGCTTCTTCCTTCTCAATTTCGTACTTAACCCCGGACCCCCAGATATGGAGTGGTGTCACCCACATTCAGAACAGATTTTCCCTCTCAGTCAATCCTCTCTGAAAGTGTCCTTTAGACAGGCTCAGAAGTGTATCTCCTGGGTGACTCTAAAATCCAGTCAGGTGGACAAAGACAATAAGTTTGGGGGGCAGGGGAACCCAGAGGAGATTGTTGGCCTTCTATGTCTGGGGCTGAGTAGAGAGATCTCTGAGTGAGCATATGGGGGCTCATCAACATCCAGATCTGCCTGAAGCCAGAGAGAAGAGGAGGCCACTAACTAATAGCTCCCATAAAAAGAGGCAGCAAAGACTGAGAAGAGACACCTGGGACAAGGGAGTCAGGAGTCAAGGATAAGACCAGGTATCCTGGCCAGGCAGTGACATAGACAGTGGGTAAGGGGACTGCAGGCCTTGGGAGGCTAGTCCCCAAGGCCCTTTCCCATTTACACAGTGGAGTTTTCCAGAGACTCTGGGATGAACACTTGTCATGAAAACACAGCTGACTTAAATGTGGCAAAGACCTGGAACCCAAGTATTGGGAGGTGGAGGAAGGAGATTGGAAGCCAACCTGGGCTACAGAGTGAGACCTTATCTCAAAACAAAATCAATCACAGCACTCAGGAAGCCAAGGCAAAGCATCTCGTGAATTTGAGACTAGCCTGGTCTGTATAACAAATTTCAGATAAACTAGTGTTACGTAGTGAGATCCTGTCTCAAAACAAAACAAAAAGGAACTTCCCCCTTATTTAGTTTCTTTCTTTTTGTTTTTAAGATTTATTTTATGTGGGTTTTACTGTATAATGGTTTGGTCTGCGTATGCACTGTGGGTACCTGGTGCCTTCAGAACCGGAAGAGGGCAGAGCCGAGGATCCCCTGAGACGGAAGTTACACATCATTGTGAGCTGCCTCATGGGTTCTGGGAATCAAATCTGGGTCCTCTGGAAGAGGAGCAGGTCCTCTGAACCATTGAGACATCTCTGTGATCCCTGGTTTTCTTTACTAACTTAACTAATCCTTCCATTTGCCTCAAAGCCTTGTAACTCCCAGGCCTAAGGTTTGGATTCCTGTGTGTCTGTCCCTTTATTTCCATTTACACATTGGGCACATAGCAAGTTCCTAATGTGTATGAGGGGTATTGATGATACCACATTGAGACATATGTCCCCTTGTGATGCTCAGTCATTAGAGCTTGTTTTATGAAACAACATAAAATAAGCCACTGTCTTTCTCAGTAAATAGGGCTCTATGCATGCAGAAGAAGCACACACTTTCATAAAATCTCTGGAGTATTTCCTTTTCCTTTTCTGGACTATTTTTTCAGCACTTATTATTAACAGATAGTAGTATGATTTGTTAGTATTTTAAAAATAGTTCTGTCTCTTGTAATGCTACTTGCTTCAAATCTATGTAGCCTTATGATAATATTATCTGCAGTCATAATTTTGATATTGCTTGTGATGGCTATTCTCTTTTTTGGTTTTTCGAGACAGGGATTCTCTGTATAGCCCTGGCCATCCTGGAACCAGGCTGGCCTCGAACTCAGAAATCCACCTGCCTCTGCCTCCCAAGTGCTGGGATTAAAGGCGTGTGCCACCACCGCCTGGTGTGATGCCTATGCCTATTCTTGGTTATCACTTTGGCTGCATCTGAAATGAACTACAATCCAAAAATAGAGAGCATAGCTGTGAAAGTTTTTTTGGGTGTGTGTGTGGAGAGTTGGTTTAAAGTGAGTGGATCCATTTCCAGTCCTGACCTTTGAGGTAGAAAGATGCACGCACCTTTGATTCGGATCTTGAGGCTGGAAGACACACCTTTAATCTGGGCCACACCTTTTGCTGGAAGCCTATATAAGGACACGGGAGAAAGCCTTTGCTCTTTGCCTGCTTGCTCTCTTTGGCCATCTTCCCGTCTTAGCTTCCCAGGCTGGGATTACACTGATACTACCTGACACTACCATGCCACACTTCATGTTAAACATGCCTTTCACTTTCTCTCTTTTTTCATATATGTGTGGTATATATGTGTACATATGTGTATGGAGGCCTGAGGTCACAATGCCTGCCATTTTCTTCAATCTCTCTTCACTTTTATTTACTTACTATTTATTTATTTATTTATTTGTTTCTTTTCTTTTTTTTTTTCTGGGACAAGTTTTCTCTGTGTAGCTGTCTACCCTGGAACTCACTTTGTAAATCAGGTTGGCCTTGAATTCAGACATCTGGTCTACCTCTTGAGTGCTGTGATTAAAGACATGCACCACCACCACCACCCAGCAGCGTTAGTTTTTGAGACATGCTTTATCACTACATCTCATGGATATGTTTCTGCTGGCTGACCAATGAGCTTCAGGGGTCTGAGTGTCTCCATTTCCCCAAGGCTGGGGTTACAGGCATGCACCCTATGTAGCTTCTGGGGACCCAAATTGAGTGTCTTGTGCTTGCTTACATGACAGGTATGTTACTGACTGAGCCATCATCGAAGCTCTGTGTCAACCAAGTCTAGGTATACAATCAAGTAGTGTCAATTACACTTATTGAAATGCAACAGATCTTTAAAACTTTTTGGTGTTGTGAAACTGGACCATGGTGACTGGTTCAGTAGCTTTCATGTGCTGATTGTTTTGCAAATCTCATACAATGCAGTCCTAGCATCTGTCACTTTGTAATGGCTATGATTTAGCGTAATGCCCTTGAGGTTTATTGGTACTCAAGCAGGTGACAGAACTCCCTTTTAAAGGGTAAGTAATATTCCACTGCTCTATGTACCATACCATTTAGCAATGCTTGCACTGATGGGCATCTGAGCTACTACCCTGGATGAAGTGTATTGTTTTTTGTGGTGTGAGCATGGGGTGTTCTGGGGTCCTTTAACACCAGCCACTAAACCCTTCTTACGTCGGGCCTAAGTTAGAACTGTCAGCTAGAACTGACATGGAAGAAGTCAGCCATTTTTAGCCAAGCTCTCATCTCTGAATGTGTGGGTCCCAGTAGAGGAATCCCTTTCTCAGAGGAACTTGACCACATGTTGAGGAGACCTGGGAGACTTCTTGAACTAGAATCATTATTCGAACAAGCACTAGTCCTTTTCTCCAAGTACTCAGTATAAACTAACCTGGTCACAAGGTCAGGAGAAGTCAGCATGAGGGTTTGTGTTATTGAAGAGGAGGGAGAATGGGCTCACATTTCAATTACCAAATAAACTGCCTCCCTGAAGCTTGGCAACTTCTCTGACTATTGGGATTTGAGTTAGGAGTTCACAAAGAACTGTAGGTATGAGGTGGATGAGACAGAGACTAGTCTCACAGGACACAAAAGCCCCCTCTGGGATTCCTCTCTTAGGCAATGGCTAACAACACTGCTATGGAAAGGAGTCATCAGGCTGTTGCCTTAAAAACCTTGTAGACCCTGAAGCCTGGAACTCATATCTGGGCTCACCAGCTTTGACTGTGGACTGACATTTCCAGTTACAATCAGGCTACTTGCAAAAGGATGGGGATTAGTCCTTAAGCCTTCCAGGACACTAAGAAAAAGCTCCCCCTTCCAGGGGAACATGCAAACCACTGCAACTCGGGTTGCCTGAACAACCCCAGTGCCCTGCACTGGCCTCTTGTAGCCCATCGTTTCGGTCTGGAAGAATGGGAAGTTAGGTTAGTTGAGAGCCCAGCTTCTTGGTACCCTCTTACTGGAGTTGTCACTTGTCAATTAGCATATAGGGCTATGTTATAATAGTTTGCTGTGATGGTTGGTATATGCTCAACCTAGGGACTGGCACTATTAGAAGGTGTGGCCCTGTTGGAGTAGGTGTGTCACTATGGGTGTGGGCTTTAAGACTCTTATCCTAGCTGCCTGGCAGTCAGTATTCTGCTAGCAGCCTTCAGAAGAAGATGTAGAGCTCTCAGCTCCTCCTGCACCATGCCTGCTGGGATACTGCCATACTGCCACCTTGATGATACCAGTATCATCTGAACCTCTGAACCTGTAAGCCAGCCCCAATTAAATGTTGTCCTTATAAGAGTTGCCTTGGTCATGGTGTCTGTAGCTATAAGACCTTAACTAAGACATTTGCCTTCTGGGTATCCACGAGACCAATCACATTTCTTCCAGCCATCACGTTTTGTGAATTAATGATGCCCTTTAGCCGTCAAACTCATTCTACTTTTTTTATTTGGCATTTGTCCATTTGATACATATATACATATATAAAAAGTCTGTACATGGTAAAAAATACAAAATAAGCATTTCCTTATAAATTATGAAGTTACACAGCTACCTTTTAAACTTTAAAGACCATTGCAGAGAAAAAAAAAATAATGAGAGGGATGCAACCAGCCCTCCGTTATGGTCATTCACAATAACCTCAGTATAAAATATCCATACAAAATATAGATAGATAGTAGAGTACAGCTCAGGAAAGCTGCACAGACAGCCAAGCTGGGTGAAACATGTCGGAGAGGCAGACAAGTTCACACCCCAGTGCCAGGAGCTGGCGGTTTGCAAAAGGCTCCCCTTGAAGTGGCAGGACACTAAGCAGAATGCTAGGTAGGTGCACATGTCCTACATGTAGGGAAAGGTTACATGTTTCAGAGTAGCATAGAAACAGAGACTTGCTCTTCTCTACGGAGAAATCACTTCTTCCCCGCAAAGGAGCATCAAGAAATGGGAAGCTTGCTCACTAGCTTTCCCCTGAGCCCTTATTCTGTCTTGGAATCTCTTGTGCTCTCAACTCTCAAGGTGAGAAGACCGGATAGCTGACTGATACTCCCTGCAGAAAGTTGGCCATCCAGGAAGTTAGGGGTCAGAGGCTTGGTGTTTGACAGTAAGTACTGGCAGTGGGACTAGAGACACCCTTCTACACACACCCTGCACACGGTGTCTAAAATAATTTGCCATAAATAGACGCAATGTTGCCCTTGTGGAAAAGACCCACACTCCCGTGGGAAGGGCTGTTTAGAGGTGACAGCAAGGAGCAAGGAAATATCTCTGGGACAACAGAAAGGGTGGTGTCTCCCCTGAGAAGGTGGTGGATCTGTTGTGAGAAGAGGCAGGATCCGGGATCCTGAACAGATGTGGCCATGTGGGCGTTTCCTCTCCAGTTCCAATTGCAACAGCCCCAGAGCCGCTGGAGGGGCTCCTAGGACACTGTGATTTCCTCATCCTCCTCGCCCTCCTCATCCTCATCCGAATCAGAGAAGTCTGAGGGTTTACCAGGGCTGCTCGAGTGCGCTGGCGAGGCAAGCAGCGGCCCTTCCAGCAGGTGGCGAGGGTCTGGGGGCGCGTGGTAGGCTAGGCGGGCACCCGGACTGTCTTCCTCCTCATCCCCAGGGCCCTTCTGACCTACATCACTAAGGTCTGGATGAGGGTTTAGTTTTGTGGGAAGGGTCTGCTCTCGGCAGCCGCCGCTAGACAGGAGCTCCCGTTCTTTGGAGTTGCGCCATTTCATGCGTCGATTCTGGAACCAGATTTTCACCTGTGAGGGAAGAACCGGAAACGAGTTAGTGTCTGCTCAGGAGGAGGTGGAGGTGGTGGGGGTGGTTGGGGCAACGCTCAGAAGTCAGGCTTGGGGAACACGGAGGAGGGCGCTATCTTTCCTGCCCTCAAGGTGATTCCTGTGGAATTATTCCCCACCCAGCCTTGTAGGTCTGCTCCTCTTGTCTACCTACCTGCCGGTCCAGGCCCGTTCGATCGAATTCGTGCATTCATCCACTCGCCTCCCATAGCCATGACCCACCCATCCATTCATCTATCCAATTCATGTGTCCATTCTTGTATCATCCACCCACCCCTATGTATGCATACATGTCTCCACGTACACATCCATTTGCATACGTACCTATCCATGCATATACATCTATCTATCCATATATCTATCCATGTACCCACACATTCTCTTCGCCACCTGACTCAGCTGGGCGGGTGGGGGAGGTGGACCTAGTTAAGATGGATGGAGGCAGGTGGAAAAGGAGGCTGCTCTGGGAAAATCTCAAATAACTTGGCCTGTGTTTCCCCAGCTGCTCCGCCAGCCTAAGAGGCATCAGAGAGCTCTTGCAATTGATTGGCATGGGCTAGGGTGCCGCGTGAGGGTGGGGCGGTGGAGGCCGCGCGCACCTGCGAGTCCTTCAAGCCCAGCTTGGAGGCCAGCTTTTTCCGGTCTGGCTTGCTGATGTACTTCTGCTTCTGGAACGTCTTCTCCAGGGCTTTTCGCTGCACGTCAGAGAACACGGCTCTGCGTAGCATGCCCCGGCGAGGCTTGCCGCGAGCGGCCAGCGGCCAGGAGAAGGTTCCGGGGATAGGCACGACGCTGGAGGAAGCTGCGGGGTGAGGGAGGTAGAGAATGAGCTGCCTGTCCTGTAGAGCGGAGCATCCGCCTTTCCCAGGCTGTTTTCGCTAGCTTTCGCCCTCATTTTTTCCCTCGGGTCCCTTCATCTCTTTAAAGCACTCCTTTTTTTCTCCCGGTAGAGAATAGACCGAGAACCTACAACCTGCCTGAGTGAAAGGCGCTTTCCGCACAAATAACTTTCCCTTTCAACCGTGCAAACCCGGATTAGGAAAAACCACGAAAACAGCAGCCACAATTGCCTGTTGCTTCCCCTCCCCTCCCCCACTTCCATTCAATGGTTTTAGAGAAACAATCCGTACCAACCAGTTTAAATAGCAACAGAATAAAGTAAATTACAGAAATGAAAATAATCCCACAGAGACCACTCAGCACACCTCCACTTTCTCCCCAAGATCCATGAACTCGCAATCACGTTGGTGCCGTCCGTACCTTTTAAAACAAGGTATTTTGAGGTTTGGCAGACAGGGAAAAAAAAATCTGTTTTGGCTTTTAAAAAAATCCAGTCATCATCGTTTTAAAAAATACATATGATTTTTCTGCCTCCTCCGCCACGTAAAGAAATACAAGGAAATACGAGGAAAGTGGTTTGAATACAAGGAAAGTGGCGTCTAATTAGCACATTGACCGCTTCCCACTGGGAATTGGCGCTATGAAAAGGGGGGAGAGTTTCGCTTTAAGGGAGAGAAAAAGAAAAACAAAAAGAAACAGAGACGCTAACGAAGCGTGAATGGTAATTGTGTAGTAATGAACTAACCGCAAAAGGCTATGGACAAGCAGCGAGAGCCATATATTACCGGGACAAAAGAGATTTACACTCAGGCTAAACACAACTGCAGGCCGAGACCACTGGGAGAGCGGTGATGGCAGAGGCTTCTCTACCCCCAATCTTTCACATTAAATGGACACGAAAAGCTATTTATAAAGCTCGGGTTGTTTTTGTTAGACCATTGAGACCCGGGAGAAAGGAGCAAATTCCATTGTGGGCAAAAGCCTGAATGGTGGTGGTGGAGAGCTTCTTCTCTCCCTTAAAAAAAAAAAAAAAAGCGTCGCTAGTTTCTTTTGCTGATGTTGGGAGCGCTGTCCTGGTCCTGCCCTGCCCCCACCCACTGCACCCAGGCTCTGGTCCCTTCTTGTCTAGAGAGCTTCCCTGCTTTTTAAGCAGTTGTAAAGTGTTCGAGGCAATGCTTGAACACTCGTAATTCTCAGGATGAAAACTCTTGAGGGTGCTTCGCCTGTAGCCCAGGATCCAGAGCGGTATTCTGCCAACTGTTTCTTCTTCTACAAAAAGAGCCCACGGGCAAGATATGGGGTTGGGAAATCAAGTTGGCAAGAGAAGGTTGGGGTCGCGGGAGGATCTAGGCTTCCTACCCTTAGGCAACCCCAAGCATCCCACACAAGAGGGCACCCCATGCGGTCTTGTGGAGAAAAATAAATAAATAAAAGCAGCCCTGAATGAATGTTAACAGGAAATTAGCTGCGGCTGGTAGGTGTTTTTGGGCGGCGTGGAGGGGCGAGGGCCGGTCTGCGTGTGGCTGCCCGGAGAAGCTGGCCAATTGGTCACGGTGCTGAGACCTTTGTGGCGAATGGTGGCCAAGTGCACCAACTCTGTGGGAAACGGCGGCGTGAAGGGATGCCAACAGCTCCTCGCCGGGAAGGGAACCGCCTCAAATGCGGACCATGACAATTCTTGCTAATTTGTAGAGCAGGGAATTGGTGCGTAGTGTCAAGCAGTCACTGCTTGTGCTAAATGGGGTATCAAATTGGCGCGACGGATTCGTGAATGTTGTACGCCTCGCAACCTCTGAACCAGAGCGTAACCCCGAGGGGTGGACGGAGAAATACGACTTCTGGGTAGGGAGCGACGGGTCGGGACTGGAACGGGCTGTCCCACCCGGAGAGGAAAAACACGAAAGAGACCTACCTGGGAAATAGGAGGATCTGATGAAGGGTTGGAACGAGCCTTCGAAGTATGGAAAGGCGAACGTCTTGGGAGGAGGGCTCTGCAGTAAAGCCGGCGAAGTTTCTAGTAGGGTGAGGGAGGAGAGAGAGAGAGAATTTGGTCATGTGCTTGATCACTGCGTAGCGCGTCACGTACACGATCTAATACTGCAGCAGGTATCAGGGGCATCTTTTAAAACATATTCACTGAGTAAAATAAATTTGCCTAGCGTCGTCTCATTTGTGCCCCCATCCCATCACCATTCCTGAGACTTAGGAAACTAGGGAGGGGTAGGGTGGGGTGTTGCAGATCTATCCATAACAGTACAGACCAACACAATAAACGTACGTGTTGGTTTTAAAGTAAAAAGTCTCTTTCCTAGTCTTGAGGGCGGGAACGCAGATGCCAAAGCGCGTGCGCTGAGACGTCTGACTAGGGAAGTGCTCTCAATGGCCCCAGGGCTCAAGTTCATTTTGAGGATACCCGTAAAGCCTGCGAATTTTCTTCCCCCTAAATCTTCAGTACCTAAGTTTCATAATCAGTGACCTGGCCCTTGAGGTCTGAGTTCCTGCGTGGAACTGTGCACTAACAAGCGCGGAGGAACGAGTTTGTGAAGGATTGAGTGGATGTCCGGCCGCTGGACGTACATCGAGGGCTGTTACTTACCTCTTCTGGGCGCCGAGGAAAGGATGGCATTCACCCCAAACTTCAGAAACGTGGGCTCTCTGGCAGGGGAGAGAGCGGTCTGTGGAGAACTGCCCCGCCGGCTCCCGGGCCCAGGAGAGCCCAGGTCTGAGGTCCCGGAGTCGGCGAGGGCTGCGGGGGCCTCCTGTGTGGGGGGTGACAGGCTCGCAGCGGGTATGCTACGAGACAAGTAGGTGGGAGGCCGGCTGATACGGATCAAGTCTTCTACTAGGAAACTAGAGTGGCTGGAAAATGCGGATTGAAGGGACTGGGGCAGTGTTAAGGTGGGCGTGGGTCGCAGGAGGCTAGGGTATCCCGCGGGGGGCGCAAGGAGGCCGGGGAACATCATGGTCAGAGCGGGGCTGGTGCAGTAGCCCCCTTTCCCTTGGCCGGAGGGCAAGCGCCTGGCTTCCCGCCCCTCCCGCGGTCCCCTCTTCTGCTCAGGATCGTGGTAACCGTCCTACTTGGGCGTCTGCGAGTCTTCTGTGGCTCTCCGGTCCAGGAGATGGTTTTATAGTGGCCCGCCCGCTCCAGCGCTTTGAAAACTGACAGCTCTGACAATGAAGTTCAACAAAGTTCTCCACTCGGGTTTCATTCGCGGGAGGCTCCATGCTCTCTGATTGGTTCAGAGCTGCAATTTATGATTGGATTAGTCTTCATAAGCATGGCCCTCACAATGGGGCGGCAACAAAGGCCGGCGCGCATCAACGCTGTGCATCGACGGCCTCTCTACTATACAGTGAGCCCCCAAAGCTCTCGCTGGAGGTTTTTGTTCTGAAGCAACACCCGGGCTAATTAAATGCCTATTTAGAAGTTTCAGATGACATCTTGCCTCATAGAAAAGGAATTATTTAAAGAACGCACTAAATTTATTTGCGGCCCCCTATTGAGCCTAGAAAATAAATCAATAAATATTCATAGAACTACATCTCCAGGCTATCGGTAAAATAACTCTCCCTTGTGTGTGAGGGGCCGTGTGGAAAATTTCAAGCCCTTAAGCATGAAAACATACTGGTCTCCAGCTATTTCTCACTCAATGGGACGCATAGAGCAGATGCGAGGGATAGGTTAGAAGTCCCTCTCTCACCCCCAGGGAGACTTGGAAATAGAAACTCCAACGACAGTCCGTCAGGTTTAGGAAGATTTGAGGGGTGCTGTTTTGTTTTGTTTTGTTTTTTTCGGAGAGTAGTTGAATTCCAAAGTTGGTGGGAAAACTATTCACTTCTAATTCCCAATAACGTGGAAAGAGGGAGGAAGAGAGGGAGGGAGAAAGGGAGTGGGGTGGGGAGGAGAGGAGAGAGAGAGGGACACACACACACACACACACACACACACACACACACACACAGAGACAGAGACCGAGTGAATTTCAGAGAACTTCTTTGGGACTCGGCCCAGAGTGCAAGGCCGCTCCTTGAAGGAAGAGCCTGGCAGAGCCCAGAACCTAATCGGACTGAGAATTCCACTTGGGAAGGGCTCAAACCCTTGAGAGCGTTCTTCCTCCAGTAGCGCAAACCTGTCAGGGTCTCTTTTTCCCAACCTTTAGGACCATTGAAGTTCACCACCCTGACTCTTTGTTTAAGCCAGAGAGCCCTTGAAAGTTCTGGGTACACACTCCGGATATTAATGCCCGCACATTTATTTGTGCAAGCTTCTGAGTTGGGAGAAGAACTGTGTAAAAACAACAAGGAAGAGCTAAGTTCACACAGGGAAAAGGGTCTCCTAAGTGAAGTGTCTCCATCCAGAATCCTGGAGCGCCTCTCTTGGCTTTCCAGCATCG
>NW_022196904.1:40624253-40625458 GCF_008632895.1 Mastomys coucha
GACTGGTGCCTCGCCCAGCCTTCATTGGAGAAGCTTTTTCTTGGAGTAGGTGGGAGTTAATGTAAAGACACACAACTATACAAGGTGCAGAAAGTGAGATCAAACCACTTCCCTCAAGGCTCAGGGATCTGTGTATAGGAGGAGGCAGGAGGATTGTAAGAGCCAGAGCTGATGGATGACTCCAAGGAAACAGACACAACAAGACTGATGCACAGATGAACATACAGAGACAATGGCAGCACACTCAAGACCTGTACAGGTTCAAGCCAGACTGGATCTCAGGGGGGATGTGGACATGGAATCCAACTTCCAGCAAAAAGCTATGTGTAACCGATAGCTGCTGGCAAAGCGAAATTTGTTTTCTCCAGTAGAAGGCCACTGGGTGGATCAACCACATTCAGGCAGGCCCCATGCCCAGGAGTAGCTGGCTAATACAAAATGAACTCAAGGATATATTTATTTGTTTGTTTCAGTTTGTTTTTGGATTTTTTTTGTCCTATTGGTCTTTTGCTTTTTTGTGTTTTTGTGAATTACTTGTGCTTCTTAGTTTTTGTTTTCCCCGTTGCTTATTTCTGAAATATAATAAGAACATAAGGGTTGGGTGGGTAGGAAGATGGAGGGGATCTGGAAGGAGTTGGGGGAGGGTAAAACGTTATCAAAATGTAGTGTATGAAAAAAACCTTTTCAAAAACAGAACTGGCTGGAGAGATGGCTCAGCGGTTAAGAGCACCGACTGCTCTTCCGAAGAAGGTCCTGAGTTCAAATCCCAGCAACCACATGGTGGCTCACAACCATCCGTAATGAGATCTGACACCCGCTTCTGGAGTGTCTGAAGACAGCTACAGTGTACTTACATATATAATAAATAAATCTTTAAAAAAGAAAAGCAGAACAGAGACAACATAAAAAGAGCGACCTACAATGCCCCTCTCCATCTCCCCAGAAATAAGAAGATGAGGAGTCAGTGAAGCCTCTGTAGAATCAGGATCAGTTAGGAGAAGCTGAAGAGAGTGGCAGCCAACTCATTTCTCCTGGGAAACATGGGAATATTGTCTGGTACAGATTCCAGTGGGAGGATTAAAGGCAAGGACACTGGTCCTTCATATTGTAGTAAAAATTAGCTTTCTAATTACTGTTTTTGTTTGTTTGTTTGTTTTTCAAGATAGGGTTTTTCTGTATAGCCCTGGCTGTCCTGGAACTCACTG
>NW_022196904.1:40625501-40633622 GCF_008632895.1 Mastomys coucha
TGGAACTCACTGTGTAGACCAGGCTGGCCTTGAACTCAGAAATCCACCTGCCTCTGCCTCCCAAGTGCCGGAATTAAAGGCGTGCGCCGCCGCCACCACCACCCGGCCTAATTACTGTCTTTTTAACAGACACTCATGGGAGAAGATCACGGGACAGAAGTGTGATCAGTAAACATCCTTATTCTTATTGTGCTTTATCCTAGGATCCATTCTGGCAGTCTGGGTCTTTTAGTTGTAGAGATCAAAGCACAGGTGTTTGCAGTTACTACGTAGATGTGTGCTGGGTTCCCATCATCATCTTCGAGGTCTGCTGAGTTAGTCCTTTCCACTTCCTACCTCTTTGTCCTCGAGATACATCCTCTCTCCAGCACTCATGCCTGTGTGTGGACTTGACTTCTTGTGTGTAGAAGCCATTAAGTGTCTTCTGCGATGCTGCTCTCAGACTTCATGGATCATCTCACTTGATGCTTATCATGGAGGGTCTTTCTCCTTTGGTTCTGAAGGACAGCTCTGCTGAGCAGAGTAGTCTGGGTTGCCGTCAGTTCATTTTGAGGCAGGGAGCTGCTGTCCTGGCAGCTTTGTCTTTGCAAGCAGCTCAGCCTATCTCCTGAAGCCCTGGGCATTCTTGGCTCTTTAACAGTAAGACAGGGAGAGGTGGGCTGGGGAAGAGCCTCGGCAGTTAAGAGCAGTTGACTGCTCTTCCAGAAGACCCGAGTTTCATTCCCAGTCCCCATATCAGGCATCTCACAGCCATCTGAAACTCCAGTTTCAGGTGGATGTGACTCCTCTGGGTTCCAGGCACCTGTACCCACATGTATACACATGCACAGATGCACACACCCCGTGGAGAGGTTATTTTGCAATTATATCTATTTTAGGTTCTAAACACATTAGGACTCAGATGCTGTCCTAGTTTACTCTGCTGTTGTGATAAACACTATGACCAAAAACTAACTTGGGGGGCAAAGGTTTCTTTCAGCTTGCATAGTCCCTCATAGTCCATCATAGAAGAAAATCAAGACAGGAACTGAAGCAGAGACCATGCATGGACCATGGACAAATACTGTGTTACAGGCTTACTATCTGCTATCTTTCTTATACAGCCCAGGTCCATCTGCCTACGGATGATGTCACCTCCTACATCAATCACCAAACAAGACAATTTCTCTCCAACATTGCCACAGGCCAACTCGATTGGGACAGTTTTAGGTGAGGGTTGCCCTTCCCTGGATGACTCTTAGGACATGACAAGTTGACTATAAAAACTATCCACTACACCCCTTTCTCCAGATTTGGACCCTCTATTATTGTTTCTCTACTGAGTAGGTTTTCCATGGTTTTCTCTATAACTAAATTTTCTTCTTCTATATCACAGATTTGTTGGTTTGGTTTCTTGGCCTTTGCTGGAGGCCTTGTTTGTGGCCATGACCTCTTGGAGCTTTTCTTTGTATCTAAAAGAAATAGTTCTTCAACTCTGCCTTCAATTGCTGGTAGCATTTCTTCAAACTGGTGGCCTACCACATCAATAATTTTTTAACTCAGCTGCTGTTGTTTTTAGTTTCCTAGGTCTCTGGGCTTTTCTAGAATCCTCTTTTGCTGAAACTTCTCTTACTTGCTGTAGCGTTTCTCATCCGGATCCTTTAGGACAGAGGCTTACTAGTTGCCAAGGCTGGCCTCAAGCTCATATTCCTCCTTCCTCAGCGTCCCATGGGTGGGGGCTACAGGCAAGCTCCACAGTACCCAGATTGTCCATACCTAGAATTGACTCCTTCATTTCATACATTGGTTCAGTTGAATCCATATATTTTTCACAATCTTCTTCACTAAGGGTTTAACTTTCCCTCTAGCCCACCACCCACCAGAGGTAGTGGAAAGGAAAGGTTATTAGGATATGGGGAAAGTGGACCTGTTTAGAAATAATTCTTTAGGGTGATTCCAATCATAGTTCACTAGCAAACACAAACATGGATCAGCAGCTGCCATGCAATCCGCTTGGCAGACACCACACACAAATCAACAAGGCAGTTCAATCCAGAAGAAACCATGAGGCTCACCAATCACCCTGAGTCTGCAGAAGTGGCAAGAAGCCGCAGGAATCTCACAAGTTCTTTGGTGAGTTTCTCTCTATGAAGTTACCACAAGTGAAGCTCAGCAACATAGTGTAAGTATCCCGGACCCACGGGATCTAGTTATTTTCGTAGATTTTGAGGGGAACTGAACCTGGAAGAAAGAACGGTTGGGAACAAAGGAGAGGAAGGCTAAGCAAGTCTTTTGTCAAAGCCTCGTTTAATGGTAACCAGTGGCCAGTATTTATGCATTACAGAAAGAAAAAAAAAGAGGAGGGGGTGAGGGGAACAAAGGATGAGAAAGGGGACATCTGGACGGATGTTTGATAAGGGGTCCCAAGATGTCTTGCAGCCTTATCTCAGGATGTTGTCTCTGGGAAACTGAATCCAAGCATCTTCCAGCAGGGCAAAGTAAACATTTCCTTAGGAGAAGCTGCTTGATTTAATACCTTCTCAGAGGGGAAGGTAGCTGTAAAACTTTTTCCTGGGAAGGGAAGTGCCTGCCTGTCACTCTCCCAGGGAAAAAGGTGTTTGGTTCCCAGGCCTCTTGGCCCTGGGTGTCTCCACCAGAGCTGAGATCATCAGCGGGTTTGAGCTAGAGAGTGCTTTTGGTTTCCAACATGTAAGGTGAACCAAATCATGAGTGTCATCAGCAAAGAATAGCTAGAGTAAAGCAAACCAATGCTTGAGCTTCCACTGTCTGTGGGGTCATATTTATATTCCTTCTAAACATCATGTGTCCTTTTATGTGTTTGCTACAACAAAACATCCTTTCACCTGTGTCTGCATCAGAAAACATCCTTTCACATGTCTGCTTTAGCAAAGTATTCTTTTACCTGGTTGCCCCAAGGAGCCTTGATTATAACCTGAGTCTCCAAAGAAACCAGAAATGTCCACTTTACAATCCTCTCTAAGATCATTAATCACTTTAAAATGCTAAACTTTTGAATTCTTTGTCTGATTCTCTAGCTTCTCAGTATCCTTGGGTTCAGCTATGGAAGAACTGTTTAGGGGAGCCATGTTGTTTTTCTTTTCACATTCTTCCTTTCTAAATGGTGAGTTATGCATCGATTGAGATGGATATCTGTTCCGATTTATTTGGGGGGGGGTCAGGATCATTCAGTGAGAAGGAGGCAGATTGTTACAGTCCCACCCTCTGTGGTTGTGACTGTGGTTTGCCCTCCCCACTGGGGAGGGTGGGTGGGTTGGAGTCCCCCTCCTTCTCCCTGGGCAGCCTCTCCTTTCCCCCATGCCTTGCTGCTCTTCTTCTCTCTGTCTCTTTGGAGTGTGGTCTAGTCTGTTCTTCATTGCTCCAACTTATTGATGGAGTCACACATCAGAAGCTTCTAATGTGCCACCCTGGCAGCCTCCTGCTGGAGTGACAGCAATGGTGGCCATGTACTATCCCTTCCCTAACACTCCTGCCACTCAGCCCAGCGGCTTCTCGACCAGACCAGGTGCTCTCTTCACAGGCTCCCTTCACATTTGCTCTGCCCTCTGTTTGCTTTCCTCTGTTAAAACTTCTCTTCCTTCAAATCAGAGCTGAAATGCTACACTCTCATTTTCTATCAACTTGTGTTTTTTAATACTTATATTATCTATTCATAAAGCATTTCATCTATCTATATATGTGATCTATATAGTGTCATGTTGTCCTGTGTACCTAAACCCAGCTGTTTATCTATATATGTTATCTATATAGTATTGTATTGTGTCCATAATTAAGCCCAGCTGTTTAGTCTTTGTATTCCTTAGTTTCATCAACTGCATCGTCTAAAATGTGCCTAATAAAAGTTACTCAAGCCAAGAAGTGATAGTGGCACATGCTTTTAATCCTGGCACTTAGGAGGCAGAGGCAGGCAGATCTCTGATTTTGAGGTCAGCCTGGTCTACAGAAGAGTTCCTGGACAGCCAAAGTTATGCAGAGAAACTCTGTCTCAAAAAAACTCAAAAAACAAAAAGTGAAAACTTACTGAAAAAGACTGTGAAGATCTGGTGGCAGGCTGCCAAGCCTGACAGTTAGAACTCAATCTCAGAATCCACAAGGTAGAATGAGAGCTCTGACTCTTACAAATTGTCCTCTGACCTCTACACATGTATCATAATAGACACACACATGCATGATACGCACATACACACACACACGCACACACACATATTAAATATAACATTTTTAAAAAGAGCCTGAAAAATATATTACTTGGAAAGTGGCTAGACTGTCTAGATCCATAAGAATGAGTCTGTCACCTCAAGAAGCTAAGTGTCTTTTGAAATCCTCTCGTTGATTTATTTATTATTGAGTGACAGTACATGTGTGTGGAGGACAACTTTCAGGGGTCTTTTCACCCCTTCCACGATGGCTTGTGAGGATCAGACTCAGGCTGTCAGGCTTGCTCAGTGATGTTTTGCCATTGAGCCATCTCATGTCCCCAAATTAAATGTCTCCATTTTTAACTTCCTTTCCAGGATCAATGAAGAAGAACAGCAGCGGCGACTGAGGTGGATTTCTGAGAAAACTATCCACCTGTCACTGCATATTATTCATGCAGTATTTTAAATTATCTTCAAAGCCGCCTTAGGAGGCAGATACCATTACTATGCACAATCCCCACAAGGAAGGACAAACAAACTCAGAATAATAGAGTTATAGGGACGCTATATTGTGTCAGCTTCCTACATAGGTCCAAGTAGGGTGGGCCACAAAAGAGATGGAAACACTTGAAGGGTGAAAGAAAGGTGTCTTTTGCTCGGTCAGTGGACTACCTTGGTTGATGTGAAGTAGCAGTGGGTCTGCTGGCCCTCCATCCTCCCCAGCTCCTTTGGCTCCTGGGCCAGGGCGTATGGTTAGCTCCATGAGGAAGGACTTGGGCTTCTGCAAGTGATTCATCACAATGAAGTCAGAGGTACCAAGGAGTGACGTGAATTTCAGCCCATCCCACAGGACTCCTGCTTTTATTTGTTATTCTTGATCTCCCCGTGTTTGATGCCCATTGTATCTTCCTGTTTCTTTTTGGCTCCCTGTCTCTAGCAGGTGACTGTCCTCTGGAGACTTCTTTGTTTTGTTTTTGTTTTTGTTTTTTTGAGACAGGGTTTCTCTGTGTAGCCCTGGCTATCCTGGAACTCACTCTGTAGACCAGGCTGGCCTTGAACTCAGAAATCCACCTGCCTCTCCTCTGGAGACTTCTTAGCCGATCCCCATAATTATATACATAAGATTTAGTCCTAGCAGTGATGCCCTATCTACATCTGTATGTGATAGCCATGAAAGGCGAATGTGTGTTGTTGACTATTTCTACTGCTTCGCCATGATCTTTGTTTAGTTCACCCTGCTCAGCACATTTGCTCTGGAGCACATTGTCATGAGGCTGCAGTAGTAGCTCCAGCCATCACTTCTTCAAATGATGGCATCCAAAGCAGAAGGCAAGAACAGTGGGCAAAGGGGGCTTCCTTCCTACCTGAATCTGGAAGGGAAGTTCTTAATGCCTTGAAGTACTGCAGGGATTAAGAGTCAATATACTCTTAAGCTAATATAACAAGGTAGAACTAGCTTTTAAAGACAAAAGTTCTCGAGCTGGTGAGATGGCTCAGTGGGTAAGAGCACTGACTGTTCTTCCAAAGGTCCTGAGTTCAAATCCCAGCAACCACATGGTGGCTCACAACCATCCGTAATGAGATCTGACACCCTCTTCTGGTGCATCTGAAGACAGCTACAGTGTACTTATTTATAATAATAAACAAATCTTTGGGCCTGAGGCGAGCAGAGGTCCTAAAAGTCAATTCCCAACAACCAGATGAAGGCTCACAATTATCTGTACAGCTACAGTGTATACTCATATACATAAAATAAATACACAAATCTTAAAAAAAAAGACAAAAGTTCGAACAGTGGAATGCTGGGTCTTCCGATAGTGATGCAAACATTCACTGAGCATGTGCAGAGTCCAAGGTACGTGTCTCAGTGCATAGGTATTTACCTACCTCTTCTCTACTATGATCTCAGCAGTGGCAACCTTTACAGTACCTGTTCTTTGCACAGAAATAGGTATTGGGTATTTGAGACAGTATACTGTAGGATGATTATCAACGCCATGTGCTTCTATGAACTGCATGTGAGCACCCTTTCCTCACGATGTTGTCACCAAAACCTACAAATACCCTCAACTAGGTCCTAATGGCTAACCTAAGAACCATTATGCTAGAGGGGATGACACTCAACATTTGGGACAATTCTGGTTCTGAGCAGGCAAGTGACCCAGGAAGGTTCCAAGAACAAGATGGTGAAGACAAGAGGTCAGTCTGGGGATTTAGGGAGTTAGGGTCACTTGGGGTAGCCTGGGAAGTTTGGCCACCAGTAGAAAGTGACAGCATTGGGGTGGGATGAAGACAGCATGCTCTAGGCTGGTGAACTCAGGTTCCTAGATGTTGCCTTTGAGGGCAGGACTGAGGAGAGCTAAGGTTGGAAGGAAGTGGAGCGAAACAACTTGTTTTTATAATTCTTTGAAAATTTCATGCAAGTACATGATGCATCTTAATCATATTGACTCCCACACATATCCATTCCAACCTCATGCTCTCCTTTAGAAGGTTTTTATTTATTATTATTGAAACCACTGAGTCAAGTTAGTACTGCCCATAAGCCCATGGATGTGGCATCATCCACTGGGACATAGGTAACTGTCTTAGTTAAGGTTTCATTGCTGTGAAGAGACACCATGACCAAAGCAACCCTTATAAAGGCAAATATTTAATGAGGGCTGGCTTACACTTTCAGAGGTTCAGTCCATTATCATTATAGCAGGAAGAATGACAGCTATAATGCAGGCAGACATGATGCTGGAGGAGCTGAGAGTTCTACATCTTGATCAGAAGGCAGCCAGGAGGAGATTTGATTCCACACACAGCCAGGGGGCTCTCTCTTCCCCACTGGGTAGAGCTTGAGCACTAGTTGCCTTCAAAGTCTGCCTGTGCAGTCACACACTTCCACCAACAGGCCACACCTGTCCCAACAAGGCCACGCCTATTCCAACAAGGCCACACCTCCTAATAGTGTCACTTCCCATAGGCCAAGCATATTCAAACCACCACAATAACCTACTAGTAGCCATTCCCACAAATGACTCTCCCTCCAGCAGTAGCCAGCAACTGCCATACCTTCTCTGCTAGGAGTGAGGCCTCCAGAGCCTCTCCCAATCTTTAACTGGCTTGCTTTAGCTCAGATAACCAGTGCTGCTGGGCATTTGCATGGGTGCCAGACTTGTTAAGTCCAAACAACAGCACTTCACAGCACTCCTCCATCCTCTCTCTGTTCCTTCTCCCCCTGAGCCTAGAGCAGGAAGTTAATATGGATGAGCCATAAATGGGCATGCTGTCAAGTGTTTTTCTAAGTACTTGTGTTTCCATCCACAGTTGTTTGTTTGTTTTTAAACTGTGGTGTAGTGGTTAGTGCAGATACACAGTACTGTTCAGGGTGCTGAGAATAAGCAACTGTGGATGCCCAGCCGCAGAGTGAGGGACTGGACTGGCTGTTTATCCCAGTGCCATGGAGAGCCTGTTATCACAGCATATGTAACAGTGAGCCAGTGTTGAAAAGGAGGGAGAAGGAAATGAGGAGTGAAAACTCAGCAAAACAACTTGGGAGCCAGTCTATACCTGAAATCTAGAAAGCACCACTTTTTAGATAGCCATCCAAAGACAACAAGGCCAGAATTTCAGTAAAGGGAATTCCCTTCTTTTATTTTTCTTTCTTTCTTTTATTTAAGATTTATTTATTTATTATGTATACAGCATTCTGCCTGCATTCTGGCCTATAGGCCAGAAGAGGGCACTAGATCTCATTACAGATGGTTGTGAGCCACCATGTGGCTGCTGGGAATTGAACTCAGGACCCTTGGAAGAGCAGCCAGTGCTCTTAACCACTGAGCCATCTCTCCAATCCAGGAATTCTTCTCTTAAGTAGATCTGCTGTTTGCTGGAAGCCTCTTCTATTTCTAAATGGTCAACTCAATTTATTTTTTTTTTTTTTTTTTTTTTTTTTTTTTTTTTTTTTTTTTTTTTT
>NW_022196904.1:40634205-40639370 GCF_008632895.1 Mastomys coucha
GCTCCATAAATTTATTAGACAGGGTCTCCTGTATCCCAGGTTTGAACTTGTTGTGTACCCAAGGATGAACTTGACCTTTTGATCCTCCTGCCTCCAGCTTCTGAGTGTTTAGATTGCAGGTCATTGTCACCACAGCTGGTTTTATGCAGTGCTGGGAATAGGACCTAGAGCTTCCTGCATGCTGGGCAAGCAGGCTACCAACTGAGCTACATCCCCAGACCCTAGTTAGTGGCATATGAACAAGAGAAGTCTCCTGTGTTAAGAGAAAGAAAAGGGTTTCGGGGAGTGATGTTGTTGTCTGCCTTGGTCAGAGAAGCCTGTTTTTGCCGGACAGCAATGGGTAAAGCCCGGACTCTGCTAAGTAAGACCTGCACACATAGAGAAATACGCAGACAGACATCACAGTAGGAGGGGAATCATTGAGACGAAGGGACAGCAGGGGTGAAAGGAGGATAAGGGACGGTTCTGGGACTGATATGATCACAGTACATTGCATAATGCATTGTATATCTGTACGAAATTGTCAAAGTCATTAAAAGTCCATAAAAGTATAACAGATGGAAAGGGCATCAGCCAAACCCATGACTTTCCTTGTGTGTGTGTGTGTGTGTGTGTGTGTGTGTGCGTGTGCATACGCATGCAGGGGGGTTGCGTTCATGTGTTTCATTTCTTAGTACTTTGCTTTACCTCATTTCTTAAAAGGCTGGGCATGGTGGCACACACCTTTAATCCTAGCACTCGGGAGGCAAAGGCATGTGAATCTCAGGAAGTTCGAGGCCAGCCTGGTCTATATAGACAGTTCCAGAACAGCCAGGGCTACCCAGAGAAACCCTGTCTCAAAACAATAGCAATCCCCTCCCCCCCCAAAAAAAGGAGCTAGCAGCTACTTACTATTTAGCTAAAACTGCTTCAATGTTTTTCAAATTCAAGATCTTCTGGGTGTGTCTAGAGAAGGCATTCAGCCCTATATGGGGCCATGACATACTCTCCCCAGCCCACTGGGCTTGGCAGCATCAGAGTCTGGAGGAGGCTCGTGGCTTCTCCAATTTACTCTAAGGCTGACCCTGCCACTACCCTGGCAGCCCCAGAAGGAGCTTGTATGGGACTCCTGACCCTTACCTCAACAGGACCAAATCTGGATAGATCTGGTAGTGGCGTTGAAAAAGAAAGCCAGTACTGTGTTCTCTCTCATTGCCATTTTCTCTCTCACGAAGCTCATGGGTATATAGTTGATTTGTCTGGCCTCATTCAAGATACTCTGCGCTCGTTATATGCTGTAAATGGCACCAAGCATAAAGCCTGAAGGGCTGCGGCTCACATGCTGCCTGTTAATCTAATTACCAGGGGAGGGGCTTCAGAAAATGTCTGCTCATCTAGACCGGACACCTGGAGCACTGTTTCCCCAAGCTTCTAGGGCATACAGTTTTGAGAGTATCTTCCCTCCCACACCACCCCCACCACCATGTAGAGCAAAGGAAAGAACTCAGTGGTTGTCAACATGAGTTTAGCACAAAGGTAAGGCTTAAAATATAGGTTCATTTTGATGGAGCTTGAGGTCACGTGAGTTTGGGGAAACCTGTTTTGCTATTTGTTTTTTTGTATATGTGTGTTTGAAAAGAGTTCCTAAGATGCTAGCGAGGGAGTTGAAGCGAAGGCAAGCTGTCTGTTAAAGGGTGGCTACCTCAGGGGCGTTGCTGCCAAGAGGCCCTTGGTCACTGTATGAAAGGGCAGCTTTGAATGTGCAGCCCGGGCCAGGCTTGATTTTGCACTGTTTCTGAGTCCTTGATTTCTACAAACAAAATAAAATACCTTGTCGAATAGAGCCCATTGAGCAGGGATGATGGGTTAAGAGTGGGGGTACGAGGTGGCAGCGTGGGTGCTTGTTATCAAGCCGAGGTTGTCTCTTGTTCCTACAGCCTGTGAAAGGAAGGACGCCAGAGTCTGATGGCTGGGGTTGCATTGATGTGGGGTAACGGGGTAATTGGATTGAAAGGGAGCCATGGCATGTATGTCAGTTCACATCTCGTCAAAGGAATAATGCGAGGTGCTACCTAGCAGAGGGCTTTGGCCCGAGGTTCAGTTAGCAAGTATCCAGGCCTCACTGGATTCAAATATAAATTAATTCTCACAGCACCGTAGCTTGATTAGTCTATTTGCATAAGAGTGGCGACTCTGCAGAGTGGCTACTCTTTATTTTCTTCTGCTGGGATTTGGACAAGAAAAGGTTTGAAATCATTTGAGAGAAGAATGTGTGGATGGCAGAGAAGTAAAGCCCCTCCCTCCGTCTGTGGCTCCCAGAGCTGGTTTCTGGATCCAAGAGGGCTGGAGCTGGAGAGAGGCTTGTCCATCCTGGTGTGACTCTTCCTCTCAGGTTGTTCATGGCCTGAGTTCTTGGCTCCTATGGTTCAGGAAGGGGCGGACCATCTCTTAGTGAGGCATCCTTTTTGGTTCAGGACACACAGGACATTTAGTTCCAGAAATGCATGGCTCCCATTCTGAGGTACTTAGTTCTCTGGGTGTTCATGAAGAGAATTCCAGGTCTGTTGCCAGTATGGATAAAGTAGTTTGACTTTATAAAACTCACAGTTTGGTGACCTGGTTTGATTCAGTACCCTTAGTTGTGAAAGACCTCCAGAACTGGGGAGATCCTTATTCATGTCTCGGGATGACACGACCACCCAATGACTCACGAGAGACCAAACTTGCTGTAATCACATGAGGTTTATTCCAGATCTGGGGTCGAACTCATAGCCTGGCAGGCCAGAGGGGCTCGACCACGAGCAAGAGGAGTAAGCGGTATTTAAAGGGAAAAAACAACAAACTAGGGGGGTGAAGGGGTTACCAGGGAAACATAACAAGGGAACAATGGAAAATTCCAAAGGAACCCACTACCTAGCTGAGTCTGGTCACAAGGAAGTCATCCTGCACACTCATTGTCTAGAGGAATGTGGTTTGGTCAACACTATCTTCTTAATGGCTGACCGCTCCTAGGACTAATTAGATAACTTATATCCTGTTGTTTAGTCAATGCTATCTTTTTAATGGCTGACCGCTCTTAGGACTAATTAGATAACTTATATCCTGTTTCTGGAACTGACCAGTCCACCTTCCTGGCTCATGACAGAGACTTCTTATGCCTTCTTTAAGTAAAGGTTACACATTATACATACATTTCTATTAAATGCCCTCATTCTAAGATTCTCCAGCCTTTCAGTTGGTGAGAACTTGCTGAGCACAGCCCAGTTCTGTTCGAGTATAATGGGAGCTCAGTACCTTTAGTCCTTAAGTATGTGCTGAGTATAGCCTCGTTCTGCTGGGGTGTAGTGGAGCACATCGTGTACAGCACTACCCTCTGAGCCACACTGTCGACATCTCCCTCAGATCATCTGTGCCTACTTTAGAGTACCCCATCCCTATCAGGCCTGTGGACTGTTGACATTCTCTGCTAGGAGGAAGGGCTGTGGTGTCGCTGGACTCTCACCTGATAATTCAGCCACACCTCCCAGCCATTTATTTGTATGTAATTCTACCCTAATTGCATACAGCTTGGGGTATAATAAGGGAGGTAGTTCTCAACTTCCCTAATGCTGTAACCCTTTAATACGGTTCATTGTGGTGACCACCCCCCTCTCCCATCTATAAAATTGTTTTGTTGGTATTTCATAACTGTAATTTTGCTACTGTTTTGAATCATAACGTAAATATCTGATAGGCAGAATATCTGATCTGAAACCCCCAAAGGGATCGTGACCCATAGGTCTGCTGTGCTAGAGTGTGATTCTGGGAACTATGGGGCTATACTGCTATTGGGAAACCATTTTTCATACTGTATAAAGACTTTCCAGTGTGACTGCTTTGGTGCCACCTGGCTCCTACCAATAACTCCTTACCTGTGCTCTATAAGCAAACCCAATGAATTCACTGGCTTTCCTGTCAGTAGCCAGGCCCGGATGGAAACAGCATGGGAGAGTAATTTGGTTGGTTATTAGGCTCTTAGTGAGTGTGGAGTGGGAGTCGACCTTGTTGACATCTCCCCAGGAAAGGAATTTCATTATTAGCGTGCTTATAGACCTGAGTCTTATTTTAAACAATGGCATCCTAAAAGCAGGATGGATGGAAAAGATGGCCAAGGTTCATGAGACTCAGACTTAAAAAAAAATTCTTTCAGTTTTAAATAGTTTTGGGGGCTGGAGTGATGGCTCAGCAGTTAAGAGCTCTGTCTGCTCTTCAGAGATACTGAGTTCAGTTCCCAGCAACCATGTGGTGGCTCACAACCATCTGTAATGAGATCTGACGCCCTCTTCAGGCATGAAGGTGCCCATACAGATAGAGCACTCATATTATAAAATAAATAAATGAAATCTTAGAAAATGGTTTTTAAGTGCAAAGTTTGTATTTTCTGAGACCCTCTCTACTGACAACTCAGAAGGAGCTAACTCACCCCGGCACTGAGATATTTCTTTAATAGCCCATGGCTTCTGACAAGAGCTTTTGCTAGCTATGCAGGCTATCTCCCTTCAGACTCTTTTTTAAAATGTAAATTATTTCCTTTAATTTGGTTATAAGGCATTCATTCCCATATGGTGTCCTCATAGCCCCTTCATTTTGGTTAGCTCTCTCCTCATCCCCTCTCCAATTAACCTCTTTACCCTCAACATCCTCAACTTCTGCTCTCATGTGACCTATGTTTTACTACCCCATCTCTTAAGGTATTGAGCTTTCCATGACCTTTTTCTTAAGTTCTACAGGAGCTCCGAGTCAGGATCAACTTATGAGGGACAATGTGCAGCATTTGTCTGTGCCTCAGTTTCCTTACTCAGTTTTTCCCAATTCTATCTATTTGCCTTCAGATTTCATTCAGACTTTGGATATATTGTTGTTGTTGTTTTCTGAGAAACACTCGGTAACAGAAAATAAAATTTAAATACATTTATAAATAATTCTGGGGAAACTTGCTTTGATGATTTTGGGGTTTTGCCCAGGAGGAAGCTGTCTTTTTATGATTCTGTAGGGGTTCTTTGGTTCCTCAGACTCATTCTCATTATTCCTTTTTTCTTTTTAAAGGTTTTATTTATTTTTTAACTTAAAATATCTACCTATCTATCTATGTATCTATCTATGTATCTATGTATCTATCTATGTATCTATCTATGTATCTATCTATC
>NW_022196904.1:40639418-40646183 GCF_008632895.1 Mastomys coucha
ATCTATCTATCTATCTATCTAATGTGTTTGGGCATTTTTTCTGCATGTATGTCTGGGAACTGGTATGTGCCTGGGCCCTATGGACCCCAGAAGAGGGCTAGGATCCCTCAGATCCCTAGGAACTAGAGCTACATACATGAACCACATGTGGATACTAGGAATGACTCTTGGGTCCTCTGGAAGAACAGGCAGTGCTTTTAATCACTGAGCCATCTCCAGCTCTATTACTTAAATTTTTAATTATGTGTATGCATGTGCATCTGTGCCTGGGTGTGTGTTCATGACTGCAATTGTCCTCAGTGACCAGAAGAGGGTGGTGAATTCTATTTGGAGCTGGAGTTACAGGTGCTTGTGAGCTTCCTGACATGGATGCTAGAAACCAAACTTGGGTCCTTTGCAAGAGTAGAAGCAAATGCTCTTAACCACTGAGCCGACTGTGCAACTCTATGATTCTCATTACTCTCCTTCCCTCCTGTGTTGCTGTAAGAAAGCATGGAGATCCTCAAATGAAGTGGTCATGTCGGCTCAGAATCCTATGTTTCTATGAGGTTATAGATGGTAATATGTTAAAAATAAAAGTAAAGAAGATCCCATTTTCTAATTGACTGCATGATGAATTTCAACCTTTATTGTGAAAATGTCTTGCTATGAGGAAATACCAACAGCATGTGCTCAATGGATGCCAATCAAACGTTTAATTTACTTAACTCCTTCCAGGGTGACTATTAGAAAAGGTTGTTTTCTGGGAAGTGTTCAAAGATAAGTTTCCTGAGTGCCTTCTCTCATCCCAGCAGGGCTTCTCAGTGACAATCACCACATTAGGCTACGTCCCGGATGAGAAATGTATAGGTGAAATATGTAGTGATTATATGCTTCCAGTGTATGGAATTCCAGGTGTGGCTCATCAGTGAGATGGGAACAAGCAATGTCTCGCTTAAAGACAAATGACTGTCTGTCTATGACAAAGGGCCAGAAAGTTTCTTGAGATGGAATCACCTGGTTTTGGTGAGTGATTTCGTTAGGGTTTTACTGCTGTGAACAGACACCAGGACTAAGGCAAGTCTTATAAAAGACAACATTTAATTGCGGCTGGCTTACAGGTTCAGAGGTTCAGTTCATTATCATCAAGGCAGGAGCATGGTAGCGTCCAGGCAGGCATGGTGCAGGAGGAGCTGAGAGTTCTACATCTTCATCTGAAGGCTGCTAGAAGAATACTGACTTCCATGCAGCTAGAATGAGAGACTCTTATAGCCCACACCCACAGTGACACACCATCTTCAACAGGGCCACACCTCCAAATAGTGCCACTCCCTCTGGCAAGCATATTCAAACCATGACAGTGAGCAATTTCTATTCTTGCCCAGTGAGTTGGGTTTTGCTGTTGATGTGAATAAAGATGGGAACGATTTCTATGGGATTGTGATTTAACTCTTCTGATTCATGAGGATGCAGTAAATATTATTTGAACATTGTGAAGACAGAAAAAGGTAGATCTGTTGGACAGTGCCTATCCTGCTATCCAGGCACTAACCAGGCCCCACCTTTGTTGAGGTCTGTTGGCCCCAGCATAGCTATAGCCATTTTGTTCCATGCCTGCCATTTATGTCACATTGTTGCTATAATATATCTGCCAGTCATTGACACAGAAAAATAACTTGACTCAGAGCAAGGTCATGCTGATCGTATATCCTGTTATCTTCTGTATGAAGTTTGCTAATCTTAAGAAATTCCACAAAGTTTTACATAGAACCCATCAAATTAAAGGTCAATGTGAAGTGTTATGTCTAAAATGGCTTGGGTCAGAGCTGACCACCGAGCAACACTTCCTGCATCCACATATGAACTCACTGTGGCTTTTGTGGTTTTAGCATGTATAAACTGACAGGGAAAGATGTTTGGGTTAGTAGCCTCCCCCCGAATTCTGAGCTACAGCTTATATGCATTCAATAAACCATCCCTCTCTGACTGAGATTGGTATTTGTGTGGTTTGTGGGGTAATTCCTGGACCCCAACAACCCACTTAGCCTCCAAGATCAGCAGAGGTTGGGACTGTTCAGGGAGGCCTGGCTGCAGGCTGCAATGCCTACTTCCAAGGAACTGATTTCCTTCCCGAGGTGTGTGAGACCCCAGTCATCTATCTTTGACTAAAGAGTGAGTGGGTAAGTGTTGGCTTCAGCAATGCCAGGACCCTAAACAACTGCTGATAGAGAAACTAGCATGTTTTCTCCCAAAATCCTGAAGAGAAGCACTTGCCGAGCAAGGGCAGCTACTATGGGCAAAACTCTGCTGATCACTTGAGGCTTGTCGATTGCTAATAAGAGCTGTCTGAAAACTCAGCAAGGGCTGGTAGGTGGAAGGTCTGCTTTCTCTACATACTCAGGTTCTGAGCAGACTCCACACACCTCCCGGTTCTTAGGTTAGTGCCTAGGCCTTGCTATTCTGGTTTTGCTAGCAGGGAATTGACAGAGAAGTAGGTCATGCATCAGGCTAAGGGACTGACTGTATGTACCCGTACACTTGTCTAGGTGGCACAAGAGCCTGTCTACTGAGCGGGGCCTGCGACTTAGCAGACCTGTGCTTAGAGGGGAAGCTGGTTCTCTTGGCTCAGCAAGATCTAAGCATTTGTCCTGGATTGATACAGTCCACACAGAAGCCTACAAGCTCAGTCAGGGCCTGATTGGCTGGGCTCTGAGTGGTTTTGTGCCATCTGTGCCTCTAGTCATATCATTTTTTAAAGACTTATTTATTTTATGTATATGAATTCTCTATCTGCATGTACACCTCATGCCAGAAGAGGGCATCAGATCACATTATAGATGGTTGCTGGGAATTGAACTCAGGACCTCTGGAAGAGCAGTGCTCTTAACCACTGAGCCATCTCTCCAGCTCTCCCCCCACCCCCACCCCAAGGCAAATCTTAATGCTCCTCTTTTCTCTGTGTACTTATTCTACCCTGCTACCCTCACCACAGGGCCTTGCACAGACTAGCCCCTCTGACTGCCATTTTCTCCTGTTTCCCTTTCTTTCTTTCCTCCTTTCTTTCTGTCCTCCTCTCTCTTTCTCTCTCTCTCTCTCTCTCTCTCTCTTTTTCTCTTCTTTTTGTGGGGGCAGAGTGGTGTGATGTGAGGGTTGTTTGTTTGTTTTCAAGACAGGATCTCTCTGTATGACCCTGACTGTCCTGAAACTCACTCTGTGGACCAGGCTGGACTTGAACTCAAAGATCCACCTGCCTCTGCCTCCTGAGTGCTGGGATTAAAGGTATGCACCACTACCACCACCTCCCTCTGATTTTTAAACCTCTACCTCACTCCTGCTTCTGGACATCATTTGAAAGTAATCCCTTTGGGGCTGGAGGGATGGCTCTGCATGGTGGTTAAGAATACTGGCTACTCTCACAAAGGACCCACATGATGGCTCACAAACATCTGTAACTATAATCCTAGGGAATCCAATGCCCTCCTGACCTTCACAGCCACCAGGCAGGCACATGGTACACATACATATAAGCAGGGAGAAAAACCAAACCTATAAAATAAAGTAAATCTTCGAAAATCCTTTCTGATGAATACCACACGTTCTTTCTCATGTGTGGATCCTAGCTTCTAATTTAAAAAGTATTTAACTTCTTATCTATATTTTGTGGGGGTATGGGCATAGGCGCAGACTCATATACACATATGGAGGTCAGAGAACAACTTAGTGGTTCTATTCTCCCACCACGTGGATTCCAGGCACTGGAGTCAGCTTGTCAGGCCGAGAGCAAGCACCTTTCCTTGCTGTGGGCCATGTCGTCAGCCCATAGCTTCTCAGTTTTGTTTTTGTGTATCAGTGTATGAATGAGCCTAGGTAGAGGCCAGGAAACCAGAAAGGAGCCCAAGAGAAGGAAGGAAAGAAGTTTTTAAAAATATCGACCTGGCTAACTATGTTTGCCTCTTGAGCTCACTGCCTGACAAAACGTAATGTCTGATAATTAGTGAATGGAGGAAGAAAGCTGTCTTAAGTGCCCAAGCCCTGCACAGAGCAGGGCACCATGGGTTGGCTTCTAGCGGTTATTGTATGGGTGAAGTGAGGTGTTATGATTGAGGATGTCCTGGACAGTGTCTGTACCTAGTAGATATTAGTGTATACTTGGTGAAGTGCTTAAGAATAGTGCTTATTGAGCCCTTAAAGCAGCCGTTGGTGGTGGAGGCCTTCTGTCAGCAAGGTCTCCCATGATGCCTTCTACTTGTCAAAGCTGCTTTCTGTACACAGACTAGCAGATTGTATTTTCCAAAGATAGCCCAGGCAGTGTGTGTACATCCCACCCCATTGGAGGGGTATAGCTCTCAGTCCCCTCCCCTTGAGTCTCCATAATATTTGCAACTTCTCTAAACAAGGGAAAAATGGCAGAAATGGTGTTTTATGATCTCCTCCTCTCATTCTTTCTCCTCTTTCCCTTTTCTCTCTTCTTTTTCTCCTCTCCTTCTTCTCCTTCTCCTTCTCTTTCTCTTTCTTTCTTTCTTTCTCTCTCTCTCTCTCTCTCTCTTTCTTTCTTTCTTTCTTTCTTTCTTTCTTTCTTTCTTTCTTTCTTTCTTTCTTTCTTTTTGGTTTTTTGAGACAAGGTTTCTCTGTGTAGCCCTGGCTGTCCTGGATCTCACTCTGTAGACCAGGCTGGCCTTGAACTCAGAAATCCACCTGCCTCTACCTCCCAAGTGCTGGGATTAAAGGCATGCGCCACCACTGCCTGGCTCTTTTCCTTCTTTTGTTTTTCTGAATCAAGATTTTCATAGGTAGGCCAGGCTGGTCTTGCACTGACCCTTCTCCCGCCTGTGTTTCTCTCATGCTAGGCCTCACCTGGTGTGCCACCAGACTTATGCTATATTCTTCTTGTTTGTTTTTAATTAGCATACAAAGCGATGAGCTTAATTATAATGTTTTCATACACTCTTTTTTGTGTTGGTCTTCATTCTCATCCTATGTATTCTTACAGCCTAGCCTCTGAAGCCACAAAGCATGGGCCCAAGCACGGGGACCATCTAGCTCTTGGGAAAGGCATGCAAGAGGATTGTGAATTCAAGACTAACTTGGACTGCAAAAGGAGACTCTGCCTCATTAGCACCCTACCTGAAGAGAATAATAAGCTTTAGCTTAATGTTCTGCTTACCCAAGGCAATCACTTGTCTTCATCTTGTCAGCATGTTGTACAAAAGCATAAAGACACACACTCAAAGGCCAGCATCTGATGCCAGACCATGGGGAAAGGGTACGCTATTCAACGGTCCTCCAATGTCTGCCTTTCTTTCTTATTTATTTGTATTTGATACAGAATCTCACTATGTAACCCTGGCTAGCCAGGAAATCACTATGTAGGCCAGGCTGTCCTTGGTCTTACAGAGATCTATCTGGCTCAGTGAGATCAGGAGATCTGTCTCCTGAGTGCTGGAATAAGTGCCACCACATCCAGACTTTCATGAGCTTTCAACCATCCCAGCTGATACCATATGCAGCTAGGGTAAGCTGTCACTGGGAATGCAGTTCAGACTGCAGATTCCAGGGCAACATCAATGCTATTGTGGCCTCAAGGCCATGTTCTGGAACAGCTGGTATACTGCAGAAGACAGCGATCACACACTCTCATGGGACCAGGAAAGGTGTCACTGGGCATTCCCATTTCTCGAATGACAGTACTGAAGCTCATAGAGGCCATGTGATTTTCCCAAGGCCATAGAATGGGTGAGTACTAAGCGCCAACCAGCAGGGCATCTGATTTCTCTTCGTTACACCTCGACACTCTGTCTCTTTTCCACAGGTCTCAGAAGTAAAGGGTGTTCCTTTTAACTTCAGTCTGAGGACCTGGGGTCCCTCCTAGAGCTCAGGCTCTTTTGGCTCTGTGAGGCAGGAAGGATAGATAGTACTTACATTTGTCAAAGTGAAACCACCACTCAAGCCTCATGGGCTCCACACACAGGCTCTGCAGAAGTGGTTCACACACACTGAGAGAGAGAAAGGTGCTGAGGACAAAGAAGCCAGAGGAAGACCCATGCCTCTGGATCCCATATGACAGTTTCAAGGACTTTCCTACCACCTGTCCCCTTATGCCCATGCAGAAACTGTGTAGTTCACTATCTCTTATCACAAAGAACTGTGTGAAAAATCAACTCCCAGTTGACATCAGCCTTGATTATCATGGACAAGAGAGAGATCTTGATTTTACTAGCCCAGTCCTTGCCTGAGAGAAATAAGGCAATGAAGAGGCTGACCACAGCACATGCCACAGAAGATACTCAATGATGCAGTGGTACCCACAGGCTCCTGAGACTGCCATCACATAGCTTGGGGCAACTGGGTCCTGCTACTGATCAGCATCTTCTATCTGTTCTTCTTCCATGTGTCATTCCAGCAACAATGAACACACTGCCACCACCTCCCTCTCTGATGCCCACCACCTGGAGTGTTTCCAACCTGGGATGTCTCCACCCTGCTGGAAGGTTTGGCAAGCTTTGTTTCCTTCAGCTATCAAGAGCTATTTGCTCAGGGAGGCCATCCCATCTTTGCACAGCTAAACTACAGAGTTGAATCGTACATGGAAGGAACTCTCCTTTATAACTGAACCCATCCAGAGCACATATACATGGGCCCCTTCCCTCCCAAACCTTTCATTGCCCAGTCCCATTACGAGGCACATGCAAGAAGGCACTCAGGAAAGATTGAGTGTCTTGCCTCATTTAATCTCAAGGCCACCCCGTAACATGGCTATCTTTATAGCCCCGGGTTTTTTTTCTTGGT
>NW_022196904.1:40646301-40667564 GCF_008632895.1 Mastomys coucha
TCCTGGAACTCACTCTGTAGACCAGGTTGTCCTTGAACTCAGAAATCCGCCTGCCTCTGCCTCCCAAGGGCTGGGACTAAAGGCGTGCGCCACCACCGCCCGGCTTTATAGCCCCGTTTTACACATGGTGATACTGAGTTGAAACATCGAAGGAATTAGATGAGCTGGGTAACTCGAGGTAGCAAATCCAGCAGTGCCCACTGCTGACATCCTTGCCCCTCTGCCAGGCCACACCAACTGTGAGTGACGATGCATGCAAGGCTGGCTGCACCAATAACCTGAGAGGCACTAGGAAAATCCCTCAGCGGAGCACTGCCCAACAGAGGTTTTGGCACCGGAGGGGAGATCCCCTGCTGTTGAGTTGCTGCAGGGCACTGTGCACCTTTCAGACTGACGCGATTAGGGAGAGCCACTGACTTTTGTCCTTGCATGATCATTATGCCTGAGAGACGACAATCTTTTATTTCCAGGCCCTAAACTCTCTGGGACAGCGTTAGGGCTTGGGCTGCACCTGGCTGTCCTTGGGGTCTTTGTGTGCTCCCCTTACTCTCCTGTCTTTTCTTATAGATGAACCTGTTTGAAGTTTTGATTCATCTCATTCTGTACTCGTGGGGGTTCTGAACTTTATACATCTTTGAAACAAGCCCCGCTGGGTCTGTCAGCTGTACGGCTCCAGTGGAAATGATCTTCTGCCACATAGCTATAGAAAGTCAAGTGGCAGAAGTAAGTGCATATCCCTTGCTACAAAGGGATATGCGCAGAATTGCCAGGGGTATTTATGTAGGCATTGTGCACCCAGATACACTTGGATGGCAGTGAATTGTCAGTTACTATGACAAAATGACTGAAGAAATCAATCTGCCAAGTATGAATAGCTCTCAATGGGTTTCAGGGTTCTCAGGTTAAGGGACCCACAAAGCTGACAGAGACAGGGCCTTATATCGATATGACCTCCATTGGGGAGCATATAAATTAGCTGAGGTTCAGGCAAAGAGGTCTGTCACCCTCCCCATGCAGGACAATTTCAATATTCACATGGAAATGAAAGGCCATTTTAGAAGACCTGGAAGGCCAGCTATGTTAATGACATTCAAATCAGGCCCATTTTGCCAGAGGAATCTGGAAGCCCTTTTCTAAAATATCTATTTGCTCATCTTGCTCCTGATACATCCTCTTCCCAGCTAAGCCATATGTGAACAAAAGCAACGGATTGTAGGCAAATTATGAGTCTTGCTTCCCTAGTGATAGAAGATAGAGGTGGTAGATTATACAAATGGCAAGTAGATGATAATGGCAGATAGATAATAGAGATTACAGGGTGGCAATAGATAAATAATAGAGATAACAGAATATTCAAAGATTGAAGATTCAAAGGTAATGGATATTAGTTGGTAACAGACAGATAGATAAATGGATGGACAGGCAGACATATAGAAGATAGATAGAAGATACACATACACACACACACACACTAAACAAACATGTTTTTAGCTCCCAGAAAGTTATTTCAGATATTACTGCATTGGATTCTAGGCAATTACTGTTTCTATCTCCAGTTCAGGATGATTTTAGATAAAACAACAACAACAAACATTTTGATGGGAGGCTGGGGAGATTAAGCAGTGGTTAGAGCGTATACTGCTCTTGCAGAAGACCCAGGATAGCTTTCTAGTACCTGAGTCAGACAGCTTACAATCGGCTGTACCTCTAGTTCAAGGGGATCTGATGCTTTGTTTGGTCCTCATGGGCATGTGCACTTATGTGCATGTGCCCACACACACATGCATATACATACCCATACATGTAATTTTAGAACACTTTTATAAGTGGGCACTGGTTAAAATCTCATTCTAATAGAGGTTATGCTGTCCATTTAGAGCACCCAAATTACTTGTAAAGATGTAGCAGCACATAAGCAAGATTTGAAAGGAAGGCAATGTTGAAAGTTACAGAATGCTTATCATCATTCATGTTATTTTGTTAATCTGTGCTGTGGTTTGGGGGAAATTCATATAAGTGTTTTATGTATGCACAACCCATAAAACTTAGAGGGAAACTTGATATTCTTCTAAAGACTAGGAATCATTAAAATAATTAAGATCAAGAGAAAAGGAATGCATTTTTGTTTTTTTTACAGAAAAAAAACTCCAAGGTAGTCAGACTTAGTTCTGAACTATTTGTAATTACTATGGTCTGGGCTAGGAGTATATCTCAGTGATAGAGTAACTTGCCTAGCAAGCACAGTGCCCTGGCTTTAATGCTAGTACCTCTGAATAAACAAATGAAAAAACACAAGGTTTCTGTTCTGAAATGCAAAAGTAAGATTAGAATTTGATCTCCAAGGCAATATGAAGTGTATTAAGAACCTAAAACATTGTCTGGTGTAGTGGTGGATACCTTTAATCTCTGTGAGGCCGAGGCCATTTGCTCTGCATAGTCAGCCAGAGATACATAGTGAGAGACTCTATCTAAACAAAAAGAACCTAAACCCTTGGTGAACACATATATATATATTTGTAAATATATATGTATAAACACATATATAAATATATACATAGATTTAAATCAGAGCACTAGATCTCTAACTGTAGGGACTTGGGTTAATAAATTATGATGCCAGGTGTCACAGTGCATGATTTGAATCCCAGCACTGAGGAAGCAGAGGCAGGGAGATCTCTTCACAGAGTTTTAGTCTAGCCTTGTCTACATAGTGAGTTCCAGGACAGCCAGAGCTACATAATAGAGATACTTTGTCTCAAACAACAAGAACAACAACAACAACAAAAAAACCCAAAACAACAATAATAAATTCTGCTATACACATACCATTAGCAAGAATGTTTGCAAAGAGTTCTTTAGGTAACTGGGAAATACTTCTTAACTAATAAGTTAGAAAGTAGCTTCTGTTCAAGATGCTCCTACTCAGGTGCGTTATAAATGTGGAAGGGAGCCAGGGATGATTTTTATGTTTTATCTTGTCTGTATTATTTGACATTTTCTGTCCGGACAGTAAATAATCCCAGTTGTTGTCAATCTGTACACCTTGTGGTTTTCTACTTCCAAGCAGGAAGGAATTGATATTTTTGCTTCACTTTGTAGGCAATCAACCCTAGTTTCTAGTGTGTCCGACCTTGTTATTATCTCACTTGGAGACTCTTCCTGCCACCCCTGAATCTTGCCCATGCACCCAATTTCCCAATGAGCTGAGATCCCCTTGTTGGCTCAATGATATGCAAATGTCTTTTTGCCCTCTTGGCCAGATGGCCTGTTCTGTGACTGTAGGTCTTTTGAGTCACGTAACTAGAACACAGTTGCTCCATGTGGTGTGTAACCCAGCAGATTCCTCAGTAAACTTGGGCTGGAGAATTAACTAGTACCAGATAACCCTCGAGAGGGTGGGTAATCAAAGATGCTTAATCCATATGCATTAAGCTGTGAAATAAATGACACAGTAACAGATGACAAGACCACAGGCCCTACTATCACTTCCACCCACACACCACTTCCTGAGGATATGTGAAATGTGCTTGCCACTTTTGAGAACATGGTGGTCTTTTTCTTTTCTTTTCTTCTTCTACTTCTTCTCCTTCTCCTTCTCCTTCTCCTTCTCCTTCTCCTTCTTCTTCTTCTTCTTCTCCTTCTCCTTCTTCTTCTCCTCCTCCTCCTCCTCTTCCTCCTCCTCCTCCTCCTCCTCCTCCTTTTTCTCTTCCTCCTCTTCCTCCTCCTCCTCCTCCTCCTCCTTCTTTTTCTTCTTCTTCTAGAGATAGGAAGGATCTCAACCTGTAGCTCCAGCTGGCCTGGAACTCACTGTGTAGACCGGCTGGTTTTGAATTCAGAGATGTGCCTTGAATCAGAACATTAGCCTTGCCTACTAGGTGCTCTTCCTTTATGCTCACCAGTCAAGATAGGCGAGCAAATGTCTACTGAAGAGTTCTTACGACAATCATCTGAATAAGGAGACTGTCTAAGAGCTAACACTCCTCTCTCCTACCCAAAATCTTTACTCCCCTCCTTCCCAAACAACTGAAGTGTCCCTTTTCTGGCACTTCATATAAAGCCTACAAGTCAGGACATGATTCAGTCTCTCCCACGGGACTTTTTCCCCATCAGTAAAGCTTCAGCGACTGAAGTTACGAAGAAAGTCCCCGACTATTCCTTTCCACACTCTCCCTTGTTCTCCATTTGAACTCAGTCTGTGGAATAGGGGTCTATTAAATGCCGTTTCTCGTGTGTCAGAGTAGCTCTCTTTTTCTCTGCAGTCCTTACCCTTTTTTTGCCAGGAAGCTGTTACTTGGTAAGTGGTTGCTACTGTACCCTAGGGTTATATTTGGTCTCTTTCTTTCTTGTGGATTAAAAAAAAAGGGGGGGACGGATAAAGTATAAACTGGAGGGTTCTCTTCCACTGCCGTTGAGAGAGTGATGATGATCAGATGCATAGATGAGCCATTCTCTGTGAGCTACGCTGGGCACAGCTAGGAGTAGTTATGAAGAACGTGAGAGAGCTGGGCTGGGAAGTGATGACAGGAATACTAGGTTCTTACACCTGTGAGATGGACCTGGCCACCAAGCCTATGGGCCTGTGAGATGGCATGAGTCATCAAGCCTAATGACCTGAGTTCAGTTCCTGGAAACCACACAGTGGAAGGATAGATCCAACTCCTGACTTTCACACGCACACAGACACACACATGCACACCCACACTAATTACATAAGTGTAAAAGGAAAAGAAAACCAGATTCTTCCAATGAAACACATGGATGGAATTGTGTCTGGAGTTGCTGAGTAAGGAGATAGGGTAGGAGACACAGAGTTCAGGAAGGGCCAGCTCCCTCTGAACCACTATTCCTGGTCTAATCATTAACCTAAGTTTGCTGCTGTGTTCAAACTTGATCAAGATGTGAAGCAGTTGTGCAAAACCTGGAATAACTGTCACTGTATTTAAACTGAGGGATAAATCTTTTTCTCCCTTCAGGTCCTTTGTGTTTGTGAGATTCAAAAGGCTTTAGGGGCAGTAGTGTGAATTGTTCTGCACACGATCCATTGATTTCAGGGTTCAGTTGAAGCCAGAGACCTATTAACTTTTCCAACTTGGAAGGATGCTCTGTCTTGGGGTTCAGTTTGGTTTGTGTAGAAGCAGTGGCATCTGAGGTCAGTGTTCCCACAGAGGGGAAAGATGCCTCTAGCTAGTGGTCACCATTCCCACTGGGGGAAGGATGCCTCTAATTGGACAGGATGGCAGTGTATCAGGTGTTCTGAGCCAGGTCTGTCTTCGTTTCCTTGCTATTAGCGTTTGGTCTGTGCACCGTACCCAACTAGTAGCAGCGTTAGAAAATCATCTGTCTTTAAACAAAGCAAAGAACATGTTTTGGTGAGAAATGCCATTCTGGGTGTGAAGAAGGTTCACAGATTGTACATGTTGCTGAGTTTTGAGGGAAGTTTTGATGTTAGAAGATAAACACTTGTATCAGCCTTTCGAGGCCTCATTCATTTCCCACTGAGGCCTCATGAGAATTTATAGTAATTATATTAATATCCTTAAAAATTTCCCTTTCTCTAGTACTTCTGAAGAAAGCACCATGCTTAAGTAAAAATGATTTCCTCAAAAGGTTTTATTGAACTTATTTATCTAAAGGGTAGTTATTCAAGCTAATATGCAGGCTATTTAAATATACTATTCTAATTTTCCTTCACGAAGATGCAGGTTTACTCCCATGATTGAATGGACGGTTGAATTGAATTCAAGATTGATTGAATCTTGAATCTTTCAAGATTCAAGTATCTTGAAAGATACTTTTGTGATCTCTTCATGCACTCTCCCCATCATTCCAAAGACTAGGTGTGGTGCTTTATGACTTCAGTCATAAGGAGAAAAACTGGTCTTTAAAAACCTATCATTTTGGGGTTTTGAGGTCTGGATTAAAATTAGGACATGGAAATAGGAGACTGCTTCTGAAAGGGGAGGTACAAGAAAAGGTGATAGGCTGCTGGAAGAGGGGGTACAAGAGAAGGTTATAGGCTGAATATGCCTTTTAAACACAGGTGAAAGGCAGCAGTGAAACCTGTTGTTTTTACAATTAAGAGCCAAGTTCTGTTGCTAGTATCCACACCAGGTTGCTCACAACTGCCTATGACTCCAGCTACAGGGGATCCAATGTCCTCTTCTGACTTCTGTAGGTGGGCACCAGGCTCTCCAGGTGGTACACATGTGTATATGCAGGCACATAGTCACATAAAATTAAAAAAATGTCTTAAGAAAATCTTTAAAAGATATGCTCCCCACTTGACCAACACTGCAAGTGAAGAAAAAAAAAAATTCCTGCAGGGCAGTAGATGCGGTAGACCTTAGACTTCCTTTAATAGAGTTGGGTGGATAATTTTTTCATTGATCTTTTTGGGGAGTGGTGGGCGTGGGCATCATGGAATGTATGCAAAGATCAGAGGATAACTTTTGTCATATATGTCCCAGGAATTAAACTCAGGTCACCAGGCTTGGCAGCAAAGCTTACTGAGTCTCTCTCTCTCTCTCTCTCTCTCTCTCTCTCTCTCTCTCTCTCTTTCACACACACACACACACACACACACATACACCATGCCACACATACTCTCTTACTTACACAAATACACACATTCTCTCTCACACACACACTCACTCTCACTTACACATATCCAGCAAGCCCAATGTGCAGGCATGCCTGTAACCACAGCTCTGAGTGGGGACAGAAGGATTTCTGGAACTTGCTGGCTTCCATCCTAGCCAATAAAATGTGAGATCCAGGTTCAGAGAAAGACTCTGCCTTAGGGGGGTGGGGGGTGGGGGTCAGGGTGGGGGTGGTGATACAGGAAGATACTTGATGACCTTTTTCTGCCATGGGGCCTGCAGACAGGGACATAGGGCACAGATCTCTGTCTCTGTCTGTTTCTCTGTCTCTCTGTCTCTCTTTCTCTCTCTCTCTCTCTCTCTCACACACACACACACACACACACACACAAGCAAACACCAGATCTTTAAAATACAATAAGTTAAAGACAGCTTTGCTGTGGACAGAGGCAAAGTATCTGTCATATTAACTCCGACCCTCCTTTAAAATAACAAAGGGAACGACCCACTTCCCAGTCCTCTTTATGATGATTTGGGACAAGGTCTACGATATAGCCCAGGCTGGAATCAAAGGAGGTGATTCTCCTGCCTCAGCCTCCTGAGCGCTGGGATTACAGGTTTAGTGACAAGTGTAGCTGGAGTAGACCGAACTTGGTCTGGCTTCTCAAGCACCCCCTGTGGAGAAACATTCTCACCAAAAGGTGGCCTTGGAGAGGGAAGTATCTGTGTCATAATTGTTCGTTTCCTTTTTGTCCCAGTGTACAAAAACCTCATTGGACGCCCGATCCTGCAGGGAAGATTCGTCTCAGATGCACACTCAGGCTAGGAAACCATCCATTACTCTTCATCCTTGTCGCTAGTCACCAGAGGCCTCAGATTTTGACAAGCAGCCAAGACCCCAGCAGGACATGCCGGTGCTTTTAGACTCCTGGGTCAAGAGGCCAGAACCCCAATACTGCAGAGCCGCGGGCATCGGGTCCCACAAACCACCACCCTCGCTGCCCTGGCGCCTGCCCTCACACCCGCCTGCCCTTCTTAGTCTGCACAAAGCGTTTGAGGTGCATTGCTTTCTTTGGTGTAAAGCCCTAGCCGGCCAGAGTGAAGTCTGCATTATGATACAAAGGGTTTAAGGGGGAAAACTGTTAAAGGGAAGCCCTTTTCACTTCTGCCTGAATGCGGTGGGGAGATTAAAACTTTCATTTGGGATCTTGCGGTATTCATGGCAGTGGGCGGTGAATGGGGTCGCGTCAAAGTCCCCAGAGCTGGTGTGCAGGCTTTCATCTCTCCCATCTCCAGACACAGGTCGCTTTGCACTTGAAAGAAGGAAAAGCGGGGAATGTGGGGTTTTGACAGCTGATATTGGCCTCTGAACTTTTGGTGAGGATTTTCTAATTAACCCCAAGGAAGCATCAGGTGGCCAACTCAGAAACATATCTGTCAGAGAGGTAGAAAGTGTTCCAGTTTTGAGCCAATGGACAGGGAGGGGTTTTAACACTTAAAGGGAATTTAGAAAGGATTCCTGAATACGGAATCTGGAAAACAAAACCTTGAAGGAAGTTGGGTTTCCGAGAAAAAAGAGACAACATTTCTGAGGGCTCACGACAAGCTCACTTCAGCACACGTGGGTGTGGTTCTCTGGCTCAAACATGGGGGGTACTTTGGTACAGTTTAGATGGGCTAAGCAGCAGAAAAGTGGGGTGTTAGGAGGCTCACTGCTACTCTAGACTGGAGGGTCTCCTTGTTATTTCAATGTGTATGATGTACCTCAGGCTTGTAACGCGACTCACCACACTTAAATAAACTCTCAAGGTGTTAGTGAAATCGCCTCCAGCTCAAGAGATGGGAGTAATTATTTTTGGAAATGAAATAAAAACTTAGTTTATTGCCTCAAAAGTAAAACTGAGTGGGCTGCTTTGGAAGAAGTCCCAAGAAAAAGTAAGTTAGGGTGACAAAGTGCACATTCTCAATCCTCCCCACCCCGAAAAACTCAGATTGGGAGTTTCTGGGAGGCATGCCCCTAGAGGTTTTTCTTCCTTCCTTCCTTCCTTCCTTTCTTCTCTCCTCTCCTTTCTTTCTTTTAATGTGGCTATGATTTTTGAAAATTATTATTATTTATTTTGTGTATAAGGGTGTTTTACCTACATGTATGTCTGTGCACCACATGTGTGTTTGGTGTCCTTGGAGGCCAGAAGAGGGCATCAGATATCCTGGGACTGGAGTTAAGGATGGCTGTGAGCCTCCATGTGGGTCCAGGCATCAAACCTGGGTTCTTCAGAAGAGCAGCTAGTGCTCTTAGCTGCTGGGCTGTCTGTTGAGCTCCATCTAGGTTAGCTTAGAAAGGGCTCTCACAGATGATCTTTGTGATGGCGTCATATTCCAAGACAGTGTCTCTTGGGATCATTTAATACCAAAATTAAGGGTGCTTTAAAAAAGTACATTGGTGTCTGTGTTCATACTGAATCAAAACTCCAACAGCTACACTGTAAGAACAGCTTCCTAGAAGCCTCTAGATCCCCCAGGTAGCCAGAGTTTCCTACTGAGCCATGGCTGCTCTCCTCCAGTCCTTTTACGGTGTGATGTTTGCATGTCACTGTATGCTGCAGATCCAACCAAGCTGATTGGCATCTCTCTTCCCCTGTCTTAGTCATTGCTGTGAACAGACATCCTGACCAAAGCAACTCTTATAAAGGACAACATTTAATTGGGGCTGGTTTACAGGTTCAGAGGCTCAGTCCATTATCATCATGGTGGGAAGCATGGCATTATCCAGGTAGGCATGGCACTTGAGTTAAGAGTTATACATCTTGTTCCAAAGGTAGACAGGAGAAGATTGGCTTCTAGGAAGCTAGGAAGAAGGTCTCAAAGCCCACCCCCCACAGTGACACACTCCCTCCAACAAGCCACATCCAATCCAACAAAGCTACACCTCCTGTTAGTGCCACTCCCTGGGCCAAGCAAACCACTCTATCCCCTGAGTGTTGGCTCAGCACCATGCCTGCCCCTTGGGTGACCTCATCTAGCCTCAAGGCTTTCTGATAGATTCCCAACCTTACACCTCCAACTTAGCTGTTTTTCTATACACTAAACTGTCCATGTCCATATTTTCATCCAGTAACTCACTTGATATGTCTACCTGGGTTGATTTTTTTTTTTCTTCCAGGTCCCTGTATTCCTGGAGTGTGGTTTGCTGTGGAAACTGTGGAAATTTTGTTTGGAGAGGAAGGCTAAAGGCCAGACCATAGAGGAACCATTAAGCCATAGGAAGGAGTCTGAGTTCTCTGGAAGTGTCTTGGAAGGTTTCAGGAGGAGTCAGGAACTGGAGAAACACAATCTAAATTAAGATGTCTTGTATGTGTGTGGTTCTCGTGTAGTGCAGTGATGCAGCAGAGGATTCTGGAATTCCTGAGCCTCCTGTCTCTACCTCCCTAGTGCTGGGATTATGGTGAACAGCATGCTCAATTCTAATATGTAATCAGAGGCTGTATGTAGAGAAGCTGGATGCTCCTGGCAAATGGAGCTTCTGCCTGCACAGCCCCCATCACCCACCCCCTCTGTCACCTGACCTCACATGTTGTGGGAGTTCTTGAGTACCCTGGACTGACCTTCCCTTGACACTCTCTCTGGGCTGCCCTGTGTGGGTTCTCTGCAGCCGATCAGGTTCTTACCATTCAGTGATGCATTCTGGGGTTCTCTCCAGATCTCAGATTTCTCTATTTCAATCAAAGCTACAGATTCCTGATGGCAATGGAATATAAGCCTGAAACTAGTAACTTTAAGTCCTGAAAAGTTTCTCTCCCAGTGAGGGACCGAATTAGTCACTGATGCAAGTTGACTTTGCAGAACTTGAAAGGCCACGAGGGATTTCCAGGACAGATTCAGTACTTTTCCCCCTAAAATAGCAGCTTGGAAGGACTCCAGGGTGTCCTCAGCTTCCTCTCTTTTTGCTGCTAGATGAATGTCACAGCATCAGTCAGCTCAGCAAAGAGGCAGTACTGTGCATGCAGAAGTCTTAGTGCACAGATGCTGGGGGCTGTGGACTTGGGACGAGACAGTGTCTGAGGCTTCTCTGCTGTTAACCTCGGGCTTTCCTTCCTGTGTGGCTCTTCCTCTACATCATGGATTATAGGGCTCAGCCAGTTCCTGTAACTTAGCACACTTCCACATAGGCATTCTCTCTCCAAAAAAAAAAAAAAAAAAAAAAAAAAAAAAAAAAAAAAGAACAAAAACCAAATCAACAGGGTAATACATACAATGTACACATGCCCACATAAATACATATTTGTTTATGTGTATCAGGGTCTCGAGAGAAACAGAACCAATAGAATAAATCTGTATTACAAAGTGGGGGTCTATTGGGTTACACCATGGGCCTGGGCTGTCTGTCTAATGGTAGCCATTGAAGTACTGGAGAGGTGGGAACCCAGTAGTTGCTCAGACCACAAAGGCAAATGTACCAGCAGTCTCAATCTGGGGCTGAAGGCCTTCAAGATTCTTGAAGAGTTGCTGGTTGTCTACCCACATGGAACTTGAAAAGACGGGGTTCTGATGGCAGAGAAGGGTGGTGGTGGTGGCGGCAGCAGCACTGACTGTAGCACCAGCAGTAGCGACAACTGCAGTAGCACCAGCAGCAGTGTGAGGGAGACACTTATTAGGAAGCAGCAGATACAAGCAAATTAGGCTGCTTTTGCCTCAGATCTCTATATCTGGGCTGTGCCAGAAGGGGCCCGCAAACTCTGGGGGAAGGGCTACCCCCTTAGAAGTCCTTCCCAGAATGCCCTCACAGACCCACCAGAGGCTTGTCTCTTAGTTGATTCTGGAGTCAACCAATCAACATTCAAAATTATCCATCAGCCATCTGCACAGAGGTACATATTTTTTGTAGACAATGGTGCCACACACCCAACTCAGTACTTGGGAGCCTGAGGCAGTCAGACTGAGAGTTTCAGGCCAACTTGAGCTTCCCAGTGAGACCCCATCTCAGGTAGTCTTAGTCAGGGTTTCTATTCCTGCACAAACATCATGACCAAGAAACAAGTTGGGGAGGAAAGGGTTTATTCAGCTTACTTCCACATGGCTGTTGATCACCAGAGGAAGTCAGGACTGGAACTCAAGCAGGTCAGGAAGCAGGAGCTGATGCAGAGGCCATGGAGGGATGTTCCTTACTGGCTTGCTTCCCCTGGCTTGCTCAGCCTGCTCTCTTATAGAACCCAAGACTTCCAGCCCAGGGGTGGCACCACCCACAAGGGGCCCTACCCTCTTGATCACTAATTGAGAAAATGCCCCACAGCTGGATCTCATGGAGGCACTTCCCCAACTGAAACTCCCTTCTCTGTGATAACTCCAGCCTGTGTCAAGTTGGCACACAAAACCAGCCAGTACAGGTACAATATTGATTTCAGAGAATTGACTTCTGTGCTTGTGGGGCTGACAAGTTGGAAAGCTTTTGGGCTTTGAAAGCAAAATAGAGCCTCAGGAAGGTGACAGTACAGCCTGTGACCTGTGTGTGGCAGGATGTCTTTAGGAGACCTCTAAGACATTAACCTGATTTGATGAGGCCAGAGCACAAGATTCAGGTTAACGTTTTTTGCTCTTGCATGAATATGGGTTTTTAAGTACAGTTCCAAAACCCATTCACAGTAGGATCCAGCTAGTCATTGATGCAACAGCTGGATGGTATAACCTTGCCAACTGATAACACAAAATGAATCGCTCAGGTACTAAGAGAAGAACAGCTTCTGGCTCTAACTTTTGATTCAGTCCCTGAAATTTCTTGGAACCTAGTGGGAAGGAGATCAGTTCTGGCCACAGTTTCTCTTTCTTAAATGATGTGGCTGGCTGTGGACATTGGAAGACTAATTTTGTATTCAATACATAAGAAAGTCTATCATTGGCAGTACTGCACGTAGGAATGCCGAATGAAGCAACCTTGCTTCTCATGGACTGGAAATCATGTCAGAAAAAAAAAGTTACATCTGGTAGACAAGAATAGCTAATAATAATAATAGTGAAACAAAAGGGAGTATATATATATAATATATGACTATTCTCAATCTCTTTAAAAAGGTATTGACTATTGAAAGGAAAACAGTATATTGTAGTGTTTTACAACATAATGAAGACTTAAGCCATGCACAAAAATGTCACCCGATATTTAGATAAGGGAAATTCTATGATTGGTTCTTTCATTGTATCTAAAGTGCTGTTGATCTTAATTCTAAATAAATTGTGATAAAGAAAAGGGAGAGGAGAAGATAAATTAGTTTGGAGGTCAAGGGCAAAGATGATGTTTGTTGATGCAATGTTCTTACCCTGCCTGTTATTTTTCTGTCTGAAGGAGTTTCTGCTACTGTCTTATTTGGTCATTTTATCAAAGAAAGGATAATCATGCAGGAAAATTCAGTCAATGGAACAAATATGAAATCCCCTTTCCTTCTCATCCTAAATCTCAGCCTACCACAGCTGACCAACAGACGCCAAACAACTGAACTCAGAGGCAAGCCCCACCAACTCAGTCCCAAGCAGCATCAGTCAAGGGGTGTGGCTTAAGTCCCACGGTTTTGACCTTATTTATTTATTTATTTATTTATTTATTTATTTATTTATTTATATTACTGTGGGAGAGGGCATGTGGCACAGTGCATCTGTGGGGGTCCGAGGACAGCTCCGAGGGTTGGGTTCTGGGTTCCAGGGATGGAACTCAGGTCAGCGGGCTTGCAAGGCACACGCTTTACCCACTGAGCCATCATAACAGCCTGGAGTTTTACTTCCCAAGCAGCCATAACCACCTGATTCAACCACACAGCTTTGGACCTTGAGAGATGGCCAGAAAGACGGAAGCTGATTGTTCTGTGATCAGCGACTCTAATGCTTTTCTGGGTTGCTTGTATCAAGAGTGCAATGGAAAAAAAAAAAAAGAGTTCAATGGAAATGCTTCGAGTATTGATTTCTGGCTAATATTAGTTCCCGAAGAAGTTACTTTTTGTTTGTTTGTTTGTTTTATTTTTTGTTTTTTCGAGACAGGGTTTCTCTGTGTAGCCCTGGCTGTCCTGGTACTCACTTTGTAGACCAGGCTGACCTCGAACTCAGAAATCCGCCTGCCTCTGCCTCCTAAATGTTGGGATTAAAGGCAAAAGCAGAAGTTACTTTTAAAAGGCTTTTATATTTCATTTGTATATACTGCTGTACTTTGTTTGCTTTTATTACTCCCACCACACCCTCTTCCACCCCTTTTCAAGTATCCCCCTGTGCGGCGATGGCATAGGCATGTGCGCATGCCCATTCGTGCGTGCGTGCGTACAAGTGCGAGTGTTTGTGTTTGTGTGTGTGCATTGTGTTTAAATATGGGTTTCTCAAAAGAGAGAATGAACAATATTTAGTATTTCTTCCGCCATTACTCCATCTCGTTTCCCTATCTCCCCCACACTCCCCTCCCCTTCTTTTTATTCACGGTCCCCTTTCTACTATCAGGTATATGGAAGTTAGCTATTGATTCATTCAGCTGAAATATTCACAAGAAAGGCTTCTAGTTCATGTTACTTAGATTTTGAAGCTCTGATTTTCTTGAGGCTTGTCATGTGACCATCTCCAATCTTCACGCCACCGAAACATGACATTCTTCTGTTCATTAAGTAGAAGAATAGGATTTCAATTTGACCACTCCTCGAGGAGCAGAAAATATCTGAAACGATACTAATGAAGTGTTCAGTGACTTACACATCCTTAAAAATATCTCAATTATTTGTGTCCTCCTTGCCTTCCTTTGACCTTGTCCTGTAGACATCTACTTGGCACAGCATACAAAGGGATGAGTTTTTCAGCACTGAGGGAAGAAAATGTTCACCTGTTAGGAGAAGCTGCCACCAGGGTCTGGACACAGGCAGAGGTCCCTTCTCTCATCAGCATGTTATTTCCCTGAACAGACTGTAATCCCGTCAATTCTCCATGCTTACGGTCATGAATGCTTGCCATTACCATATCTGAACATTAACAAAAAAGGAATTTCATGGCTCCAGTTTTCACTTGAAGGCAAGGAAGGCGTGAAGACCTCATCAGAAATATGGCGTGTCTCACGTCAGCTCACACATGCCTCTCCGTGTAGGCTTTCCTTTGCCTGTGCTGAGCACCTACCCACCCTCACAGGCCCTTGCCTAGTCCCTGCAGGTCAAAAAGAGGTCACAATCCTCTCCACAGACAGTTGTCACAATATCCATAGTACAATGCCAGTGCTTAAAGTGCGGATTCTCTTTACTGTCTAGAATCAGAGTAGGCTCAACAGGGGCACGGTCAGTGTTCATAATAAAGGAGTATTTATTTATTTATTTATTTATTTATTTATTTATTTATTTAAAGCCACTCCGTAGCTTTAGAGTGAAATAAGTGTATGTCTCTTTAAAGCTGTGACTATGAATTACAAATCCTAAGTGTTGAAAGAACTTTGTCATGTGGGAAAGTTTTTGAATTATGCCTGGCTTGCTGTAGGATTTGGGGTAAACTGCTTAGGTGTTTGGTTACAACTTGATTTTCCGTGTCTCAGTTTCCCATGTAAAATGATTGTTAGCCATCCTTACAGAAGAGTGAGTAGGCCAGCATGGTAGCTCAGCATGAAATGCTCTCAACCATTGCTGCCAAGCCTGATGACCTGCATTTGATCCTCAGGACCTCCATAGTGGAGGGAGAGAACCAACTCCTGAAAACTGCCCTCTGACCTCCACATATACACTATAGTAAGTGAACACACACACACACACACACACACACACACACACACACACTAAAAGTTTGAGTTATATTCAAACACAGGCTAGAATATCAATTAAAGACACTACTCTAAGTGAAAGAATCAGACATGTAGAAAAAGAAAACCATTTTATGAAGGCACTTATATGAAAGTAACTAGGATATTAAAATCCTAGATAAAATTGTATGCATTAGGAGATACTCAAGGTGGGCAGAGGAGAGTGAGAAGATTTCAGTCTTGGTGGGTACAAAGCAGTCTGCGCTGATGAAAAAGTTCTAGGCACGGAGAAAACAATGGCCACACAACAGTGGAAATTTGCTTAGTGTAGTTCACCTTTATGCAGAAAATTATTAAAATAAGCTTCACAATATGGATATTTTACCCTAATTTTAAATGGAGGCACCTGGGGCTAGAGAGATGGGTCAGCGGTTAGAAGCACATATACGAGCCCTGCACCATCTCTCTAGCCCCTAATATGGGTTTTGTAGCTACAGAGGTGTCTTGTAAGAAATTCTTACTCTCTGCACACCCTAATACTTCTGAGATGTATCTATACTTATTTACTGTCGAATATGGTTTTGTGATAGGAATATATCACAGTTTCCTTGTTCATTCTCCAAAATGTGAGGGTTTGTTTTAAAAGTCAGTTTACCATGGCCAAGAATGACCTGGTGTGGTGGTTTGGATGAAAATGTTGCACCCACACTCAGGCCTTTGAACATTTGGTTCCCAAGCACAGGTGGTGCTTGAGAGGTAGTGCAGCCTCTTGGCGGAAGTGCATCCCTTGGGGGCAAGCTTTGAGAGTACATATTCTCTACCCACTTCCAGTGTGCTCTTCTTGCTTCCTGCTCATGTTAGAGGAGGAAGATTCAATCTCTCAGCTCTCTGCTCCAGCCACCTGCTGCTGCACCTATCTTGCTCTTACAGAAGACTCCCCTTCTGGAGTAGTAGTCAAAATAAACTCTTTCTCATTGAAGTTGCCTTTGGTTATTGTGCTTAATCACAGTCAACAGAGAGCAACTTAATATACCTGGGAAGGGGTTTCAATGAGGAATTATTTAGATGAGGTTGACCTGTGGACATTTCTGTGAGAAATTGTCTTGGTTGTCAGTTGATGTAGGAAGAACAGATCACATGGGCAGCACCATTTCCTGTGAGTTTTGAAGGGTACAGGGCTGGGGAAGGCTGAGTGAGCTGCAAAGAGGCCGCAGACTCGGGTACCTTTGTCTCTCTCTGCTGTTAACTGTGGCTGTGGTATAATCAGCTACTCAGTTCCTGCCTTGACTGAAAAAGTCATGGGGTATAACCGGGGATTGTAGACTAGGTACACCTCTCCCTCCCTCCCCTAAATTGCCTTTTTTTTTTTTTTTTTTTTAAATGGCAACAGACATGGAATTAGAACTGGCGGCATCACTCCGATTGCTTCTGATTAGTCACTGTTATGGATAAGGCTGCCTTGAGCATTTATGTACAAGATATTTTCTGGACATGTAATTTCATTTCCCTCGAGTGACCATCTCAGAGCAGAATTGTTATGTTACATGTAAACCATAATCCAAGTTGATAAGATGTTTTCAAGTCGTTGTCCGAAGTGATAGCACCCCAGTGCACGGGAGTTTCCACTCACAGGCCACCAGGACCTTTCAGAAGGAGTTGGTTTGCATTGCAACTCTCTGGTAGCTAATGATGTTAACCAACATTCATATGCTTATTGGCTGATAATTGCATGTGGGAGTCAAAATGCTATTAGACTAAATCTTTGACCAATTTAAGATAGGATGATTTATCAGCATTTTATTGTTGAGTTGTGTCATTTATATTTGGGGCATGAATATTTTTGTCATAGATGTGCTTGCATATCTTCTCCTACTATGAAGTATGCTTTCTTTCTGAGTTTTCTTTTGTATAGCTGTCTTTTTGTTGTTATTATTGTTGAGACAAGTCTCACTAGGTAGCTCTGGCTGTCCTGGAACTCACTATGTAGACCGGGTTGGTCTCAAGCACAGAGATCTGCCTGCCTCTGCCTTCTGAGTGCTGGGACTAACTAAGGATGTAAGTCACTATAGCAGGCTTACGCCAGTCTTTCCCTTACCCCATCAGATTTATTTATTTATTTGTTTGTTTATTTTAAAGATTCATTTATTACTATAACTACACTGTAGCTATCTTCAGACGCACCAGAAGAGGGCGTCAGATCTCATTACGGGTGGTTGTGAGCCACCATGTGGTTGCTGGGATTTGAACTCAGGACCTTCAGAAGAGCAGATTTATTTATTTTCTATGTATGTATTTTACCTGCATGTATGTCTGTGCGTCTGGTGGCCACAGAGGCCAGAAGAGAGTGTCAAATCACCTGCAACTGGAGTTACAGGCAGTAGTGAGCTACTACGTTGGATGCTGGAAATTGAACCGTGGTCCTCTGCAATAGCAGCCAGTGCTCTTACCTGCTGAGCCATCTCAGTAGCACTCACAATATCACTTAATTAGTAACTTTTTGTTGTTGTTTTGTTTTGTTTTGTTTTTAAATTTAGAGTAAATCTAGTTTGCTAATATTTTTCTGTGTTGTTAGTGCTCTGGCATCAGGTTGTGTTTATGGGCTGGGGGTATTAGTGTTTGCACAAGGCCTTGGGATTGGCACTAGCACAGACAAACACACACACACATATATACATACCAACACACACACACACACACACACACACACACAAGAGGTCAGCTCCTCATATCTTCAGACTCTAAATCTGTAGGCTTAACCACCTGAATACTAAAAAATTTAGAAACAAAACAAAATAAAGAACATCTACATTGGATATATTCCTTAATATATATTATATATATTCCTTAATATTCCTTAAACCATACAGTTTAACACTGTACGGCTGTTGCTATGTTTGCTACATTGGTTGCAGGTAAGTAAACTGGGGACGATGTGAAGTTCATGGAGCGTGTGTGTAGGTCAAAGGCAAATACTATGTCCCTGGGATAAGAGACCTGAGCATCTGTGGATTTCAGTGTCTGCAGGGAACCCTAGGGCCAGCACCCCACTGATTCCAAGGCCAATTGTGTACATTATGTGTGCACTCTCTGATGGCCTGTCCTTGGTTACTGTTGTTCGTGAGTCTTGAAATCAGGTATCAAATCTCCCACATTGGTTCTTTTTCACAACTGTTTTGCTGTTCTTGTTTGGTTGGTTGGTTTGGTTTTGATTTTGTACTTTCATATATATTTCAGGATCAGCTTTTCAGTTGAACTTTTCAAGGCTGCTTTGGGTTTTTTTCTGGAATGCTGTGAATAGGTGGGTTTCTGGGCAGTAGACATTTTATAATATAGAGACCTCTCACACATGAACATTTGGTTCTTTAATTTTTATGGTTTTTGTTTTTTAATCACTGTACTAATTTTGGACCCACTTTGTTAAATTTCTTTTTATGTACTTAAAATTATTTTATACTTATTTATTTATTTATTTATTTCTTGTTGAGACTGGGTCTCTCTATGTAGCCCTGGCTGTCCTGGAACTCACTCTGTAGACTAGCCTTTGAACTCACAGAGATCCTCCTGCCTTTGACTCCCATTTTCTGGGATTAAAGGTGTGAGCCACCACACCCAACCTATACTTTAAATTTTTAAATTTGTAATTATTATTATTGTTGGTGTGTATGATGTATAAGTGTGTATGGGCATTTACCATGGTGTCAGTGTGGAAGGCAGAGGGAAGCTTTGTAGTGTTGGTTCTCTTTCAGTCTTTCTGTAGGTTCTGGGACAGAGCTCAGGATATCGAGCTTGGCAGCAAGCTGCTGATCCATCCCCAGCCTTGTTTCACACTTGTTTGTTTCTTTTCCTGTTCCACACGTCTATGGATTATATTTTTTTTATAATACAGTTTGTGAGTGTTCTCTGCTATAAAAAAAATGACAATTTTGTATATTAGCCCTGAACCATGCACAAATTTCCTTAAGTTTTCTTCTTCTTCTCTTCCTCTTTCTTTTCTTCTTCTTCTTCCTCCTCCTCCTCTTCCTCCTCTTCTTCTTCTTCCTCTTCTTCCTCTTCTTCCTCTTCCTCTTCCTCCTCTTCCTCCTCCTCTCCCTCCTCCTCCTTCCCCTCCCCTCTCCTCCTCTCTCTCTTTCTTTTAAATTGGCAAATTCCTCAAGAATTTCCCTGTGTGTGATGTTGACATGCCCGCGGGAGAAATTTTTCTTCTTTTTGAGCTATACCTTTTCTCCTTGTTTATTTCACTTGCTACAACCCAAATTGTGCTGAAGCAATGTCATGAGAGCAGGTATCCCTGCCTGTGCATCGCCCCACATGAAGTACTTCATTGGCAAAACACCTTTCGGGGCTGTTATTGCTCAGGCAGGGAAAACTGCCTCGTCCTGGTTTTCTGAGATTCATTTTTCAGGATGTACATTGAATTTGCTCTTCAGTCTGCATTTTGCTTTCTTTGTATCTTAATTATTCTTTCCCCCCTATTTGTCTCATTTTGGATTAATTTTTAGTGTTACATTTTATCTCAGTCACTAATTTATTACCCATATCTTCTGTTTTCCATTGCCTTAGGCTTTGTGGTGTCCATTATTAGTTGCCTTGGTCTTTATAACATGAATTTTTAGTATTTAATAATACTACATATGAGTACAAATGATATCGTGTTTCATGTAGAATATAAAAACCATTACCACTGTAAGTGCTTTCCATGTGGAATGTTTCCACTTGGAATTTTCCTTAGCTTGAAGAAATTTCTTTGATATTTCTTAGAATATGGGGTATATGCTGGCAACCAAATATTTCAATCTATGCTTGTCTAAAATGGTTTATTTTGTCTTGATTTTTTTTAAGATAGTAAGTCCAGTATAAGATAAAAATAGAGTAATTTTCACTATAGGATAGAATACAAAATAGTCTGGGAAAGCTAGCTATTGGTGAGTTAAAAATCTAAGTCACTTTCTGCTACTGTATCTGGGTCTGTCTGTCCCTTTATGACCAGTAGTGTTTATTTTGTGAAATCAAGTACACCCAAACTTGTGGATATGTACTTACTATTACTTTTCCATGATAGATCACTCACTTCACATAATGACCTTCTTTATGTCTTTTGACTAATTTTGTAATGTTATATACTTTTTAGACTTAAGTGTGGCTACTCCTAGCTGGGCATGGTGATTCACGTCTGTAATTTCAGCAGGAGATTGAAACGAAGATCGCCACAGTTCAAAGCCAGTCTGGGCTAGCTAATGAGGTTTTTTTTTGTTGTTGTTGTTTGTTTTTCTCCTCTGATTATTTTTCCTTTTGTCTAGAAGTCTCAGAGCAAACTGGGGCATACAGCCATACTCTCTGTGAAAAGTTTTCTGTTGCTTATACCTTGGGGCCCTGAGATTCTAAGTGAAGATATGATGACATATTAGGGAGTGGAGGCATTGTGAGACTCTGTTTTCCTGCCCCTCCCCCCAAATAAAGAGCTGAGATTTCAGTTCAGGGCCTGCTAGCGTGTGCAAGGTCCTGGACTCAGTCTTCACCACCAAACCAAAACAAACAGCAGGAAACAAGCACACACACACACTGCTCTCAGGGAGACCTGAGTTTCCCCTAAGGGTTGAAGCATGCTTTCTACAGTATAAGTTCTTGGTAAATACTTACTGATTCCAGGAACAAGGGGCCAGCTGGTATATTGGAAAAGATCTAAGTAACCAGGGTTCTCATTCCTCCACCCCTGGGGCTCTGAGCCTTGAAACAAGTTCTACAAACTACCTGGTTCTTTGTTAACCACTTCTGTGAAACTAGAATAATGGAGTCATTGGTGGGAAATAAAATAATACCATATTTTAAAAACACTTTAGAAAATATCAAATGCTAAAGAAACACAGCAGTTGCCCGTTATTGGTTTTACGATTATTTTTCCCAAAGTGTTGATACCATACAGTGAATACCAT
>NW_022196904.1:40667574-40681583 GCF_008632895.1 Mastomys coucha
CTCCAAGGTGTGTGGTGACAGGATGAGGTCCAATCTCTTCTCCACCATTAATGTAGAAGCAGTTTTTGACCCGGGCATCACTTGTTGGCACAAGGAAATGGGCTTGTGAACCTGCTGCATTGCATCCCGTGCTTCCTGAGTTCATTCATGTGGGGCTGGCTGCATCCTTGGGACTGGTTACTACCTGCTCATTCTGCAGAATGCAACCCTTCCTGAGATCTGAGAAACACCACCTGCTCTAGGTCTTTCACTGTCCTCTGGTGGGCTTTGTGGTCCTCGATGGCATCACTTTTAATTTTTCTGACCAGCGACAGGTGGCCATTATGGAATTGAGCTGTGGACGAGTGGCATCTCTATTCCCTGGTCTAAGAGCATGGACTGTTTTCAACATATTCTCTCTGTGGAGATAAGCCTTCTTTTCTTCCTCTTCTACGCTGCCGAGGTTCTCTTTCTCCCACATCTGATGCATCACTGCCTTCGAGGGCTTCAAATCTCTCATGTAGTTTCCTACTTGCTTAGAAAAAATTGGCAAATTCCATCTCAAAGCTGCTGAGCCTTCCCCTGCTACCCCTGTGCATGATGGATGACACTTAAGCAGCTTCCAGTCTCTCTGCTTTTGTATGGGGCACCTCAGCTCCCCTCCTACCAACACTTGGCCTCTTCCTGCTCCCTCTTCAAGGCATAGTTTAAATGCCATCTCCTATACTGCAAGGCTTTCTCCCCTTCTGAACTCTTATTTTCTGCTTCATTTTTATTTTCCCAAGGAGCTGGGAACCTTCCTGTAGGGTCTGTGTATTCCCACAATTTCATGACAACTAAGCTTCCAATAAATATCTGCGGGCCCCATGGACAAATGAAATGTAATCTAGAGGATCTTTGGGGGAAGTATTCCATTCAAATCAATATTGAGAAGCGAAAGGTTCCCTGTTCTTTGAACATGCCTGTTCCTGGTTTCTGCCCGCTAGACCCTTTACTTCAAAGCAGCCTTACTCCTGCTTTTTGCTTTTTTCCATGATAAATTTACAGCTCATATGAAGCCTGTCACTGGAAGTTCACTCCTGTTCTCATCTTCCTTTACAATGTCTGTGGTCACGAGAGCTGCCTCTGAGAGTGAGATCACATTCTAAATCTCATGATTAACCTTTCACATTGTGAGATGGCTGGCTCGGAGCGCCTCACCCCCTGCACTGGGGATGTGTTTCTCCTTTCATCTCTGCCGCTTCCATACTTTGCAAGCCACTGGCTAGCTGTGGAGGTCCTGTTGGGAAACATTCTCATCTCAAATGAACACATCCAAGGCACAAAACCAATCAAATGTGTAAACGCCATGAACAAACACCCTGTGCAAACCTGACACTTAGGCTCCTGGAGGGAGCTGACAGAGTTGCAAAGTTTTGGTTATTTTGAATACAGAATCTTAGAAGTCAAGGTGTAAGAAAATGCACTGAAAACACAAATTGCACTTATTTATTCGGAGGGGGAAAAATATCCCAACTAGAAAACGTTTAAATAGAAAGACAATGAATCAGAATATTCAGTCATAAGTCTTTTGTGAGTTTGGGGGCTAAATCTGTGGACGTCGTAATTTTTTTCGTACAAATAATGGATGTACTCTTTTAAGGCTTTAGAGAAATACATTCATAGAAAATAACCAGTGTGGAGATTAGAAGTGAACAACATTTCATATTTTAAAGTCACCGTTTTAAGATTAGCTACAATACCTAGCAATTACATGTCATTTCTTGGCGACTAAACTAAAACAAGCATGAATAACCAATCAGTTTTTAAACCAAGGAAAGGCATTTGTTTATACTAATTGGTTATAGACAGCATCATAGGCATGAAATGAATGCAAGCCGGATTTGAACACCCCAAATAGTACTAAAATGGATGTTGAATGTGTTATTGGTTGAACGATATTTCATCGAAAGACACCACCGAGCTGTGCATGGCAAAGCTCTGTCATCATTATTTTTTACTCTCCTAAACTGACCTGTTAATGAAACGCACCCACGCCCCGAGTTAGGATCCGTTTCATTAATGCCCAGAACTTTTGTTCTGCGCTTTACATTGGAAACAGATTTAAGTATTAAGCGCCTCGAAGGTCTGCAGCCTGGGAGCCTTTCCGAATTTGTAACAGGGACCAGAACAGACCGCATTACACTCTCCAAATGGTGCGGCTTTGCATTTGAATGTCCGAATTATCCTGGTTTCTTAGAGACGAGCACTACACCAACATCTTAAATCCTCAAAATACTGTTCGCTTCGCTGAATGCTTGCGATCTAAGCATATGTGTAATTATTCTGTAATTCTCCCCAAAATGTGATTCCTTGGAAATGCAGACTAGGGCTCCCCTATTGTAAACTACTTCTTTGTGGCCATTCCTTTAAATATGGTAACAAGCAAGTGTGTGTGTCTGGGCTCACTTTACTGCCTTGATAAGGACGGGTCTCTTCCCAAGCTCTCCTCAGGACACCCATGGGGGAAATTTGCCCTGCATTTGTTTAAGGGTGGAGACCCTGACCACAAAAAGACCATTTAAAAATAGTTTCCATTACAAGGAGGGACACTCTTGCCAGTGGACTTGTCCTCTGTCACTCACAATAGCTTTAGAAATAGTTTTAGGTAAGAAGCTGGAACTTGTAAATGTCCCTAGAGCTGGCCATTGTCACTGTGGTCGCTGAGAGATTCTAGAGCTGCATAGGATCCCTGTGCCTCTGCAAACAGCTTCAGACAGGCTGTATTGTGGACAATTAAAACATACACTTTAAAAACTGACAGCTGGAAAGAACGGCAGTAGCGGGGGGGAGATGGTGTAGAAGGGGGACTCAGGACAGGTTATACGCTCAGTTCTGAAGTTACCATTTTGCCAGGATCTTTGAGGAGAGTCCTTGGTGAGGACTTTCCCAGGGATCAGCCTTGGCAAGCAGGGATGTCAAAATGTGAGATGCAGAGTGTGGTCGTCTTTTGCAAATTGATAATGCACGGTTCAAATCTCACTGGCTGTGGTGGCCGCAACCCTCATTAACTGTAGTATGAGGCCTTTCATTTGGCCGCAAAGTGGAATGGGTCTGTGGGGGAGGGAGGAAAGTCAGTTTGCAGGGTCGTAGTTAAGCTGTGAATAATTGATAATCACCCTGAAACAGGTGCCTGCATTGGAAAAATCCCTCCTCGTGGTATAATTTTGCAAATCACTTGGCTTTCTCAGCTCATACAGCTTCTCAGCAGCACCATTTTGAACCACAAAGCTAAGAATGATTCTAGCATTCCATGAGCTTAGAAAGTATTGGTCTATAGAATTTCCTGGGTTTGTTTGTTTTGATTTGTTTTGTTTTTCCCTTGGTAAGTGTATTTTAAGGAATTTGTAATTTGGGGTTGGAATATTGTGACAGAGATGGAAAAATTCTGTTATGTAGTTGGAAAAAATCTGTTATGTAGTTGCTACATAGCCCAGAATGACTTTGAACTTCTGATCCTCCTGCCTCTATCTCCTGAGTGCTAGGATTCTAGATGCCTGCTACCACATGGTACTGGAGCCCTGAGTGTCATGCATGTTAGGTAAGCACTCTACCAACTGAACCACAAACCCTGCTTATCTCAATTGTTTCAGAAGCACAGAGGCAATGAGTGAAGACATTAGGGTACTGACTGAGGGGAGGGCAGCAGATACTGGGAAGAGAAGCCTCCTGGATCTCCAAGAGACCTTTCCTTTGGGCTGTCCAATCCTTGTGGCTGATAGGACTTTAGAAAACATCTGTTTTGAGTCAGAGGGTAGCATTAGAAACTTGAAAGAATGAAAGAAAGAACCTCAAGGGCCCAGAACCCACTCTGTTGCTTTGAGATCCAGTCACCTTCCCAAAGAGGGACTATGTGTAAATAGCAGAGGGTGCCTGAATTCTTCATGTCCACTTGTATCATTTTATAAGATCCTGTATGGTATCATTTATGTGTTTATTTGACAATCCAAACCAGGACAGGGGAAGCGTCATAGGGCTTTTGATGAGTTGAATATACGTCCATCTGTATGTCTGATCACTAATTTCATCACTGAGAGCTCCTCAGTGCTCACGAAGGAGCCCTTGGACATTGCAAATACTTGTGCCACACTTAGGTGTCTGCGTGCCCTCGTAGATCAGATTAGAAGTGAGAACAGATGGGCAGGGAATGAAGGGACGGTCTTGAGACATTGGGAACAGCAAAAAAATGATAGCTGACAGCTTGATTGTGCGAGAGAGAGACAGAAAATCCATACAGAGCAGACACAGAAAACAGTAACAGCTTAAGTCTGGACTGGCTCACAGGACAACTTATCAAGCGTAGACGGTGTCAGAATGTCACAGCACAGAAGAAAAACCAATGGACTTAGTTATGACCTAGCCATCAAGAAATGATTAAGTGGTGTTACATGTGCTGGACTCTGAAAAAAAATACATTTAGTATGATTTCCATTGAAGTAGATCAAAATTAAAATTAAGCTCAAAGCCTTTGTTTTAAAAAAAAAAAAGCAAAACAAAACAAACAAAACCTGAGCCCTTGTTGCTGGGAGATTTGAATGTGTGTGTGTAAATTATTTCCTTCCCTACAATGTCAAGTCAGTGTGTACAGTTTGTTTTGGGTGTACAGCCAATGCTTTGACTTTAATTAAATTTTACCACTAAATCTTTCTGCAGTGAGACAACTGGTCTAGTGCAAAGATGTGCACTAAAAGTGCAGAGAGGTGTAGTGGTCCCTGCCCTATGTGTGAGATGCAGAAGGGTTTAGTGGTCTTTGCCCTGTGTGTGAGATGTGGAAGGGTTTAGTGGTCTTTGCCCTGTGTGTGAGATGTGGAAGGGTTTAGTGGTCCCTGCTGTGCGTGTGAGATGCAGAAGGGTTTAGTGGTCTTTGCCCTGTGTGTGAGATGCAGAAGGGTTTAGTGGTCTCTGCCCTGTGTGTGAGATGAAGAAGGGTTTAGTGGTCCCTACTCTGTGAGTGAGATGTGGAAGTGTTTAGTGGCCCCTGCTCTGTGAGTGAGGTGTGGAAGGGTTTAGTGGTCCCTACCCTGTGTGTGAGATGAAGAAGGGTTTAGTGGCCCCTGCTCTGTGAGTGAGGTGTGGAAGGGTTTAGTGGTCCCTGCCCTGTGTGTGAGATGAAGAAGGGTTTAGTGGTCCCTGCTCTGTGAGTGAGATGTGGAAGTGTTTAGTGGCCCCTGCTCTGTGAGTGAGGTGTGGAAGGGTTTAGTGGTCCCTGCCCTGTGTGTGAGATGAAGAAGGGTTTAGTGGCCCCTGCTCTGTGAGTGAGATGTGGAAGGCTTTAGTGGTCTTTGCCCTGTGAGTGAGGTGTGGAAGGGTTTAGTGGTCCCGTCCTGTGTCTAAGATTGAACAGCACCCCTGACACGAAGTTTCTTCATTTGACATTTGGGTGCTCAGCCTCTATGCATTCCCACAGACAAAATTGTTCTCCTTTCTGCTTTTCCTTCCCTTCCCTCCTCTGTTTTCTTTCTTTCTTTTACAGGCAGGAGTGAGCATGCTCATTTAATATGTATGTATGTGTAGATCAGAGGAGGCCTTCAGGTGGCTTTCTCTCTCACTACCCATTACCTTAGTTTTTGAGACAGAGTCCCTCACTGGATACGAAGCTTGACATTTCAGCTAGGCTGGCCAGTCCATAAGCCCCCTCCTCAACCTCAGGACCTTCTGGTCTCCAGCTCCAGCACTGTGTTACACATGTATACTACTGCACCTTGCTGTTTAGTGGGTGCTAGGGAGTCAAACTTCAGCCTCATATTGGTAAAATACTTACCCACTGAGTCATCTTTCCAGTCCAGGATTTCTTTTTAAATGGTCTTTCAGCTGATTATAGGTGATTACCTTTATGTTTGATACGAGGTGACCACGAGGGTTGTTTCTACCTTCCAGGGACTAGATGAGGCTAGCTCCAACTTCCTGTCATCAGTGCCATTTTGAGGAAGTTTGAAAAAGATGTGGATCCCAGAATACTGTGGACTTTCATTTCCTAGTGGTGAGATTGTGAGAATTTCAAATTTATGTCTTTATGCTTTTCTTGTGTATCTCGCCTGTCTGAAGATTTAATTTTTTGAAATCTCTCTCTCTCTCTCTCTCTCTCTCTCTCTCTCTCTCTCTCTCTCTGTGTGTGTGTGTGTGTGTGTGTGTGTGTGTGTGTGTGTGTGTGTGCACTGTACACATGCAGATACCTTCAGAGGCCACATTGGGTGTCAGATCCCCATGGACTGAAGTTATAGGCAGTTGTGAGCTTCCTGACATGGGTGCTGGGAACAGAACCCGAGTCTTCTGCAAAAGCAAGTGCTGAACTTCTATTCACAGCCCACATCTCCAGTCTACATAAGAGAAAGCTGTTTTTATGACATAAAAACAAAACTTGGACTTGAAATCTTTCATACTCTCAGAGTCCACTTGAAATAGAAGCTGGACAATATCCTAAGGTGACTGGTAGGGGGTGGGGCAGTTCTCCCCTCCCCTCTGCCACCCACAGACCCTCAGAAAATCAGCGGCAGTCTCCTTCCAATGTAGGGAGGGGTCAGATTAGTGTCTGGTAAGCCAGAGATAGATGGCGTTAAGGGGGAAATCTCCAAGCAAGCAAATTCTTACAACCCTGAACTCTCCTTAGCCTCCATCTTTCTTGGCTATCATGGGTAGAGCACCTTCCTTGCTGAGACTTGACAAATCCTGCCAGAGCAGGAAGGAGCATTGTGTGGCTAAGCATCTCTGGCCCTTCTCCGCAGCATCAGCTCTCTGAACAATTCTTAGGATATCCACAGCTCAGAGAATGCTTGCCAAAAAAATCCTGGGGATGTGAGGTATGATCCTTGGGCTGAGGAAGCTATAAAGGCTGAAGGTCCCAGCACACTGGCTCCTGTACACCAACAGAAGTGTGGGAACAAGTTGATTGTGGCCTGGGAAAGGGGGCCTGGCCAAGGCTGCCCCAATTTGGCAACAGCTTGTGGGGAGTAAATCCTCTCACCAAAGGTTTTTCCTAATCTGAATAAATTCAATTTCAAAATCTGCCCTTGATCTAAGCCCCTTAAGCTTCCGTGAAGGACTAAGGACCTTCAGAGTCAATGCCAATAACAAAAGATAGGAAAAACCCGCCTTTCCCTATAGTTCACTGCTGTATTCTTTACACTAACTGGCTTCAGAAAAATGCTTTTTTTAATCAAGTTGTCTTTGGCAAATCCCCTGCCCTTAATTTGAAGGTGACATTCAGCATTTCCTTTTTGAATGTTCAACACATTTGTAGAGGCAACTCTGGAAAATGGGCAGGAAACCCGGGATACAGTCCCCAGTGTTGTGACCAGCAAGCAGACAGACAGTAAAGAAGCAACTGTGCTAATAGTAACATCTAAATGCTTGGCCTCCCCACCCCACGACCATGGTGTTTACAACCATGGGTTTTAGAAATGCTCTTCCAGGCCTGGGGAGGGCTCAGTTGGTAAAGTGCTTAATGTACAAGTGTGAGAACCTGAATTTGACCCTCACCTCCAGCACACAAGTAAAAAGTAAGACAAGGTACTTGTCTGTAATCCCAGGACTAAGATAGCAGAGATAAGAGATCCCTAGGGCTTGCTGTCCAGCCAGCCTAGCCTAATAGGCGAGCTACACATCCCAGTGAGAGGCCTTGTCTTGATAAACAAGGTGAGGCCGGTGGCTTGATGACTTAGGGGGTAAAGGTGCTGCTCAGCAATGCTCTGTGGAGACCAAAGCCTTCCACATTGCTGATAGTGATGGCTGGGAGAAGCTAATTAACTCAGAGATCCTCACTTGGGGCTGGAGAAATGGCTTCCTGATTAAACGTACTGGCTGTTCTTACAGAGGACCTGGCTTTTGTTCCTAGCACCCACCTGGTGACTCAACAACCATCTATAACTCTGAGGGATTGGATGCCCAGGCACTACACATATGTAGTGTGCCTACATGTAGGCAACTACTCATAGCATAAAATAAAAATAAATAAAATCCTAAGCAAAATGATCCCTCATTAATTTCCATAGCTGCTAATGATAAACACCATGGAATCTAATGGATTTAGTTAGCATTCTCTGGTGCTGCTGGAATCACAACGGTGGAAAGAGTTGTGGGAACAGAATCTAAACATATACAAGGTTGTACATTCTGTAGAAGCCAGAGAATGAACGAAGTCATAGGGGTGTGATGAGTGTGGCAAGTGTGGGCAAGCCAGTCCAGGTCAGAGCAGGTAGCAGGTGACTGGAGGTGCAGCTGGAAACACAAGCCGTGGTCTGAGGGTCACATGATCTTGCATCCAAACCATGAAAAGAATCTTCATTTTTACCCTGAAGGTGGTAGGGAGCCCCCAGAGGGTTGGAGAGCTTCAGACTGCTGTGGCAGCTTGAATTACTATCAGAACCACAGCTCTGGATCTGTGGCTAATAGGAGCAGCAAAGGCTGTCTGACGTCTTCCTTGCCCATTAGAGTCTAGCGGTACCACCTTCCCGGCCACCTGTGGCACCTAAAAGTGTTTGCAGAATTGCAGAGTGGCCACTGTCCTCATGAGGACCACTGGCATGGAGTGGTTAGCCCTGTGGTCTGGGGACATCAGAAGCTGACCTGCGGACATCTTGATGGCTTGGGTGTGTTCTCATTCAGCGCTTGCCTTACCCTGTGTAAGACTGACTCTGCTCGCCTCCATGCTCATACCCAGATGTCATTGGCCTTTTCTTTTTTTTTATTCTAAGCTCCTCCTAGGAGGAAGAATCATTCCCAGGAATGTGTTTCAAGTGGTGGGAAAATAGATAACCCTTCCCTGGAGCCATGAGTAACAGGTTTCTTAGCATGCTTTTCCAAGGATCTCTCTGTACGGGACTCAAACTGGCTTCTGCCCAGGGTGTCAAAGCTGGCCCAGATGTGGACTGTTTGACAGGCATGGTGCTTTCATGATTTGGAAGCTCTGGGCAAGGCACACGGTGTTAGTTAGTGTTCATCAACTTGACACAAACTTGAGGACTTACCCCTACCAGAAGGTATGTCTTCTGGGCATTTTCTTGATTTATTATTACTATGAGAGGGCCCCGATCTCTGACAAGATCTATTTTATCTATTCCCTGAGCAAATTCGGGACATCCAGTTGGGGCTTAGCTTGACAAGAGCAGTTCAACACACAAAACCTCATCTTCCAGGTAAGAAGGTATGGTCAGGGAAGAGCCTTGTGGGGTTAAAATACTCTACCTGCTTCTCATCATTCCACTAGGCATCCTTGTGGGATTTAGTTAGCAGAGTGCCTTTCGACATGCTAAAAATATTAGAATTTAGAATATGGAGACAAGTTAAAAGTACAGTTCTCAAGACTGTGACTACATATTTCAAAACAAGTCGATCTTTTTTCTTTGATGGAGGTATATTTAAGAAATATGTTTCACCCTAAATTTACAGTAATATTTGCTTATTTATATAGAGTCAGGATCTAACATTTAGGGGATATATATGTACATATATATCCCAGGTTGGCTGGCCTCCAGTTCTCTATATAGCTAAGAACAACTCTGAACACCTGATCTTTCTGCATTCATTGCCTGAGTTGGGATTTCAGGTAACTACCACTTTTATGCGGAGCTAGGAACTGAACCCAGGACTTCCTGAATGCTAGACAAGCCTCTATTAGCCAAGCTGAACCCCAACCCCCTACACTAATAGTTAAATATAAACCTTTCATCCTTATAATGTAAGGTGAGCATTTTCAAAGTCACAAAAAAATTTTTTTCTGAAACCTTTTTGAAGGACTACCTGGGACTTCAACTATGGTTGCTTAATAATTGACTTATGAATACTAGATTGGCTTTAGTAAGAGCTGTTATAAATAGTGTTTTGATGAACATTAATGCATGGAGGATAGTCTATAGGTTTGAATGTCTTTAGGAGTAAAGTTATTGTGCCTGAAGTCACAAATATTTAAAGCTTTTGATATCATGTGTGTTGTTTCCTTACTTTTTCTCTGTAGATGTCCAAAACAGTTATCTTGATGTTGGGTCAGCATTTTGTCTACTACAGTGAGAAGCAGACTGCGCTTGAGTACCACTCACAGCTAAATAGTGACATCTGTCTGACAGGTCACAGTTTAGCTGGGGCTCTGGAAATCACTTCTGTCCCCCAGAGGTGTAGTTCCATCTTTCAGATGAAAAACCTAAAGTCCAATAAGGTGAGAAGACTAGCATATTCCAACCCACCAGGGTAGTTCTTACACCTTTTGATCATGCAAAGAGACTTAAAGACAAAAATTGAAGAGGAGGAAAGGGAAAGATGGATATGGGAAAATAACCACCAAGCCCATAAGTACTCCCTCACAGGATAATGTGAGGCATTTTGTTGGTAGAGCAATGAAAGTACTATTGGAAGTTGGAGTTGAGTTTAGATTCTTGGAAAATTTCACAAATGGCATCCTAAGATCTCCTAGACCCTTAGGAATGCTTATTTCAATAGCTAGTGGATGTGTGCTGGCAGAGGGAGGCTGGGGGTCCAACCCTGAGGTGGAATGTTCAAATCTGAAGATGACCTTTGTGAGTGCGTAGAACTATCTTTAGACATCCAGAGATTGTCAAAGTCAGAAGAGACTTTAGAATTCATCCTCCTTAAGTGCCTCATCCATCCCAAAGGAAGTTCCGGAGAGGAGCAGTAACTAACACAGAGAATCAAGATCAGGCCAGACCTGAATAATGGAGTGCAGATCTGGACAGGGTACAGAGAAGGCACCAGGTTAGGAGGAGGAGACTGATTATGTTCTATAACAATGGAGGCCTTTGCTCATTTAGTTTAACTGCATCATCTTCCACCCCAAAGTAGTCTCAGTTTTCAGCATCCAGGCACCCTGCTCACACTCTTGTCCTGTTGTGTTTTAAATTACATTTTGCTTTTTGTCTTTTTTTTTTTTTTTTTTTTTTTTGGTTACCTTTTACCAAGTCATTTATTTAATGAAATCATCTAAGTCACACAAAATAACGCAGAACCCTGCAGTGGAAAGCACCTTATAAATGAACCAGGGATAGCAGAACCCTACCATTTCTTAACATCAGAACTGCTAACTTAAAATCTTGGGAATCCTTTTTAAAACTACAGCTTCCTGGAGCCCCAAGATTCCTACTTAGGAACCCTAATTAAGTAAACAACTCTTTCCCAAGCTTTCTTGAAGATAAATTTTACTCAAATCCCTGAAAACAGAATTATTATACGCACTCAAAAAATTTTAAGACACCATATACAAAATATTCTCTCTCTCTTTTTTTGAAACATCAAAGCCCAGCTACCATTCTTTAAAAATTAATCTGAAGGGTAAACTTGAAAATGTCTCTTCAGCAGGACCTCATACTTAGAAGTGTCTGCCAAAACATTAAGTAAGGAAAAAAGTTAACAGTGAACAAGTGGATTTTCTGTTGTGTAAATGTTTATACAGATGTTGTAAGTGAGACTTTTTAAAAAACCCCTCCGGTTGCTGACAGGGTACAGCTTTGCATATGCGTGTTAACAGGAGAGCGTGCTGCGTGTCGGATGAATGGGGACGTGGGTCTCAATGACTTTCAGATTAACGGGAACAGATGGAAGGGTCACACTTGAACAACTCAACAGAGCAGCATAAAGGCATCGCTGGAGTGGAGTTCATTGCCTCGGACAGATACTGTCAATCACCTCAGGCTCGCTCTCGGCTGACTAACAGCCTGGACCTTGAAAGACTGGGGGAAAAAAACCCAGAATTTAAAAAGGAGTATTTTGAGGCGAGAACTGGAGTTCATATTGTTTTTTTCAGCTCTGAAGTTCAACCCAGACTGATCAGACTTCAGGAAACAAGGCAACAGGGTAGAAAATACTTTGGAAACTGAATAATAATAATAATTAATAATAATAATAATAATAATAATAATAATATCTTTTATTAAAAATAATTTTGCAAAAATTTAGACCTGTGGCTTCTGGGTTCTGATTGCCGCACTAATTAGAAAGCTGCAAAATTCTAGAGTGGAAAATATGGAGGTTGCTTCTCTGAAAAACTCATCCAAGTGCACATTGCCAGGCATTGCCCCAGTGACTCTTTTCTTTTTTTTTTTTTTGCATGTATAGCTCCAAAGCCAGCAGTCAGGCTCCCTCCAACTATGAGCTGTGTTTCAGGACTCTGAGTTCTAGCCACAGTGACCACAGCCTTTCAAAGTTAGGTAAGGTTCAGGAGTCTGTCTTCTTTATTCCTAGGGGCCACTTGGGGCCCACTGGAAGTCTAGACATCCTCTAGACCTTAGATGGACTTCCTATGGAAGAACAGTGTTTCCTTTGCTACCTCTGTGCAGCTGATTCATGCCGAGAGCTGGTTCCACGGCAGGTTGCTGGATGAGGGAGTTCTAGGAAGAACAGGCCAGGACTGTTACTTGCATGTCTCAGCTAGACAGGGACTTTAATCTGGATCCCTGGCTCTCTGTGAACCTTAACTGTTTGGCCTGAGAGCAAATATGGGCGGTAAAGATGGGAATTCTTAAAATCACAGGAAGTCCTAGACAGTGCCGACAGACACAGTGTGGGTCACCGCTGACAGACAGGTCCTCCTCTAGGTTTGCCCGCGTTTGAAGTTGTGACCTGAAACAGATGTCAGTCAGGAGCATCCTTCTGTGTTGGTGCTTCTACTGTGATGGCAACTGTGAAGGTGAACGCTCATTGTCAACTTGACTGGATCTAACCATAGAAATGTGTTTCTGATTGCGTTTAGGAAGGTGTTAGCTGGAGAGAGAAGAAGGCTCACCCTGATTGTGAGGGCCACATTTTGTAGGCAGGGGACCTAGAACTAAATAGAGAGGGGAGAGTGAACTGAGCAAGAGTATTCATCTCTCTGCTTCCTGCTTCCTGCCTGGGCACAGCTCAGCTGGTGAGCTGACTTCCCCTGCCATGTTGGGCTTCTGCCCTTGTTTCTTGCTAGACATTTGATTTCAGCAGCCAGAAAAGTAATGATTGCAGTGGAATCTAGGACCCTGGAGGATCACAGGCTATAAACCACAACTTCAGTGGGTACAATACACCCCCTTAATATGCCTATCTAGCATTAACATTTCCTTTCCAGCACTATCCCTTCATAGAACGCTCTCATGAGTCAATTAGGACAGGAAGTCTGGAAAGCTGCATGGCCCCACCTTGGCTACCAGTGTTCACACCAATGTGGATACCAGTCTAGGCTTAGCTAGAGAGAGAGAGTCTCTCCCCGGGACTTAGAAATTCAGGCAGAGGGAGCAGTTGGCTGCTGTGAGTTATTAGAGTTGAAGGCATGCTGTGCTTGGGAGACAACAGCAGGCAAATTCAAGGCCAGCCTGGTCTACATAGCAAGTTTCAGAAGAGCCAGGGGTACATGAGAGACCTGTCTCAAAAAAACCCAGAAAGTTCTCATCAAACTGGATCTCAAGGGAAAAGAAGGAAAGGCTTAACAGAGGAAGCAATCTGTGAAGGAAAGAGAAGGAAAGGAGCCATAACAAGAGATCTCCAGGGCTCCAGGCAGCAGGGCTGGAATGTGAGGTGGAGGTGAGAGAGCTGGGGGATGGGGCGCAGGGGAATGGGAGGCCCTTAGAAATGGGAGGCTCTGCCTTACCTTTCACAGTGGGTCTGTGAAAAAAAAAATCCCGTTTCTCCTCACACAAGACATACTTTTACTTCCATTACTTTGACAAAGTTTGTGGGGTTGTTTGTTTTGAGTTTTTTTCCCCCTTCTGAGACAGGGTTTCTCTGTGTAGCCCTGGCTGTTCTGGAACTTGCTCTATAGACAGGCTGGCCTTGAACTCACAGAGATTTGACTCTCAAGTGCTGGGATTAAAGGTGTGTGCTACCGGGCTGGCAAGATGGCTCAGCGGATCCCAGCAACCACATGGTGGCTCACAACCACCTGTACTGAGATCTGACGCCCTCTTCTGGTGTGTCTGAACAGCTACAGTGAATGACACCGGAGCGAGCGGGGCCGGCAGAGGTCCTGAGTTCAATTCCCAGCAGCCACACACATGATGGCTCATAGCCATCTGTACAGCTAC
>NW_022196904.1:40681632-40686560 GCF_008632895.1 Mastomys coucha
TCACTCTGTAGACCAGGCTGGCCTCAAAGTCAGAAATCCACCTGCCTCTGCCTCCCAAGTGCTGGGATCAAAGGCGTGCGCCGCCACTGCCTGGCAGAGTTCATATTCTTTACAAGCCCAGTCTGACTAGGACACCGTGGGATTTCGAGCAGGCTTTAAGGTTATAGTATGTTTTGAGCACCTATTGTATGCCTGGCATGGTGCCAGCCTCTGGGGGAAAGATGGCAACAGCAGGACCCGAAGTGAGAGAGAGAGAGAGAGAGAGAGCTGGCAGAGCTGCTGCTGTCTCTTTGCCTGGGACACCATTTACTGAGGAGCATCGGGAAGCTGACGAAGTCTTCCTCCCTCCTCTCCTCAGTTCTACATATATCTTCACTAACCACCTCTGGATACCCAAAGGACTCACTTAAGTAACTGAAGGGTGTCTCTTTTCTCCTTCTGTTTATTCCCTGCCTTCTCATCTAAGTGTATCCTGAGTCCGATACTCAGAGTATCCCCGTTGACGAATCACTGTAATCAGGTATTGGCGTCAAGGGAGTTATTAGTTTAGTTATTTTTCTGTAGGGCTCATTAGTTCCAAAGGAAAGGAGTCCATAGCTGCAAGAAAAGGATGGGAACAGGCCGGGGAGGGCAAGGCTGCAGGAGCCGGGGAGGGCAAGGCTGCAGGAGCCGGGGAGGGCAAGGCTGCAGGAGCCACCCTCATCTCTACAGAGGAAGTAAAGAGAAAGAACAGGAAGTGTGGCAAGGCTATGAGCTCCCAGATCCCATCCCCAGTAATGTGTTTTCTCTAACAGGCTCCACCTCTTAAAAGTCCCATAACCTTCCCAAACAGTGCCACAAACTGGGGACCTTGTGTTGAAATATATGAGCCTACAGAAGGCGTTCCTCATTCAAACCACCACAGTCCCCAGACTTCACACCTTCCAAGAGTAAGAATCACATTATCTTTCCTGTACTTGTCAGATCCAGACATAATTAACTTGAATACATTAACTAGAATCTATTAACTTGGACCAGGAGACTTTAACATGGGTCATTCAATCGACCATCAAGTTGGTACTGTATTAGTTACTTTTCTCTGCCTGGGGTGACCAAGGACATTTCTACAAGGAAGGATTTACTTGGGTTTACAGTTCTGGTGGGTCCATCACAGCAGGGAAGCATGGCAGAAGGCAGGCATGATGACTGGACCAGCAAGCTGAAAGCAAGCAGGAAACAGGGGACTCCCTGGGAATGGTGCATTGATTTGAAACCAAAGGGTCTGCTCCAAGTTGCATACTGCTTCCACCAAGGCCTCCCCAAATAGTGCTACTAACTGGGGACCAAATATCTAAATGTCTAAGAAAATGGAGGGCATCTCTTTCAAACCACCACAGTGCTAGGGATTAGCTGGCAATCTGCCTGGGACACAGTTCTTTCTATACAAACTTCTCTACTAACTACAACCCAGGACACCTGGCTGAGTTAGGATTTAGCCTCAAACATCTCAGAGTGCAATGGTGATCACTTTCATTGGTCATAGCAGCCACTGAGACCATTCAAGAGGAGAGGATCTAGATCCTACTTCTTAGCTGAAACACAACAGAGCTCCGTCAGAGTGTGAACTATGGCTGATATTAAAGTGTCCATCTGTGGAAATACAGCTGCCACAGGAGCTCACCTAGATAAATAGTATCTAATCTGAGCCGCCCTAGGCCTCACCCAAGACACTGAAGCCAAACTAGTGGAAGTTAAAAGCATTATAAGAGAGAGGAAGGATTCTTATCCTATAACAGGAAGCATTGCCTCACAGGAACTGGGCAGGTGACTCTCTCCAGCACCCTAAGGAGCCTCCTGATCTCTCACCTGCTTTTCTCTGTGCCTTTGGTTCAGCCTCTCTGATTAGGACAGAGGGGTAGTGTTCTGAGAGAAGACTAGCCTGGGGATAGTAACAAATGGTTGTCATAAATATCTCTATCAATAGAAAACACAATTGCAAAATTAGTCTATAAAGAAAAGATTGTGAATAATAGTGTGCCTTCCTCAGCTGGAATGTATTCAAAGTCAAGAAAAATCATCAATGAAATGAACAAAACAAAGCTAGGCATGGTGGCACACACCTTTAGTCCCCAGCATTCAGGAGGCAGAGGCAGGTGGATCTCTGTGAGTTTGAAGCCAGCCTGATCTACAGAGCAAGTTCCAGTCAGAGATACATGGAGAAACCCTGTCTCAAGAACAAACACAAAAACAAACAAACAAACAAACAAAAAAATGAAAGAAAGAAATTAACAAAGCAAGTTACAATGATAAAAATTGAATTTCTCAACAAGTAATTAATCAAACATCTTATGGGTGAGCTAGATAGGTGTCAAAGCTATCATCTATTATCTATAGTTAATCATTTATTGTCTACCTATCACCTACCTGCTTATCTTTCTTCCATCATCACCTCTTTATGTAGCTATCACATATGTATCTATGTGTTTTTCCTATGTGCATATCAATCTACAATCTATCATCTCCTATATACCTATCATCTATTTATCATTTTTCATCTATTTGTTGATCTATCTGTCATCTAGCTATCTAACACCAAAATTATAAGTGTTAGGAACTATAAGGAAACTATAAGGAAAACTCGACAGGTCAAACTTTATAAAGTCATCGCTTTCTGACATCAAGTAGAAAAAAGTTCATTTCAAGGAAAATGCTTACATAAGCCTTTCAAGGCATTTATGGATTATAAAAAACATTGGCAATATGCTAGGCCGTAAAGAAACAGTATATTCCAAATATTAACTGTTCATAAAATAGAAATGAAAGTTGATACCTCATTTAAAATATTCTTCTAAATAACGATGGGAAGAAGGAAAATCCAGCACTCTAACTACTAAGTCTATAAAACATGATGCCACAGAGAGCTCTGAGCATCTAAGCTTGTCAGACATGAAATCTGTGCATGCAGCACAGTGAGGGGCCTGAAGGCTTAACTGAGGGCAGGGAGATGGGGCTCAGTTGGTAGGGTGCTGGCTGGAGATGTGGCTCGGTTCGTAGGGTACCTTTCCAGCATTCGCAAGGTCCTGGGCTTGATCTTCAGCACAGCATAAACTGGATGTGCTGGCACATGCTGGCAACTCCAGCTCTTGCCTCCCAGGTGAAGACTAAAGGATCCAAAGTTCAAGGTCATTTTCAGCTTCATGGGGCGTTTGAGATCAGTCTGGGAAAGACCTTTTCTAAAAAGAGAGAGACCAAGACAGAGGGATGAAGGGGATAAGAGAGATGGAGAGAGAAAGAGAGAGATCAGAAAAATGATGTATGGTTTCAAGTGTTTGCAGTACAGAAAAATGAAAATCAAATCATTCCTGGTGGTATTATTGGAGCCATTTCTATTTATAGAAATAACTGGATGATTGTGCCCATAGTTAAGTAAAGATGAGCAATTCAAATGTTATACCTTCCCTTCAGAGACTATCTGTGAGTGCTTACATGTCAAAGGCCCTGGGGGTCTGGACACTAAAAACACCTGCAGCATGCTTATCCAAGGTTTTGAAGTGAATTTGATTCTGGCAGATGCTCTCTGGTTCTGCTTCATATAGCTGCCTCTCTTAGTGCAGATGAGGGATTCCACGATCAAATCCCAGGGCACAGAATTCAATAGCCCAGTGTGACAAAAGCTTAGGGAAGTGCACGTGTGTGTGTGTGTGTGTGTGTGTGTGTGTGTGTGTATGTGTGTGTGTGTATGTGTGTGTATGTGTGTGTATGTATGTGTATGTGTGTGTGTGTATGTGTGTGTGTGTGTGTGTGTGTGTGTGTGTGTGTGTGTGTGTTAGAGGTAGAAGGATCAGGAATTCAAAGTCATCCAGAGTTACATTGAAAAACTTAAGTTCAGCCCTGACTATATGAGACTTTGCCTCAGAAAACACAAAAGTGATGCGAAGAAGGAGATACATATTGAAGAGCTGTCTTAGAGCCAGGACAAATATGATGTTTTCTCTCAGAGCAGAAGGCCTTCTGCTTTAAGTACAAGTGGATAAAGATGAGTTCTAGTCATGCTGAGGTGACCTCACTGGACCTCATTCCTAAGAAGGTTTAATAAGCCCACAAAACTCAAACTAGAAAGGAAGGACCACATTTGTGTTGAAACCCACAATCCCAAATAAAGGCTTGGGGTGTTCAAAGAAGGTGCTCAGAGGCACCTCAGAGTTCTCCAGTATTCAGTTGGATGTTTGTGGCCCTTGATGCATTGTTCATTATCTGCCCTTTGCTACTTAAGAGGTTGCTTCTCTGTCCAACGGTTTCTCTCTTTGCCAATGGAGCCTTTCTTAGAGATCAGCCGACCATTCCTATCAGTGATGTTCCATGTTGTCTGTGTTCTCAGACTCTCATGCCTTCTTCTTCACTTACCCTTTTCCTCTGAACCACTGAGCATTTACAGACCTGCCCAGGAGTTCTCTGCCTTTCTTATTCTTTTCAGAAAGCATTTACTAATGTGGCTAGGATTGAGGAATCTACATATTAGGTGTAATGGCTTCTTGTGCTCAGGTGGAGGGGAAATACCTGTTTCTCTTCTCCTGTGGCTATGATAGAATATTCTGACCAAAGCAACTTAAGGGAGAAAGAGTTCATGTTGGTTCACACTTCTACATTATAGCCCAATTCATTGCATCCACAGTCAAGAAGCAGAGAGACAGGAATTCAAGCTAGAGGCTGGCTGGCTTTCACTGCTTGATATGGTCCCAGATGCCTTGAACAGAGATTGGCTCCCTCAGAATTAAGAGGGAGCTTCCTACATCAATGAATAGAATCAATATATCCACTGAAAGTCATCCCCCAGAGGCCCATCTCCCAGGTGACTCTATATGCTGTCAAACTGACAATTACACTAACAGTCACAGTGCCACCTGTCTTGAATTAATGTCATTCTCACGTTTTTTGTTTTTGTTTTTGTT
>NW_022196904.1:40686570-40703928 GCF_008632895.1 Mastomys coucha
TGAAGATTTGTTTTGCCTAATCAGAGATGTGAAATAACACTGTGAACAGATTTGTGTGACACAGAAGCATGATTCATGTAAAGATCCAGCCTGAGCTGGTGAAGCATTTCTTCCAGAGCCAACAGCCACCCTGAGCTGGCAAGGCAGTTCTTCCAGAGCCCTGGGCTCCTGGTATTTTGTCTTACTATTTCAAGGGTGTGTTCTTTATTCTTGTGAACTTCCCATAATCACTTGTGGAAGCAGCAGGGACAGAAGATGGCTGTACAAACCTCGATCCATCCCATGATCCTTTTACTGCTATCCTATGGGACAGAACTTAATCAAAGAGGATGACTTGGGACTGCACTTTTTACTGTACCTGGGTATCTCAGTGAAATCCCTGTGCATCCAACTAAAATCTTATTCCTTAGGAAGAAGAGGGATATGGTCTGTCAGTTTTTTCATTCACCAGATACTTTTCTCTCATGAGGTAGAAGACGTCAACTGCTCCCGTGAGCAGAGCAGGGTTCCTCTCAGCGGTGAAATTCTGACTGCACTGTTTTGGACCAGTCAGTAGTAGTTAAGTACTACTGCTTGAGGTACTTTGGTGTCTCTCTGAAGGTGATAACAGACCATCCACCTGTGTCAGTCCTGTCTGCACAATGAGATTCCTCTTCCCTTTGGATCACAGTGTTCTCCTGTCTTGAGGTCATGGGCACTTGAACCATGTGCTGTCCCTCATTGCCCACATCACGTTATGGATTGTGATCTGGGTCACATTGGTGCTTCTCCGACTTACAGCTCTGACAGTCATTTGATGATCCCTCCTGAGGCATGGTTGACTGTACTCTCATCTGCAGAAGGTCCTCAAAGCCACTGACTTTACAAAAACAGTAATTAATGTCCCATATGCTTTTCCAAGTGTCTCATGGCTGGCATTGGTCTAAAGCTTTAAAACAATCCTTCAAGCCAGGCAGTGGTGGCGCATACCTTTAATTCCAGCACTCATGAGGCAGAGGTGGGCGGATCTCTGTGAATCCAAAGTAGACCAGCCTAGACTACATAGTGAGTTCCAGGACAACCAGGGCTATACAGAGAAACTTTGTATCAAAAAACTAAAATAAAAATAAATTAAAAAAAATAACAGAACAAAACAAACAAACAAACAAAAAACAATCCCTTGAACTTCCAGATGTTTTTATTCCAGTATTTGAGTGAGACAGTATCATAAACTGTGTCTGCCTGGTGCATCAGCCCTGGTTGTATTTGCATACACGTCCCCTTAATTGATGAACCACTATAAAAAGAACTGAATGGCTGGATGGTGGTAGCTTGCTCCTTTAATCCCAGCATTTGGGAAGCAGAGGCAGGAAAATCTCTGTGAGTTTGAGGCTAGCTTGGTTTACAGAGCAAGTTCCAGGACAGCCAGGACTACACAGAGAAACCCTGTCTCAAAAACAAACAAACAAAACAAAGAAAACAAACAAACAAACAAACACAAACCAAACCAACCAAGCAAAAAACCTGAATGGCAGGCAGGACAGGAGGAAGGAAGGACCAGTGTTCAAGGTTCCTAGGAATGTGGTAAGTCAGAATAACAAACAAAAAGGCCTTGGAAATTATGGAGTGATGAAATCCATTAACCACCATGCTACTTATTGTACGCATTATAGTGGCAACTGTGCGTGTATCATAAGCATGCTATTTAGACATATATTATGAGTCTATGTTAAGCTTTGGGGAAGAAAGGCCCCATATTATGAGCTCTGTTTTATTTCGTTTTAAAATAATTTTTAAAGCTTCTATACAAGTATATGTATGTCCTGTGTTAGACATATTCCCTCTTATATCAACCCCTCCCTTTTCTCATTCCTTAGTTGTTGTTGTTTTTTTCTTTTAAGATGAGCTTTTTATAGATGAGAAAGCTGGCTTAGAAAGACAGGAGTGACTTCTTTACAGTTGGTAAGTGGTCCTGCTGGATACAAGTCCATCTTGGGACAACTCAGCTCATGGACTTCTAGAACTTTCTAGAGATGTATGTGCCCACACTCTCTATGGCCATAGGACCCTTCTTCTGTTTTTACAACCCAAAAGCACAGAGTTTGGGCAACAACAACAACAAGATTCTTCTTTCTTCTATAAGAAAAGGAATCTTCTGCACCCAATACCCATATAAGCAGGCAGCGGAGCAGAGGAAAGCACAGGCTTCCTCTTGGGGGCGGATGACCCGTTATCCCCTCCTGCTTGGGAAGGAGGCCTGGCCACTGGGCTCTGATTCAGAACAGGAGCGCAATTCAGAAGCATCCTCTGGCGATGCTGGGAAGCTGCTCACATCCCCGGAAAATTCAGTGGGAGACTAAGTTGATGGAGGCGAGGATTTTATTCAGCAGAGTCTGAGGCCTTTCAAAGCAGGGCGAGGGTCTGTTAAGGAGCAGTCAAGCATAGGCTGGGAATTATCTCCATTGGGTGCCTACCTGTGACAGGCCTCAAGAGCTGCTAAGAGGCTCATTCAGTGCCCGGAGGACAATGGCCAGTGGGGACAAACAATTCGGAGGAGTCTATCATTCTGGTGGTGTTATCTTTAGCACTGAATAAAACCGGAGTTCCCCCTTTCTGCCTCCTAGTCGGCACTATTTTTAGGAGCCAGTGGTACTTTTCAACTCTCTTTTCACTATTTTTCAACAGGTTCACAGGGGCACAAAGTGCAGTATATAAAAAGGATAATGACTTGGCTTGAGGGCAGGAAAAGGCCGATGAACAGTGCAGCCAAGCTTGCCAGGGCTAGAATAGATGAAAGTTTGGAGAACTGTCCAGAAGAAATGGCATTGTGTGTGCACAGCTCAGTACTTGTGAGGTGTGGAGTGGACTCTCTGAAGTTCAAATCACAGAGAAGAGTCAGCTGTGGACAGTTGTGGGCAAGAAGTCAGAAGAGATGGAGGTGCTGTTGGTGGGTGTGGCTCCTCTTAGGGATAGTGATATGTAGGCTTTCTTGGCAGGACTGGCTTCATGGGCGAGTGACCTGTACAGCTCTCCAGGAACTCCTCCTGAGAAATAAAGTGTTGTGTTCTGTGTCTGCATCTTTGAGTTCTTAGTCATTTTTAAACAAGAGATTTCATATCTTTATTTTGTACCTGCCCCCCCTAATTCTATAGCTGGTTCTATTTTGGATATACAAACTCTTGTCAGAGGGAAATGGTGGCACATGCCCCTTAATCCTAGCACTTGAAGGGCAGAGGCAGGCAGATCTCTATGAGTTAGAGACCAGCCTGGTCTACAGAGTGAGTTCCAGGACAGCCAAGGCTACACAGAGAAACACTCCCTCAAACAAAACAAAACAAAACAAAACAAAAACAAACAAACCAAACAGCCAACCAAACAAGCAAACAAAACAAACAAGCTGTTGTCACATCCATAGTCCCAGACACCAGGCTTCTCTGCGCCCAGGCTATCAGAGAGTGAAGAATATGATTTATGTTGTATTGACCCTCCAAATGATATAGTCACTTTGCTTTTTGTTATACTTCTGTGTGCTTTATACACATGGACATGTACATACATATGCATGTATGTGTGTGCGCATTAGCTCATGAGGGCATGCATGTGAAAGTCACACTCTAATCTTGGGTATCCTGCCTCAGGTGCCATCTGCTTTGATACTAAGACAGGGTCTCTCTTTAGTGTGGCGCACTCATTCTCCTGGGCTGGCCATCCAGTGAGCCCAGGGATATGCCTAGTTTTGTCCCCCTGCATTGGAATTACATACACCCTACCATGCCCAGTGATTTGTTTGTTTGTTTGTTTTCTGTTGTTTTTGTTCGTTTGTTAATGTTTTCTTGGGGCTTAATCCCAGATCTTTATGCTTGCACCACAAACTCTTTACCAACTGAGCCATCTCCCGGCTCTTCTGTTGTTGTTTGCAATCTGGAGGATTGAGCAGAGGGATTTGTGCTAAACAAGAACTCTATTTTTGAGCTACAGCCCAGTCCTACACTGTGTTTTGAGTCTTTATCCCACGATAGGAAGACAATGGATACTAGATAAGAAGTTTTATTTTTCATGCATGCCGTGCTAAGATCCCTCAAGGAAGGGCCTATCCTCTCTCAGTACTCCATAGCTAATCTGTGCTTCATGGTCCACATGGGGTGCTGTGGGATTCCCTTGCATGATTCAATGACTTAACAAGGCCCTTGTGGAAGTCCAGCGAGAGTAGGAGAAAATTCTCTCCTGTTTCCCCCACCCTGGGTATGGAGCGAAAGGAAAGACAGATCAACCTTACTGCCACTTGGAGAATGAAGAGTGCGCTGTCTTACTGCCTTGTGTTTTATAATCCCATGTTTGAACCCAAATGTAGGGGAAGGCTGGAAGTAACTACACCACCAATCCAAGTTCAAAACCCAGGGTAGCAGTGTCTCTACGGTGGGACAAGGAATGCACATTGGATGGTGCCATTGATGGCTATGGTAGTGATGTCTTGCCTGACCAACTTGGGAAAGAAACTGACTCCCTGAGCATGCCAAGCGGCATAAAAATTCATTTAATGCTTGAACATAGGAGTATTCTGTCTGCATATACACTTGTATGCCAGAAGAGAGTGTCGGATTCCTTTTACATGGTTGTGAGCCACCAAGTGGTTACTGGGAATTGAACCCAGAACCTCTGGAAAAGCAACAAGTTCTCTTACCCACTGAGCCATCTCTCCAGCTCCAAGTCTCACATTTCCAACTGTGGACATGGGCAAACTCCTAGTTGCACTGATACCTGGTACCTTCAATACAAACATGGCTGTGATAAGGGGCAAGATTTTTGTGAGGCCAGAGCTGGTGTAGGCCACTAAATGTTGATACAGGGGACAACTCGAAGTCTCCACACTGAAATCCCACTGCCTCGACCACCTCCTCTTTTCCCTCAGCTCCATGCCTCCCTGTGCTCCCGAGACACAGCTGGACCCATAACTGGAGCATCGGATGGCTATCGGATCTACTGTCTCAATGGGGCCCCACTCCCAACCCCAGCACCCGGTCTCCATCATGGGGTGATGGTCCCTGTGGCGGCCCTCCCCTCCCCACCAGCACCACCTCACAGATGGAGGACCCAGTCTGTGGGAAAGAAGAGACCGTGACTTATCGGAACATATGGTTTCCTAATTCAAGTTAAAATGTCTGCACCCTGTTGCATCTGGTGCCATTTTAGTTAGTTAGAAATGCCACACAAGGCTGTGACTAAAGGGGAAGAAACGGAGAAAAATACAGTTATTACACACTCAAGAGCCGGGTTTTGCGGCTCATTAGCCAGTGGCCTCCGTGACTAATTAGGTTTTGTCACTGTTGCGGGGTCATTATGCCTTAATTTTTTTGCATAGTTATTCAGCCGTCACTTGAGGAAAAATGAAGGAGAGAAATACCCTTCTCTGTCTCTCTGTCTCTGAATCACTCAGGCTAAACAACTCTTGGGGCTGAGAGTACCAGAAACTGATGAAATGATCATTTTGCCACAAAAGGACAAAGCGATGAGAGAGGATTAAAGAGGCGCTTCTTTATCTGATGGCAGAGACCTCATTGAGCCGAGGAGGGCACCATTCAGTGGGGGAGATCATTAACTTTGAAGTCAGTCATCCAGAGCTAATGTTTCTCCCTTTACTTCATTTGTTGCCCAACTGGCCTTAGCAACCTCCATTTTTGTTACTCATCCTTGAAAAAATGAGGGAAAATGCGTAGTAAAATAAAGCCGGTGGGTCTTCCACAGGCCGGAGGCCTGGGTTAATTTTTGCCAGCAGCAAAGGAAATTGAGAACACCATAGGCTTCGCACAGTGGGGCTTGTGTTGGGTCCAGTATAGTAAAAGAACTCATGGTGTGAGGGGAGACATTGGTGTCAATCACAGGGTAGGACCACAATGGCTGGTAATTGGCGTGGGTCCACCTTCTAGTCTGTCCTGCTGAGCCTGAAGCCCCCAGGCTCACTCTTGAGCCCCACTGCTAACAAGTAAACAATTTATCAGGGTTAGGTCTCCTGCGGGTTGCCCCATCTAGGCTCCATTCAGCTCCCTATACACCCCCAACCCCCGTGCCAGCCCCACCGCACACACAAAAATTTACGTACACCGTGCAATTTGGGGCAGACGCACCATGTAGCAACAAATTTACAACAGGCCTACCATGAAAATGGCTGTGTCAATATACTGCGAACTGGGGGAGCCGCGCGGCTGTGCTGGGCCACAACTGGTGGTCCCAAAGGGCATCAGAGGGAAGGGGACACATTCACTGGGTCAAATCAGAACTGATTATGAGCCCTTGATTTTGACACAATAGCTCACATATGCTCATGAGATTCAGTCACATCTTATAAGTAGCCTTGTTCTTTTTCTTCATCTGCACTCAGACGAAGGCTTTTAGGAACCGGAGAGTGGGGCTCGACAGTAGAAATGCCGTGATGCAATGAGTTTTTTTTTGTTGTTTTTTTTTTTTGATGGAACTGGTAAGGATTACACTTAGCATGTCAGGAATGCTAAGCAAACATTCTACTACCTGCTACACCTGCGATAAGGACTTTTAAAAGACTTAATTACTGCGTGGAGAGTGGGCTACTATGTGTGGCATCAGGTGTCATCTTTGGAAGGCCCTGCTCGTTACCCTGCAGGCTTGCCATGTTACCCTGCGCCTACCTGGTAGGCGTGTTTCACAGACTGCATAGACTTGGCTGGAGCCGTCATTACACAAAGAGCATGAAGTCACTGCTTTTGAGCATCTTCTGTGTGCTGTGTTCCGTGTCATTTAATCCTGCCAGGGAAGTGATTTCATCCCCTGCCATTTACAGATCGGGAGTGTACGGCTTCCAGATCGGGAGAGGGATGGGCAAGTACCAGGAGCAGGATTTAGAGCCAAGTCTGTTTGCCCAGATTTGGTCCTGGTGACCAGTCTCACTTCTGACTGACGAGAAATGAGTCTGTCTCCTGGAGAACAGTGGGAGTTGTGTGTTTATTGAACCTTCTTCTTCCTCTGGCTTTCCTTCTGAGACTTAGCCAACCCAAGATAACTTTCATTTTTTCATTATAGCTGTGGGTTCTAGAATCTTAAGAACATACTGTTGTTTTGTGAGGCATATATAATCTTGTCACTAGCTCTTACTTTTATTTAGCTATTAAGCTATTCCAGAATTGTGCACTCTGGAGTCAAGTGTATGTACCTGGGTGTCAGCACGGTGGGGACAGATAAATATTTTTTCAAGTTTTTTCCCTGCTTCTTTTCTGGAGAAATCAGCCGTGAGCATCGCAAGTATCATGATACAGCAGCCACTCAACAAATAGTAAAGGAATAGGTGACTTGAACGGAGTTTCTGGGGTCTTCACTCTAAGCCAGGAGCAGAAGCTTATGTCCCATCCATCTCTCTAAGCACACGTTTGATATTCCCCCCAAGCCCCTGGGGAGGAAAGAAGTCTAGACCAGAGGAGCACTTTTTGGAGTCCAGCTGGACTAGGGTTGATCCCATTTCCCTAGGCTCTGCTAAGCTCAGGAGAGGAAGGGAGAGGAAAGCCATCCCTCAGCCAGCAATCCTTGCCCCATTGTCCACCTCCCAGATGAGACAAAAGAGCAATTTTATGCTAATCAGCATATGTGAGACCAGCCCCTGCCTTTTTTTTTTCCCCTCCACATTTGACTTCTTTCACTTGGAGGCACCATAAATGAACTAAATGAGCTCAGCCTGTACAGTCCACTGACTTAGCGGAGGCACGGGAGCTCACGGCAGGCTGGCACGGAGCTCACGGCAGGCTGGCACGGAGCTCACGGCAGGCTGGCACGGAGCTCACGGCAGGGTGACACGGAGCTCATGGCAGGCTGGCACGGAGCTCACGGCAGGGTGGCACGGAGCTCATGGCAGGCTGGCACGGAGCTCACGGCAGGGTGGAGGTGGGGGCTTTGACTGAAGTGTGAGTTTCCAGCTCCTGGAGCCACAGTGTAGGCACATACATACCATGTAGAACATGTAAAGCATACTGTGATCCCAACACGGTTTACCACCACACAAGTCCCAAATTATAGACTCCAAGAGACAAGCATCTTTCCCTAGAAATGTCATGTCCCTTGATGTTCGTCAACCTGATAAGCCTTTGCCTTTCACCTCTTGGAATCTCATTTCGCTCACTGACCAGCGGAGTTAATGTTGCCAACAGAAGTTCTCATAATGTGAGGCTAAGAGGCAGCATGTCTCAAATGTAAATATTCCCACTTTCTCATTTTGTCTCTCTCTCTCTGTTGCCCTATTTGCAGTTCTTGGCAACAGTTATTTAAAATAACTTGGTTAAAATGCTCTTTTGATATATATAATAACATGTAGCATATAATAATAATATAATGACATATATTATCTAATATACCATATATTGTATGTATGCATGCATATATGTATGTATGTTCTGCTCTAAGCTCTGGACATGGGGAACATGGTTCTATCCCTAAGCCCCTGTCCATTGTACCTGATATCTCTCTGTCCTTCACTGTCATAAGGTGGCAAAAACTGAACTGCAGCCTGACTCCCAGGGTCCAGGACTGGAAATTCGTCCATTTCAGGACAGCTAACTGGCTCCTGGTTTATTTCAGAGTTCAGCTGAATATTGAAAAGGGCTAAGCTCTGCTTTGGAAATGGAAGCTTCACTAATTAAGGCTTGCCTAATCCCCCCTGTGCGTCCAGGGCTGTGTTCTCAAAAAACAAGTGAAAAATCAGCTCATTATTAGGGCTTTGATATGAAGGTCCAGACATCAGAGGGTTCCTGCCCCTTCTCCCCTGTTTTAGGTTCTCTGGTGCTTCGACAAGGCTCTTGAGAGATTAATTATTTCCATCTTTTGTCCTATAAAAGGAAGAAGATTTTGATTCTTCTCCAAAGGATGGAAACGTCGTTGCTTTATTACTTTTACTTTGGATAAGTTTTTCTCTTCTGGAATCAGAATGTCTTTCTTAGTCAGTTTGCTACCTGCCCTGTGGCCTCAACTCTTCAATCTGTAAACAAACACAAACAACAAAATACAGTGAGCTGATTCTCTCACTCGACTGGTCCATGACGACATTTGCAAAACAAAACAAAAACAAAAACAAAAAAACCAAACCAACCAACCAACCAAACAAACAAACAAACAAAAAAACCAAAAAACAGTATTTGAAGTGAGACAGCTTTGGGAAAAGAATGTCTGTGATAGCTAAGCCATCGATTTATCATGCCTGTCTGAAGTTTTCATTCAAGAATTTATGTTTCCATTTATTTATTAAATTAACTCAATAAGCATGCCTTAAACTCCACTTACCTGCAAGTTTGACTAGCATACAGCTCCTGCCACAGGATCTGTCCTTAGACATGGCCACGCTGACCACGAGCCTGTCCTTTTGCCCTCCGCAATCACTCCCACTAATGCTGTCTTCTCAAAAATGGCTCTACCCCACACTGTGTTGTCTGGAGTCAAAACTGAAGAAGTAACATCCTGTTCAACTGCAGGTGGTATGATTGCTCGCTCCTAGAAGAAGCATGGTGCCACTGTGGATGAGTCTAAATTTGTTCTCAGCTCCAGAGGCAAAGTATGTAGATTAGCCCTGTGTTTTAAATATCAATGGGGTAAAATCATATAAATGTTTTCGACTTTAAGTCACCTAGTATTCACGCTGCGTCTCCAAACTCTTTAAATGACGGTGGTACATTGACTTTTCCTAGTTGTCTGGTTTCAGATGCTGAGGAAATGTGCCCCTCTGGGTACCTCGTGGGTCTCTAAAGTCCTTTTCTCTCATTGTGGAAATTCTCTGGTTTTACATATGTTCTATCATCAAGCACAGATGACCCACTGTGCCACACAATTTTGTGTGTGTGTGTGTGTGTGTGTGTGTGTGTGTGTGTGTGTGTGTGTGAAGGAAATATCTCCATTAGTTCCTGGGGAGTCAGAAGCAGCAATCGGTTCAGGTTCATTTTTCCTGGTGCAAATAGCAGTGTGAGAGAGCATGGGCCCACGTGGAGTCGACGCTCCCCCGCCTCCAACACTCATAGAACCTGGGAACACAGTAGCTCTCACTCAGGTTCTCAGACCATCACTTAACAATCAGTGGAATTGCCGGACAGTGGTGGCACATGCCTTTAATCCCAGCACTTTGGAGGCAGAGGCAGGCAGATTTCCTAGTATGAGGCCAACCTGGTCTACAGAGTGAGTTCCAGGACAGCCAGGGCTACACAGAAAAACCCTGTCTTAAAAAAACAAAACAACAACAACAAAAATCAGTGGAATTTAGAAGAGATCTGGTGAGGATAAAATAAATTTGTTTAGACTGTTGTAAAGTCTGATGAGCCACATCTTCCTTCCAGTAAAACACTTGCCCTCTGGCGACTGAGTTGGGGAGCGCTTAGATGTCACGTGTACATTATATCACTCAGCAAACTGATGGTGCACAGAGAAGCCTGGGATTCTCCCCTCTCCCTGTCTCTGCCAGTGCCTAGACCCTCTGTATCCCAGCTTGCCTGAAGTTCTTTCCATGACTTAAGAATTGTGATCCTTATTGCAGTTGCTTCCAGGGGACATCTGCTCAGAGGAGCCAGTCAATATTGTAGAAAAGTTCAAAGAATGCTCATCATTAGCAGTGTCAGCTTTACAACCAGGAGGTAATGGCATTAAAGGGAATGGTCATAATACCCAACAATAGTGACCTCATTAACCAGTGATTTATCATGATGAAAAGACCTGTTTAACCTTTGGTCTCCACAAGCTTTCTCCCCTTAACAAAAAGCCCTATTATTTCAAGTTGTCAGGAGATAATTTGTGAGTTGTTAAAGGCCACATTCAATTACTCTTAAGACAATTACATGGAGCCCAATGCTCCCTGCAAGGTGCTTACACAATATTTTTTTTTCTTTTCCCCAATTTTTTTTTAGCAGCACACAGAAACCAGGTGTCTAATGGCTTTATCACAGGCTCTCCCTGCCTTCTCAAGGCCCTGCTGAGGCTGGCTGATTACACATTGGGTTTTCTGATGGTTTTACCACAGGCTCTGCCTGCCTTACCTTAAATTCTTCAACCAGCTCTCAGTAGCATCAATGGACAGATCATCACGGGAACAGAGCTGGGCACTGTGGGAGAATGTACCAGCACAGAAGGCTGGACTCAGCTGTCTAGAAGCACACATATACTACTCTACAGATGTTACCTCAGCTGGTATTTTTAGAGGCCCTCTAACAGTTCATGAAATGACTGTGTCCTTGGAGGTCTTCTGTGAATGAGTCTGACAGTGTCAAGGGGTTGTTTCACTCACACTAAGGAGCCTGACCTATAACCATATCAGAGAGGGAGGGGAAAACAGAAAAGCAAGATTCATATAACAGCCTGGTTTTGGGGGGAGAGTACTTGGTGTTGTTACTGCTTGTAGGTGAAGTCTGGCCTCTGGTTGGAACTGAGGCGGGAAAAGCTATACCAACTATGTCCCTCCAGTCTGGGCCTCTATAGAGCATACTGTCAGTGTGACAAATTGAACCCAATTGTACAGAGGCTTTTGTGAAGCAGAGAAACGCCTGACAGAACCTCCGGCAGGACCACCAAACTCTAATTTATGCCCCGGGGTCTCTGAGGTGAGGGACCCCACTATTTGAATATCTGACCACAGTAAATAACATCAACTGGAGAACTTTGAACCAAAGGTGTTTGGAAAAGCTCAGCTTTGCAAATGGGCAGTCCAGCTCCACAAATGGAGGCAGGCAGCTTCCCTATGTCCCTACTGATGCCAGGTATGGGGATTCTGGACATATAATCATCCCGTGAGATTGTATTCAGAGGCAAGCCAAATTTCATATTTTGATTAGAACTTTAAAATTTTTTTTTAAGTTGCCTATTATGTATGCCATTCAGATATTTCCCTGCTTATTTTCAGTTTCTACTCTTAGGAACCAATTTCAGCTGTCTATAACCAACTCCTCCTTAGGAAAAGCTGTGAGATGCCACTTGTCTCCATTTGTTTACAAAACCCATTGTTTATATTTGTTTTAAAATATTATCTTTTCCAGAAACCCAGTTCTTATTTCCATCTTTTTTATCTCATTAGGAGATAAGGAATTAAGAAGTATTGGATTTTATAACAGTTCCATTAGGAGAAATATGTCTAATCTTGAAGATCCTCTAACTCTAGGTAGCTCAATGACTTAGCACCAAAGGACAAGGTGTACGAAATGATTCCACTTGCTAACCTGCTGCTATCAGTCAGCTTGCCCTCTCTGCCCCCCCCACCCCCCTACACACCTAGGAGTTCTGAGCATGCTTACAGAAAACTTTGGATGCCAGAGATGAAATGAGAAGTTGGAGGGTCAGAGGTCATCCAGAGGAAGGGCTAAAGAACTGTGGGCCTGATATGATGGATATGTTTGGCTTAAATAATAAAAGAAACTATGATAAACCACACATCCCCTACTTTACCATCATTTAACAAGCAATTATTAATAAATAAATAATTATTTATTAAGTATCAAGTAGATTAAATGTTTTACACTTGAACATTATTGTCTACAGAATAAATTAATTATGGAGAAATTTGTTATTCAAATGATGTTTTTTTTCCTAAATGGTATTTTTATTATCTAACTGAAAGTGTTTAATTGATGCAGAAGAACTGTTCACAGCTGTAGGGTATGGTCAATGCTGTGTTACTTGCATTTAATGTGGGGTGACAGGATAGTGGTACAGTTGTCACTTCTTAGCTCAAACATTCACGATGCCTTTTTGTTGGAAGCATTAAAAATTCTCTCTGTTGGCAATTTTGAAACATAGCATTAGTTTTTGTCCTCACATAGGGCTGTGGAACAAAGTAGATGTCCTTTTTGTTATGTACCTCCAAACAGGTTGACTGCCAGAAATGGAAGTATTTTTTTGATCATCGATTATTTACTGCTAAGTATATTTTAACTTTATAAAACACTCACTCTTCCACTATTTTCCCAAATGGCTGTAGTGGTGTACATGTTGCTTAGTAAGGCAGGTAAACTTTCTATACCCCTCACTTATACTTGGGATTGCTGGGATTGTTTGTTACAATGCTGTTATTTTGTTTTCTTTTTACGTTCATCCTTAGTTTTTTTTTTTAAACAAAGTCTTTTTCTTGCTTTATTGCATTGTCTATGATCTTCACAGGAGCTTAGGATGGGAGAACAATGGGAGCAAACATCCTTCCCACCTTGATTTCAAGGGCAAAAGCACTTTGATCTTTTACTAAAGAAAGATGGTAGTGTTGGATTTGCATAGATGCCCTCCATGAGGTTAAGAGGACCCCTTCCTATGCTTAACATCCTGAAATATTATCACTCATATATGTTAGATTTTATAAAGTGATTTTTTTTATCTAGTGAGATAATCATAATATTTTTGTTTTTCTTTAACATAATCATTTATATTGATTAACTTTTCAGATGTTTTGTTAGTTTTGCCTCCCTGGTATGAACTCTACTTGATCATGCTGTCTTACCTCTTATATATATTTTTGATTCAGTCTGATAAGTTCTGTTTAAGATGCTCACATCCACAAGGAATGCTGGGCTGTTGTTTTCTTTTTGCATAATGCCTTTCTTTGGGTTGCTGCCAGGTACCATACGGGCTTCATAAAATGAATGTTTCCCCAGCTATTGTCTAGTGGGGTTTAATGTGCAGTCTATATTATTTCTTCAATAAATTTCTGATGAAATTCTCCAATAAATTTGTCTGGGTATGGACTATTTGTGAGAAAATTTCTAATAATGAGTCGAATTGTTTTACCAAATTGAGAGCAATTCAAATTGTATTTCTTCTTAAGTCCTTTGTGTCTCTGGGTGAGTTTTTCCTTCCACCTCCATCAAGTCCATTGGCGTAAGCTACATAGTAACTTTGTCCTTTTAACTTCTGTAGATCTGTGCTCTTGGTGCTCAACTTCGTTGCCAGGCTTGGCACTCTGTGCCCTGCTCCTCCTTTTCTGCTCAGCTTGATCACATTTTATTGACTTTGTCAAAGACCCAGGTTTGATTGTTTGTTTGTTGTGAGACAGGGTCACTCTGTGTATCCCTTACTGACCTGGACCTCTGTAGACCAGGCTGACCTCGAACTCACAGAGATTTGCCTGTTTCCAAACTCCCACAAACCAGCTCTTAATCTCAGTCATTTTTGCTTTTATTTTTAATGTTGAGTTTTATCATTCTTGGCCTTAGTATTTTCTTCCCTTTGGTGTTAGCTTTATTTATTTTGAGTTTATTAATGTGGACTCAGGTGTTAGCGAGAGGGCTTGCTTGTTCTCTGACAGAAATACACAATGCAGTCAATGCCCTTTCCTCTATTGTGTAAGCATTTGTTTTTTTTTAATATGAAAAATGAGCTCAGCCTTTCCATCTAAGCTAATGGACAGGTGACAGGTTTCTAGGTGTTGACTGGCAGTGTCTGCACTACTTATCTGGATCAGCAATAAACATCTTGATCAGCAGATCCTACTTTTATTATCTGTGCTTTGGAGGGTGGGGCCTGGCTTCTGACTCGGGTTTGTTCACGATGTGGATGAAGAGGTGAGCATTGAGGGAGACCATCCGACCAGCCATCCCACAATGACAGCGGTAGCTTTTAACATCCCCCCAGGAGGAAAAAAAGTGGCCCCAAGAGTAAGGTAGCAGCCTTTTACCCATGATGGGGCACTGTAAGGAGATGCTGAGGAGGACTTCCTAAATGTCTAAAGACGCGGGCAGTGGTGGAGCAAGCCTTTTAATCAGGGGCAGGCAGATTTCTGAGTTCGAGACCAGCCTGGTCTACAGAGTGAGTTCCAGGACAGCCAGGGCTACACAGAGAAACCCTGTCTCGAAACAAACAAACAAACAAACAAAAAACAAGCAAACAAACAAAAGTCTAAAGAAAGTAGTTTTCATTCCATGGGCCTATGTGACTAAGGAGGAGAGATAGTGGACTGCCTCTCCTTGGCCCCTCTGCAGTCACATGCCTTAAACATGCAGCAGTGAACTACAGTTTAATTAAGGCTCACAAGGCTTAAACACCATCGTATTCACACATGATGGTACTTTGCATCCCACTTTGTTCCACTATTCCCTACAGTGCTAAGCTTAGTCCTTTCCCTCTCGCCTTGTTTCTTAGGACCCAAGTGTAGAGGTGGAGTATGGGGGGAGGGTGGGAGTATGGGGAGGAAGTCAGAAAGAGATAATCATTATTTAAAGGTTTTTGACGTAGCTTCTAGTGAAGAGACGGAACTGCCGTATCATAGGAAGGAGAGTTGGATGCATTGCTGTTAACCAGTTCTGTCAGCATTGCTTAGATTGGAAGGCAGCATTCGTGTGTGTGTGTGTGTGTGTGTGTGTGTGTGTGTTTCCTTCTCATGCAGGATTACAAGCATTAAGTCATAAAGGCACTTGGCTTTTTCGTCCCAAAGGCATAATTTTCTTGCTATTCCCCACATTTATATGGCATCCACCCCCAGAGTACTGACCCCGGATGCAGGCCTTTAACTAACTGCCCTTATTTTTGCTTTACAAAAGGAATGAAGGCTTTCACAGAGTGGAGGGCCTGTTTGAAGCAGAAGCTAGTGTTGACAGAGTCATCGTCCCCTTCCTAAATTGTCCCCAGAGCAAGGAGCTGGCCTCCTCCCTCTTCTTACTAGCCAGCCACCCACCCCAACCCAAACCCCCTAGCAATCAGAGAAAGATGTGTGTCCATCTATCTGCATATTCATTAAAATGCACCAAGTCTTGCAAATGGCTCCCCCCACCCCATTCTCCTTCTGACAAAGGATTTGTGACAAAAGACCTCCTTCCCGGTTTGTAAAACAGTTGTGTAAAACTGGGACTGTAAAGTCACAGTTGACTGCTTTAATGTGGAACAGCTGGGGGGGTGTAGACACACTGGCAGGTTGGGACAGGGACGGGGACCCGGTCCCCATTCTGCACAGGGTCGACTTAGTCACACCACCTGCTGCCCCTATTATCTCAAGAGCAAACCAGTCATGACAACCTCAACAGACGGACACACGGCACCAGACGGTGCCAGCAAAGTCAAGAAAAGATAAATTAAGTGATCAATAAAGATAAGGGCCCTGCTTCGCAGTAAACAGTGCTGACAGGCCAGAGAAAACATGGGCCAGAGGGACATTTGATAACTCGGGACTGCAGAGCTGAGCAGCAGTAACATTTTGGTGACTCTGGGACCTTGGCTGTACATTTTCGAGGCTGAGCCAATTCAAGTTCAAGGTGATTGTCTTTATCCTTCTACATGGTAGAGGGATCGGGGCCCAGCGTAGGGGTGCAATAAGGTACACTTATTGAGGCACTTACCCTACCAAATTATTCCAGGCCAAACTATACTGTGCCAGGGTGAATTCTGAGGCCCGTCATTCATAAAGGCACTTCTGCATGTGTGTTCCTATGTGTGTGTGTGAGATATACAGGTACCTGTGGATGCCAAAAGAGGGTATCAGATCTCCTGTAGCTAGAGCTATAGGAACTGGTGACTCAGGACACACAGGTCTTCTGGAAGAGCAGCAATCACTCCTAAGCACCAAGCCACCCTCTAGCCCCTGCCTCTCTCTCTCTTTTGTTGGCTACATATCCATTTCTCCATTCTATCTAACCTCTTAGGCATAGTGGCAAGCTTAACATGGTGATTTCATAAGTGGTATTGATGCAAATTGTTCATGATTCTCCTGAAAAATATTAAAAACTAGAGAAAGAGCCAGCTGTTTCTCTGCTGCCTCCTGTTTCCACAACGGGTTCAATCTCATATCTTCACTGCTGTAGTGGAGGGGTATATGACCAGCATAAAGCTAAGGAGAAAAAGATCCATAAAAGATGGCTTCTCCTTCTCCTTCTCCTTCTCCATCTCCATCTCTGTCTCCGTTTCCGTCTCCATCTCCGTCTCCATCTCTGTCCCTCTCCCTCTTCCTTTCCCTCTCTCTCTCCCTCCCCTTCTCCTTCTCCTTTCCCTTCTTCTTCTTCTTCTTCTTCTTCTTCTTCTTCTTCTTCTTCTTCTTCTTCTTCTTCTTCTTCTTCTTCTCCTCCTCCTCCTCCTCCTCCTCCTCTTCCTCCTCTACCTCCTCCTCCTTCTCTTCCTCTTCTTCTTCTTCCTCCTCCTTTTCCTTCCTCTTCTTCCTATTCTTCCTTTCTTCTCTTCTTCCTCCTCCTCCTCCTTCTTTTTCTTCTTCTTCTCTCCTTCCTCTCCGTATCCTTCTTCCTCCTCTTCTTCCTCTTCTTTTCCTTTCTGCCTCCTCCTCCTCTACCTCCTTCTTTTTCTTCTTCTTCTTGTTCTTCTTCTACTTCTCCTCCTCCTCCTCCCCCTCCTCCTCCTCCTCTTCCTCCTCTTCCTCCTCTTCCTCCTCTTCTTCTTCTTCTTCTTCCTCTTCCTCTTCCTCTTCCTCTTCCTCTT
>NW_022196904.1:40704507-40757686 GCF_008632895.1 Mastomys coucha
CTTCCTCCTCTTCTTCCTCTTCTTTTCCTTTCTGCCTCCTCCTCCTCTACCTCCTTCTTTTTCTTCTTTGAATTCTAATAGGAGAAGCACCTACCATAGAAAAACAGGGAGAGGGACTGGAGAGATGGTTCAGAGTCTTAAACTGTGTACTGTTCTTGCAGAAGACCTAAGTTTGGTTCCCAGCACCCATATCCAGTGGCTTATAAAGGCCTAACTCCAGGACAGTGGTGCTTTATTTTGGCCTCCTTAGGCATGAGCACATGCATGCATACATGCATGCCTATATATATACACACAGAACTATACATACTAGCACATATATACCTGCACACACACACACACACACACACAACATGCATGCCTATATATACACACAGAACTATACATACTAGCACATATATACCTGCACACACACACACACACACACATACACACACACACATGCACACACAAATAAATCTTAAAAAAACAAGAACAAAAACAAAGGAACCACAGAGAAAGGACAACTGTGGCACTGTGGCTTTCTTTTCCAGACTTGGATGGAAGCCTCATAATACCTAAGAGTTAACTCTACAGTTTGATTCCTATAAACACAGTAGAGGGCAATGAAAAACCTCTTTAATCTTTACAGGTAAAACGTAATCCTCCCAAAAGATTTATGACTTTTCCTAAGTGCACTTGAGGGTCTGTCCCCATTTAATTATTGCTGAAGCTTTTCTCAGCTGTCACTAGGAACATTAGAGAAGTATGGTGTGTTTAGTTGAATGTAGCTAGAAAACAAAGCACATGGAAGGATGGATCAGGATGAGCAGGAGCAAGCCTGGTCAGGATGAGTGTGGCCATTTGGAAGCAGTAGACCTTTGCAATGCACAAAGTGCTTCCATGGAATTATCATCTGATTTTTACCATAGTTTATCCTAGGACTTTGAAATAGAAATAACACGAGCACATCTATGGAATTTATTGTTTGATGGTCATGCCCCTGTCTGTGCTGCTACTGGGGACCAGGTCTGTGTCTGTGGCCCTGCAGCAGCAGGAGTTTGTGTTGATGTCCGTGGCCCATGTGATCACTAAAGACCTTGCTGACATCCCTGGTCTGGGCTGCCACCTGAGGCCATGTTAATGTCCAAAGGCTGCACAGAGCTGGCCCTGTTATTCATTGGCCATGAGATGGTGTGAGAGAGATCTTCCCACGTCCTGGCTGCAGGAAGAGAGAGAGAGTGGACCTCCACACCTCACGTGGGCAGTTCAGTAGAGCTGGCCCTGTAGCATGGGTGAGAAAGAGCTGGCTCCAAGGGCATGAAAGCTGGCCCTGTCCTTTCCCTGGGCAAAGCAGGAGAGCTGGGCACAGGAGAGCTAGCTGGCTGACCAACTCAGCTGCCGCTGAGGCCCAGATCCAGGGCTTTAAGTGGTGTCACTCCAATATCTACCCAATTGATGAACTGCTGGAGCATGTGAAGAGGTCGGTCCTGCAGATCCAAAGCTGCAAGATCTCTATGACACAGGACAACAACAGGACATCTGAGAGGAATCCGTATGAGGATCAAATATTGATGGTATAGCAGAAACCAGAGGCTTTGAACTAGACCAATGGCTCATTGCAATGACCATTTGCAAGTCAAGCTATTTGTGTGGCACATGCTGACGCACTATAGTTTTCATAACAAGATGTTTGTTGTTGTTTGTTTTATTTTTTAATTAAAATTATTTTAATTTTAATTTTTTGCTTTCTTTTGTTGGGGAGGTTATACGGGTGGAGAGCAGATATGAAGGAACAGGGAGATGATGTGAAATTCACAAAGAATCAATAAAAAGTTTAAAAAGAAAGAAAGGAAGGAAGATAATTGCTCTAACCATGTGTCATGTTACATGCCCATAGTCCTAGCACTTGTAGGAAAAGGTAGAGGCAGGAAGATTAGCATTTCAAGGTTGTGTTTACTATATAGCAAAGTCAAGGCCACTCTGGGCTACATGAAACCGAGAGATAGATAGATAGATAGATAGAGAGAGAGAGAGAGAGTGAGAGACTTGAAAACAAAAAAGTATCCACAATAGAATGAGCACTTCAACAGTAATTATATTAATTATGGTTGGCTCTATATAACAATAGATAGATAGATAGATAGACAGACAGACAGACAGACAGATAGATAGATAGAGTTAAGCATAGTTGATTAAGGTCTGGAAAGATAGCTTAGTGGTTAAGAGCACTAGTTGCTCTTGCAGAGGACTCAGGCTCAAGTTTCAGTTCCCATACAGTTACTCGCAGCTATCTGTAACCCCCTTTTCCGGTGTCTAATGCCCTTTTCTGAACTCCATAGGGACCAGACACACATGTGGTGAATCAGACATACATGTAGGCAAAACATTCTCATAGTAAAATAAAGATACAAAACAAAAATCACTCAAAAAAAGGTGTCCATTGACAGCAGTTATTGCACTGATTTGGGGAACCCCTGCTTCTAGTTTTGTCTGTATAATCATCCCATAAACCATGAAATTTGGTAATCTCTAGCTATCCTTCCCTTGCCAAAAATATACACAAGGTAAAGGCCAAAAAGCATAGTTGTATCTCACTAATCAAACCTTAATTGTGTGATCACAACCTAGCTGCAAGAGAAGCTGGAAAGCTGGAAAAATGGAGTCTATCTTACTGGACCCCCTTTCTGATTGCTCATATTGAGCCTTCTCCACTCTGCAGAAACCTGCCATGTGTGTCAAGGTCATGCAGGAACGATGATGTTCCTAAATTAAGTAGGGATTCCCTAGCTTTTCTAAACATATGCCATAGCACCTGTCTTAGAGTTTGATCAATTCAATCCTTTGCATCTTGGAGCCAATTACTGATTAAGTCAGCCAAAGAACTATTTTCTTTATGGTGTGGTCTATGACTCTAGTCTTGAAAAGGCTATGGCACATTAGTGTTGCCTTAGCTTAATAGGACTCTGCCGTCTAGAATGACTCCATTGTATGAACACAAGAGTTTGAATAAAGTGTAGCATACACCACGAGCCACTATCTTGGGCTTCATTTGGCCAAATCTTCCTGTGCAAGTTCTGGAGTTCATTTTTCACACTAAAGAGTGATCTTTTTGACCATTTCATATCCATTTTACTTACCTGTAACCAGCAAAAAATAACCCTATCTCTACAGGAGTCTTTAAGTTTTTTTCATTAATCAATTTATTTATTCACTTTCCATCTTGATTACAACCCCTCTTCTCCCAGTCTCTCCCCTCATGTGGTTCCTCTCCCATCCCTATCCCCTTCTCCTCTGAGAAAGGGGGAGGTCCCCACCCTCACGTATCAACCCACCCACCCGGCATATCAAGTCACTGCAGCACTAGGCACATACTTTCCCACTGAGACCAGACAAGGCAGCCCAGGAAAGGGAATGGGATCCACAGGCAGGCAACAGTTCAGGGACAGCCCCTGCTCCAGTTGTTGGGAGACCCACATGAAGACAAGCTGTACATCTGCTACATATGTGTGGGGTGCCTAGGTCCAGCCCATGCTCACTCTTTGGTTGATGGTTCAGTCTCTGGGAGCCCACATGGGTCTAGGTTAGTTGACTCAGTTGGTCTAAGTATTCATTAGAAAGGTGCTTAGCACGTAAGCCTGATCATTCAAGTTTAGATCCCTGAAATCTACAGAAATAGCCAGATACAGTAGTGGGCAATGGTAATCCCAGCGCTCCTACAGTAAGACGGGAGGTGGACATGGGGCAACTACCCAGAAGCTCATGGGCCAACCAGCCTGGAGTACTTGACTGAGGAACAGAAATGGTGAAAGAGAACCTGCCTCCAGCTCACAACATGGTGGAAGGTGAAAACATTGGCTTTTCATTTCCACACCTGTACCACACAGCATGTGTGTGCAGCACAAATAAATACATCACACACACACACACACACACACACACACAGAGAGAGAGAGAGAGAGAGAGAGAGAGAGAGAGAGAGGTTTTTAGGTACCCAGGAGGACACTTACATAAGTAGGTTAAAGTCAATATTAAATCTTCCTTATCTTGCCTGGTTTTTGTTCCTCAGCTCTGAGCACACATTGCCAGTTAACATCAAGATGGGTGGGTCAGCATGTGAGTTAGTAGTAACACTTAGAACATTTCTGAGGAAGGTGTCAATTTTTTTGTTTGTTTTTAGTTTTCTTTCTATTAACCATTTCTTTATTCACATTAGATCCCAGTCTCAGCCTCCCCTCCCTGTCCCCAGCTTAAACAGAAGTTCCCTCCCTCCCACCTCCTCTCCTCCTCTGAGAAGGAAGAGGTACCCAGAGAGTACCCACCCCGTCAGAAGGTATCTCCATTTTGCTGATGAGGAGATAGAGGCAGGATTTGGTTAACATTCCAAAGCATATACAAGCTAAAACCTAACAAAGCCAAGATGGGAAAGCAGACCCCTTGGGACCCAGAATAGCTACAGAAGAAAAGCCTTAAGAAAACATTGTATCTTAAAAGACTGTTGACCCCAAATTCTCCCTATGTTGTTTTTTTTCTTATTAGTTTAAATCTATCTATATTGTATTATGATGCTATGGTATATATACTATAAACCTTTCAGAGCTGAAACCCCCTCCAAAGCTTCGCTAGTACTTTATGGAAGAAAAAAACAAATCTGTAGATTCTTGCTGTGTGTTGGGCTGCCCCGAACTCAGGCTCATTTTTTTCCCCTCTGTGGTGGAAGCCCTCATCTCCCTCTGCAAATGGGCGCCCTGATAAATATGCGCCACCCTGGCTGTGGCAGCACATCATACATTTTGGGGACAAAGATTGACTTCAAAGTCTTTGGAATTGGTCAGTCCTCATTTGCTGAAGACAGTAGTGGGAACACAAAGTTGAGTGAGGGGCCAGACAATGGCATACCCCAACGTCACCAAAGACTCAAGGGGCTCCATCTCCAGCTGTACAAACAGCAGAGGAAGTGGATTTTGTCTTGGGGTTATTTTTTTCAGCCTATCGATATTATGCAAACCCAGCAGATACAAAAATTGCTTTGTGCGGGCTCCGAAATGTCTCAACCATTCATTTCCCGGATAAGAGGTCCGCGGTGCGTTTGATGCTCCAGGATCGTTAATCCGAAACTTGGAGACCTAATAAAATAATCAAAAAAAGGACCCCAGAAGTGTTTATAACTCCATTATCTCCTGCTCTTCATTCCAGGATTGGTTGAAGCAGGATGGGGATGCCTTCAAGTAGTACTTGAGTCTTCAGTATTTTTCTCCTCTGGGGGCCCCAGTGACCAGCATCCCTTTGTGGCTTGATCGCCTTGGTGAGACTGGTGCTCCTTCGAAGTGCTCAGGGCCTCAGGAGACAAAGCAAGCCCGGCTCACAAAGGAGAGTGAGCCAAAGGAGGCAAAATTGAATCTCTAGTACAGCGCTCGTGAGTAAACAGGCCGACCATTTCTCCTCCCATCCAATTACTAGGCTGTAGAAGAGAGAGGGTGGCAACATCAGCGCATACAAATTGTAAAACTCTTAATCCCTTCCATACATGTAAACCACACATCTACCCACGACTTCATCCCCAAAGCCACCCAGGCGGCAGTGTGAAGGAATGGGCCCACCAGCTGCAGACTCGCCCGGGTCTTCAAATTTTCATCAGCTAACGAAGGATATGCAAATGAGCAGCTTATGGGATTACAGCTTGTCAGACAGCAGTTCACCACTAGCCATGGAGGACTAATACAGGTGTTAGTAAACGGGTTATTAGGCCGGCCTGATTCAGTCCTATTCATACTGCCTTGCACCCTTAGCCTAGCCCTTCGCCCTCCCACTTGGGGCCAAATAGGAGCCACGTTAGGCCTGTGGTAGGTCTGACATGAGAGCCTTATTGAGAGATATGAAGTTAATAAATCCGGACATTGGGTGTTTAGGCATACACAGCCACTCCAGAGCAGCCTCTCAGGAGGGGCTTTTTATCACTTCTCACAGGGGAAGGGCCTGAGAAACTGCTGGGAGCAGCCAGAGGCGTTTGATCCGAGTTATTCTCCCTAACTGCTGCTGCTCCAGCCTCTACCCAACAAGTGCTGTCTGAGACTTGCCTTGTTCCTCAGTTCTTTCTTTTTTTTTTCTTCTCCTGTATCCTTAGGCCTCCTGTTTTCCCACCACACTGACTCTGTACTGCTGTCAGAAAGAATGTGCAGTGAGGGAGGTTGCTATCGGAAAGGATGAACCCAGATCAGTAGTGAAGCACTTGCAAGAGCTTGCAGGAGTACACACACACACACACACACACACACACACACACACACACACACGTATGCACACATACGCACAGGTGTACATATATGTGCACACATGCATAAGCACATGCACTTAAAAAACTTAAAAAAACAAAACCCCAGGCAACAGATCCATTGGACTCAGTAGTTTTGAAATAATCAACACTCAGAAGGCTAATTTTTCTTTCTTCCTTTTTGTAGGGAGGATGTATGATTGGTTGGATGTGTGTGTGTGTGTGTGTGTGTGTGTGTGTGTTCAGAGGGGTGCTTACTCAGGTACCACCTTCTTTTCTTTGGTTTGCTGTGGTTTTTTTTTTTTTTTGAGAATGAATCATTTGTAGATAAGGGCTTGCTGGTTGGGCAATGCTGGCTGGCTAGCTCATCCTAGGGATCTGCCCGCCTAAGTCTCTCCAGAATGGGATTGCATGCTGGGTGCCACGATGGAACTCAGGTCCTTGTGTGTGCCCTGCAGACACTTTACTGAATGAGCTATCACCACAGGCTTCCCCACCCCGTTTTCCTCATAACTCATTTAGGATTGAAACCAGGTTTGAACTGACGTGAGGCAACTTAGAACCTCACAGGTTCATATTATGTTAAGTATTTTGTTGCAGAAATATGAGCAATTATGACTCATAAGAAATATGAGTCTTGTACGAAGCTGCCACTAAAGACATCTCTGTGGTCTTTATACAACACATTCTGAACACCGGATAGGATCACTTACAGATTTGCTTTAGAGATCAGAGTCTTAAGCATATCTAGTCCAAGGGAATCATAAAGTGAGTTGTGACACTGAAAAATTAATTAAACCAGAGGCAACCAGAGGAGCAGCACTCCAAAAACTATGCCCTGGGCTTCTGATCACAGATGGCAAAGACAGTGGGAATCAGTGTGACCAGCCCATGCCTGGCTGTGAAGGTGACTGGAAAGCAAAGCTTAGCAGTTAGACATTGGAAGCAGGGTTAGGGATGGCTCAGGGTGTAGAAGTGCCTGCCACACAAGGAAGAGGACCAGACCCCAGCACACAGGAGGCAGAGACAGAGGCTGCCAGGAGCAAGCTGGCTGTCCTGACTACCCTAACAGGTAAGCTTTGGTTTTACGTGAGAGACCCTTGCCTCAATATACAAGGTAAAAAGGAATCAAGAAAGACAACCTCTGACCTTCACATGCATGCCCACACACTTGCATGCACACCTGCACACCCACATATACCCACATACATGTGAACAAACATACAGATACATATGTATACCATTCAAAATGAATTTAACAGGTGAAGATACTGGAAGGTAAGATTAGAACGGCTTCAACCAACAACAGATGTTCCAGCCTTTCAATTCTGTTTGTCACAGGCAAACCTCTGAAGCCGGTACTGTCACTAGTTTCATGGGTATGTGGAATAGCCTAAGCTTGCAATGGGTGACCTATGAATATCCTGCAAACATTCTGAGGGGTCATCCTTCCACACCCCCATAACTTCAGTGTCACAGCTAGCTCCTAGCAGATGACTCACTCTCATACCCAGAGCACGCTCTACTCTCCTCTGCACCCCAGAGAACAGAACAGACACATTGGTGGGGATGACTGGTAACTTCATTCTGAAAGCGATTTCAGCTTAGTTCCTCTTCATGCTGATCCACAAACTCTGTGTTTTCTTGCCTATTATCTGTACAGTCTTGAAGATAGAGCTGTCATCACTTTAGCTCCCCATTAGTAGGGCTCTGTGTTTTCCATTTCCTGCTGCATGTGTGCCGACACATCTTGAGACTTTAATTTCAGGCCTAATTTATTTTCATGTAGTAAGGAATTCATTCACAAATATTTTGTGAGCAAAGAAGAAATTAGGTAAGCATTTATTGAACAGTGACTATCACCACTGACGTGTATTAACCTAAAATCCTCCGGCAGTAAGAGCTAATAATATTCCCCATGCTATTCATAAAAACCCAAAGCAGAGAAGGCAGTGGCCCCTGCTCATGCAGTCAGCATGTGGCCATGCTGAGACTAGAACTTAGGAGATCTGACACCCAAGTACCAGTGCCACACTCTCCCACGCTGTTCCTAAGCAGTAATATCCAGAGATGGTCTCATGCTTCAAGCAAACTTATTTCTCATATCACTACAACTCGATTTAATCAAAGTTAGAATGTCATAGTAGGACACAAAGGCGTGACTGGTGTTGCCTGGAGAGCTAAGGGAAACCTCCTGATAAGCTGTGTCAGTGACTGACTTGTTTGTTTATTAAGTGTTTATCAAACACCTGGGTGGCAGCAGTGCAGCAGAGGCCGGCCACTCGCAAGAAAAATGCTGCTGTAGCCTTGTGTCTTTTAACCACTGGCTGCCCAGGGGATGCCTGCTAGTTTCTGTGAGGTGCATACTTCGTACACACCTGAAGTTAAACAGCTATCATTCACCTCATAAACATTCCTGGGAAGGTAAGGTCAAGTTCTCTCATGTCAGGGTCTCCCGTTCCTTTTCTTATAGCCCACTGCAGTCACTCTCCGACCCTGGGTATCTCAAGTCTCAGACACTAAGATGCTAGCTCACTTGTTCTAGTCTAGTTGACATTTGCTCTGCATGACAAAGCAGTGGTCTATTAAACTGAATCTGGCATGAACCGAGCATGTGACTACTAATGTAAACTTCGTGTTCTTCACCAGGGCATGTTTCCTGAAAAGATAAGAATTCCAGATTCTCTTAAGAATTTCAATGAAGAACTGAGGGTGCACACACACACACAGCCAATGAGAAGACCCAGCAGGTGAAGGTGCGTGCTGCCTAACCATACAAATCCGAGACTTGTAGAAGCACCAGCTCCCAGAGTTGTCCTTTGCCCCATACATGAACTGTGACATGTGTGCCATAAAAACTTTTAAAATAAAAACAGTATACAGTCTATACAAATATTACATATGTTTGTGTTTATGATTGACAGCTGGGTTATTTGAACTCCTACTCAATTGTTGTATACACATGCACACACACACACACACACATACACACACACAAACACACATACTCATACACACAACTACTCTCTTCCTAGTTCTTCACAGGGTATAAATAGAAGGATGTTTCAGGAGAAGATGAGCTAAGGTCCGAATAGGGAGTCTGTTCTCATGACTGTCTGAAATTGAGAACTTAATAGAGCTGTGAACACCTCTGAAACATAAGAGATCGCTGACACATGCAAAAGGCAGTGAATGACTGAGGCTGGTGAGATGGTGCCATGAGCGAAGGCATTATCAACAAGTTTAGTGATCTGAGTTTGATCCCTGGAATGCACAGGCTGATAGGGGAGAACAGAATCCCACAAGTTCCCATCTGACCTGCACACATGTGCCCTAGTCCAGGCACACATGTGTGTGCTGGTCCCACGTGTATAATTTTTTATTATGTCCTCATTGCCTCTGTCTTTGCAGTCAATGAATGTAATGGTGACCTATACATTGTTCTATATTCTGTCCTTACTTTATGATTAGACAGTGAAAGAACTAAACATATCCGAGCTCCAGCCTCCAGCACCGGCCACTCTAGCCATTGAAATGAAGCTTGCCTTATTGATTCTTACAATCACCTGACAAAGTGGCTATTACTTAGAGCTGTACGAAGCCATTGAGTCACATAAAAATAAAACAGACTAATAACTGGTTGCCAAGGTAACATAGCTCATAAACAACAGAAGGAGGAATCCGGCTGGTAATCTCTGCAGCTGGAAGCCCTCCCTCTTTTCAGTCTACCCTGCTATGTACTTTCTTCGTCTCTGTGATGTAGAATGTGTGGCTGTCATGAAGTCACAGTAGCTTATGAATGACTTGAGGGCAGGAACTTGATTTTGCTTGTCTCTACCTGGTACTTCCACAGTGTCTGGCAGGCCATGTATCCAGTATTTCTTGGATAAAGGCAGCCCCTGGGCCTCTCCTTTCTCCAAACTCCTCGTGAATTCAAGGCTCCTGAGGGCTTTCTGCAGGCTTTCTTCCGTCCTCCTTGCTTACTTCACTTGGAAGAACTTGGTCCAGCTTCTATTTTCTTAGTGAGCTAGTGGGAAAGGAACAAAGTCGAAGGACGTCTGCTGAGGTTCGATGGGAACTTACAGTCCAGCAAGGAGCCCGTTCTTGCAAAAGACATAAGTTCAGTTCCCAGCATCAGCACGAGGCATCTCACAACCACCAGCAAGCCCACCTCCACGGGACCAACTGCTCTCTTCTCACTTCTGTGAGCACTTCCCCTGTATGCGTACTCACACACATGAGCACACGTGCAAACATGATCTAAACTAGAGCTTAAAAACTCTTTTGCCTCCCTTCAGTCCGTTCTGTGATGTAATCACATCTGGCGCCTTGAAACTTGAAGAAAACTATTCCAACGTTAGGGTTAGAAATGACGAGTGTCCTGTTACAGTGTTTTCTCCTCAGACTCTAAAGTTCTCTTCCTCTTCCTGCTCTTGCCCTAAATCTCATCCTCACCGGAGAACTTGCTTTCCTGTAAAGTTAACACTGATATTTAGAAGTGTGAAATGGCAGAAGAGCAGCTGCTGTGGATACGTCTCAGTCATTCTGGTCTACAGAAGAGTGACCAGTGAAAAACTTAGGAGACAGTTGGAGAATAAAGTGCAGTATCTCAGCTATAAAATGAGTTCTAACATTTTATGTCCATAATTGCTTAAAAGCAGGGGAAGATTTTAACCTTCTTGGTTCCCTTGGAGAAAATAGGAGCCAACTAGATTTCTTGAATTCCTCCACACAATAGTCTTTCTTGTTTGCTAAATACTTCTGCTGTTGGAAGTAAAGGACTCTGTGGACTAATTCCTTCAGCAAATGTTCTAAATACCTAATTTGGGCTGACACCTTGTCCTGGGACTGGCCTGTTAACCTTTGACCCTTTACCAAACCTTCCCTGGGGGGTGATCCTCTTAGATCCTCCCCACTCCCGTGAGGCCTGCGGTGGAGCCTGCTTATGTCTGTTTAACCTGGGGATTTGGATTTGGGGAGACAGCTTTGGCCCCGCATTGTTCTCCTGCTCCGTTTGTTCTCTATAGTTCCCCTCAATTAGCTGGCGGGTGCTTTGAAAACACTTTTAAATGGTGCTGGGGATAAAACTCAGTGCCTTGTACCAGCTCAATCAGCTACACTTCAGCTACACCCCCAGTCCAATACATGGGATGCGGTGTCTGATAGAGCACTCCTGTCTTCTGAGTGGGGCGACTAGAAAGGCATTTTGTAGGATGGTGTCACATTTGAATATTCCTAAAGAAATAGATGTCCTGTGTATTAAAACACATTGACAATAGCAAATATCAGAGAGCAATTTATAAATAGCCTTGTGATTTATAAATAGCCATATATACATAAACATACACATATACAACATACACATATACATCATATACATATATATCATATACATATACATACAATCATGTACATACACATACATATACATATGGTATCTGTGGTGTAGGTGGCAAAGGCTAGTGCCCACTTTCACAGATAAGGAAACAGCATAAAGCTCAGCTAAAACTGACTTAGTGAAGGTAAATGAGCAACTGACTGGTTGACTGGCAGCAGATTCCTTCAGATTTAGATTTGCTTCAGATTCTATTGATGCCAACTATAAAATGCAGACAGCAACATAACAGTCTTAACACTAAAAAAGAAAGGTGGAGCCGGGCAGTGGTGGCACACGCCTTTAATCCCAGCACTTGGGAGGCAGAGACAGGCAGATTTCTGAGTTCGAGGCCAGCCTGGTCTACAGAGTAAGTTCCAGGACAGCCAGCGCTACACAGAGAAATCCTGTCTCGAAAAACCAAAAAAGAAAGAAAGAAAGAAAGAAAGAAAGAAAGAAAGAAAGGGAGAAAGACAGAAAGAAAACAGAAAGAAAGAAAAAGTGTAACGTGTGTTTTTAACTTGCATAAGAAGCTTTTAAATGTAAATAATTTTTAAACCTTTGAAAAAAAATAATCAGCAAGAACCAGTCAAGATAGAAAAAAAAAAAAAAAGACAAGTAGCAATGTTCAGAACTCTGCACCTGCATCAGACACCTTAATAACTGCAGGTAACTCCAGCTCTTTGGGATTTGACATTCTCTTCCGGCCTCTGCAGGTACTCATGTGTGCACACACACACACGCGCACACACACACACACACACACTTATAAAAATTCAGAAATATTAAATATTTTACTAGTTTACAATGAAAACATAGCCATGCATTGTGACGTATACCTGTAGCCCCAGAACTCAGGCAGCAGAGGCAGAAGGGGTGCAGGGAGTTCAGGGTGGCCTGGGCTACATAAGGAGTTCCAGCATAGAAGCACTGTTATACAGTGTGAGATGCTGCTGCCTCAACAAACAAACAAAACCCACAAATAATATTAATAAATGTCATTATTATCTGTCAAATAAAATATAGAAATAAAATTAGAAGTTCTGGGTCCAGATGAGATGGCTTAGCAGGGAAAGGCTCTTGCTGCCATATCTGAGAATTCAAGCCCCACGGCTCACATGGTAGAAAAAGAGCCAGTTTTCAGTGGTTGCCCTCTGACCTCTGTCCATCCACCATGGCATGCACACACCTGCCCTCCCCCCAATTATATAAATTTAATTTTAAAAATTAAAAAATATAAAATCTTTAATAAGGTCTTCCTAAGAAAGCAACAAACATAGAAGCTGTGAAGAAAGTGGCTTCCTTTTGAACATAGCCCTCTGCAAATGTTAGCAACAGTAGAAACAGAAATGGAGGGGCTGGAGAGATGGCTCAGTGGTTAAGAGCACGGTCTGCTCTTCCAAAGGACCTAGGTTTGAATCCCAGCGCACACCTGGTGGCACACAACCATCTCTCACTCAGTTTCAGGGCATTTGATGCCCTTTTTGGCCTCTGTGGACATCAGACATGCACACAGACATAAATGTAGGCAAAGCATCTATGCACATACAATTCTAAAAAATACAATAAAACTGGAAGTACTCACTTGTAGCAGTGAATAGTGAAATGAATGAGGGTGTCTGCCAGAGAGGATTTTACTCAGCTTCTAGACAGACTAAGTTAATACATTATCTCTTAATTCAGATGGAGCATGGCATAGTTATTTAATGGAAGAACAGAAGCAACCTTGGTATGGCACACCTTTACTTTCTAAGAACTCTGTATAAAACTACCAGAAACTAATCCCCAAGGATCAGACTTCAGTCTCCTGACCTTCACAAGGCTTTAGACACTTTTTAAAAAAATTCTCTTTTCCTGCCTGGCAGTGGTGGTGGTGTACACCTTTAATCCCAGCAGTGGGGAGGCAGAGGCAGGCAGATTTCAGAATTCAAGGCCAGCCTGGTCTGCATAGTGAGTTCCAGGACAGCCAGGACTACACAGAGAAACCCTGTCTCGAAAAACCAAAAAAAAAAAAAAAAAAAAAAAAAAAAAAAAAAAAAAAACTCTTTCACCAGATGTGACAATGCACACTATTTTTTTGTTTGTTTGTTTTTGTTTTATTGATTTAAGTTTTATTGCATTATGATGAGAAAAGATACATGATTTCAATTTATCTGAATTTGTTAACATTTAAAAACATATTTTAAGTAGATAGAATTAAATCACATTCTTGTTTCCCTTTTGTATCCCAACACCTCCCAAAGACTCCCCTTCAATACCTGCAATACCTTTTTTGTCATATTCTTTAAAATGTATAAAATATTATAACAATAAAAATGAGTATCATAAAAGTTGTTTGATATAAAACAGCAATCAATTTAATAGTCTTATGTAGATGCTTGTCTACAGCAATACTGAAAATACATACGTTTTTCTCAATATAAATTTTAAATAACTCCAAACATATTAACTGTTTGCTTGACGTTTGGAACTCTTGTATCAAGTTTGAAGAAGAGGATTTTATATTACTCTTTCTCTGAGGTGAATGCCTTTCCAAATTATCACAGCTAATGAACCAGATTCCTACCCTCACCTAATGTCTGTTCCACCCTCCAAGCAGAACCATTGTTCATTGAAATGTTGGTGAATGACTTCATGGATAAACCATCTTAATACACACAACATTTCTTAAATGAATGTAACCTGTTTTCTGTGGGCTGAGAATAAAGGCACTCACTCAAGTCAATTAGCTTTGACCATAGCAGGAAGTCTGTATCCAAAAATCGAGCCTACAATTCATTCTTTGGCACAGCAGAACTGTCAAGTCTCAGCTTAACTAGATGGAGGTAAAATCCTTTGGTGATGTGAGGGTCATTGTAGTACAGCCTTATTACAATAAAATCCAATGTCTAAAAATTGTTCTTATTTTGGGTTTGTACCACAGTATGAGCCAAGATTTTAAGCTCTACTAAATACAAAACAAACAAACAAACAAACAAAAAGACTATATATTTCTGTTCATTAAAAAATATATACTAAGGCTGGGTGTGGTGGCGCATGCCTTTAATCCCAGCACTTGGGAGGCAGAGGCAGGCGGATTTCTGAGTTCGAGGCCAGCCTGGTCTACAGAGTGAGTTCCAGGACAGCCAGGGCTACACAGAGAAACCCTGTCTCGGAAAAAAAAAAAATACTAGTAGTGACGGTGCACACCTTTAATCCCCGCACTTGGAGGCAGAGGCAGGAGGATCTCTGTAAGTTCAAAGCCAGCCTGGTCTACAGAGTGAGTTCCAGGACACACACACACACACACACACACACACACACACCACATACAAGACCCAAATCTTTTTCTGATATAATTATATAACTAATTATTTTTATACGATATTTATTTTTAAAATTTTTATGTGCATTGGTGTTTGCCTGCACGTATGTCTGTGTAAGAGGTCAGATCCCCTGGAACAAAAACTACAGACTGAACTGCCTTGTTGATGTTGGGGCTTGAACCTGGGACCTTTGAAAGAGTAGCCAGTTCTGTTAACCAGTAACCCATCCCTCCGGCCCCACATAATTATTATTCTTAATGGATACCATTTGCATATTAATAATGTCATGGTGACATTTCCATTCATCCTTTGACCGTGTTCAGCTCTAGAACTGGAAATAGTTCTAGCTCCCCTCTCTCATCATCTCCTCTCCCCTCGCCCTTCACTGTCTCTGTCCTATTCCTTTCCAGCCTCTGTTGTTCGTTTTATTCTTTGAGAATTCATACATATGTTTGTTCTTATTATTGCACCAGCTTCCATAGATTAAAGGAAGCAAATGGTCACTATGCATCTGGCTGATTTATGTCACATGAAATCTTCTAATTCTACCCTTTTCTTCCGGCAAGTAACTTGGCCTCTTTCTTATTTCTTACATTCCGAAGCATGCACGTGCTACATCTCCTCAGCCATCCATCTGGTAACATACAACAAAACTGGCTGCCTGGCACAGCTGCCTCGACTAGAACTGCAGTAAACAGGGATAGATGTGCTCCTTACAGCTTCTGGCCTTATTTGCTTTGAGTATAAACCCAGGACCTGGATCATGAGGTGGCTCCAGATTTCAATTTTGGGGACCCCCTGCTGTCATCCAAGTGGCTGCACTAACTTACATTTTCACCCCAATGCTGTCTACCACCACACCACTGCCACATATTTGAAAGGTTTTTTTTTTTTTTTTTCCATAGATGTGAGATGGAATCTCAGTGCAGGTTTTTTTGTGGTGGTTTTGTTTTAATTTTGTTGTTTTGAGACAGGTTGTCTCTATACAACCCTGGCTGGCCTGGAACTTACTACACTGTAGTTTTGAGATTAATCCCTCTGGTAGCTAAAGTGGTTGCACCTTTTTTTTTCATACAAATTACTGTGTATTTTTGTGTTTTGAGAAATGCCTGTTCAGAGCATTATGCTTTTTTTTTTTTAAGATTTATTTATTTATTCATTTTATATATGTGAGTTCACTGTAGCTGTCTTCAGACACACCAGAAGAGGGCATCAGATCCCATTACAGATGGTTGTGAGCCATCATGTTGTTGCTGGGAATTGAACACAGGACCTCTGGAAGAGCAGTCAGTGCTCTTAACCACTGAGCCATCTCTCCAGCCCGGCATTGTATATTTATGAGTCAAGAGTATTCTTTCCTTGAGCTTTTTGAAGTGTTTTTTTTTTTTTTTAAGAGTTATTTATTTATTTTATGTATGTGAGTACACTGTCACGGTCTTTAGACAACCAGAAGAGGGCTTCAGATCCCATTTGAGATGGTTGTGAGTCACCATGTAGTTGTTATTCTAATATAATGTGGGAACTGAACTCAGGACCTCTGAAAGAGCAGCCACTGCTCTTAATGTCTCTCCAGCCCCTTTGAAGCCTTCCTTTTGAGAGCGATGATGCAGGGCTGAGTTTTCCCACCCACTCTGTGGGATGGATCTTCTCTTGGCTTATTGGCTCCTTTGCTGGGCAGATGTGTTTGATTTGATGCCAGTTCCAGCCTCGCTCTCACTTCCTGAGCTGTGCAAATCCTGCTTGAGAATCTAGTGCCTGCACCTGTACTTGAAGTGTTTCTCTCTTCTTCTTTCTTCTTTTCAAGTCTTATATTAAGGTCTTTGACTCACTTTAAGGTGTTGTTGCTTTTAAAAGTCTCTACAGATTCAGTACTCTACAGATTCAGTACTCTACAGATTCAGTACTCTCTACAGATTCAGTACTCTACAGATTCAGTACTCTACAGATTCAGTACTCTTCAGATTCAGTACTCTACAGATTCAGTACTCTACAGATTCAGTACTCTCTACAGATTCAGTACTCTACAGATTCAGTACTCTCCACTTTATTTAGATTTTGTTTGTGGGTGTGAGTGTGTTGCCTAGATGAATGCCTTCTTAGTGCTTTGTCTCCTGAGAGCTTGACCCCCACAACACTCAGAGTAGAAAGCAAACCACTGTAGGGGAAAAAAAAAAACCCATAAAAACCAAAACCAACACAGAAATTGTAGAAACCTCTCAAAAACAGAAAGCTATGTTATCAACAATAAAATATAACATAGACAAATATGATAGAGGGTAAACTTAAAATTAGTGAAAGTAGTCATATAAGTAGTAAATAAGAAATGATGAAAAAATTATTTAAAGGCCTGGCAGTGGTGGCACATGCCTTTAATCCCAGCACTTGGGAGGCAGAGGCAGGCGGATTTCTGAGTTCGAGGCCAGCCTGGTCTACAGAGTGAGTTTCAGGACAGCCAGGGCTACACAGAGAAACCCTGTCTCAAAAAAACCAAAACCAAAATCAAAGAGATGATGGAGATGGGGAGAAGAAAAAGGAAGGTATGTAAGGAAACAAAAATGAGAAAAGAGTGAGAGAAAACATATAATAAATAATTTAAAAATAAAATTAAGTAACAGCAAGAAAAAGAGCAGGAAAAAAATGAGTTAAAACACAAACCCCCACATCCCCCTGCTGTCTGGCCATGGTACTTGGGTTGCAGAAGTTTCTTTGTGGGTCTTCTAATATCTGTAAGTTGGTAGTGGGCTGCGGCTGGTGTCTGTTACACGTTTACATGCTTGCACCTGGTGCTATCTATAAACTGAGCCCTTCTGTCTGCACACCAGGAGCTAATGCTCCCGAGGAGCTTCAGGGGTCTTCCGTCTGTTCCCTGTGACACACCCCAGAACATGGTGAACACCTATGTGTCCAAAATGCCTCTGAGAGGGGACACAAGCAGAGCACTAACTTCTCCATTTAGAGAGGGGATTTGTGAGAACAAGACTGACCTCAGTCTTGGCTTTCTCAAAGAGCCTTCACGGTGACCCACCTCCTTATGTCGAATAGCAGCCTCCATCCCAACCCCCAAATTAAAGCAATCTGAAGGAAGGTTCATTAAGATTCAGGAAGTTCTGAAGGGAGGCCCATTAAGACACAAGAAGTAAGCAATTAACAAGTCTCAAGAAGTGAAGTCTCTGAAACCTACCAGGATTGCAAGACCCTGTCTTCCTCAAGGTTCTAAAAGGAGTGGGGGTTACTGAGGATACTCTTCATCTTGTAGAGGTTCTTGCCAGTCACAGAGTGAGCTCCAGGGTACCAACGTTTTTTTTAAAGATGCATTTATTTATTTTATGTATGTGAGTACACTGTATCTGTCTTCAGACACACCAGAAGAGGGCATCCGATCCCATTACAGATGGTTGTGAGCCACCATGTTGATGCTGGGAATTGAACTCTGAACCTCTGGAAGAGCAGTCTGTGCTCTTAACCCCTGAGCCATCTCTCTAGGCCCAGGGTACCAATTTTTTGGGAACTATTGCCCATGCTAGGGTGATTTTCAGTGATACAACTAACTACCTTTGAGTTGTCTATGTTCCTGTATGTCACTCCTCATCCATATTTCCATAAGTAACTAGAAACAAAAACCCTGGCAACTCATTGGTTTACCAAGCTGGATTGTAGAACATTGTTACTTTGATCTGTCCTTAGTTCCCTATCTGGGGTGAGTAAATATTTTCTTGTGTCTTCCCATGTGTCCCAACATTATGATAAGCCACATGGGACTGATGTTGCTCCTTGCACAGAGGGCAGAGCTACCAATCATGTGTCTGTGCTCCCTTCTGTTTAACTTCTCAGCAGGCTTGTGTCTGGGCTTCCCTTCTCCACAACTGCCCGTCATCTCTATCTCCTACCTGGCCACGGCAGCAGAGTGTCTCCCAGGGACCTTGAGTTGCAGTGGTTCTGTATCTTCTGGTCCCCAGAGAACTTAGCCCCTGACACAGGACCCTTCTGAAGATGGTTCCCTTTGATAGCAGCACCAGGAGACAGGGATGCCTACCATGAATCTCTCCTCTAAAGCTATCTGTGGAGGAAGAGTCACCTTCAGGATAAGTTCCCACATTGTACCTCAAACATGGAGGAGGCATCTGGGTCTGCCTGCCTGCCATCATTGAGATGACCTGCCCCTTGCTGACTTGTCGGTCTGTCTGCCTGTCTCTTGTCACAGGGAAGACCTGTACTCCTTATAGAACCCAGAAACATCAACCCAGGATGGCTCTACCCACAATTGGCCGGGCCCTTCCTCATCAATCACTAATTAAGAAAATGCTCTAAAGACTTGCCTGTAGACATCTTATGCAGGCATTTTCTTCATTCAGATTCCCTCCTCACATGACTTTAGCTTATTATAAAGTTAACATAAAAATATCCAGCAAAACTGACCCCTTGTCAACTTGACACACACACACATCACTGTTAAGCCACAACCTTTTCTATCTTCACCTCCAAGATCACACATTATTATCAATTAACATCAACATAATGTAAAACATTGTCAAACTTAAAAAGCCCCACAGACTTTAAAAATTCAAACACTTAATAAGCATACCTTTTTTCTTCAAGAAGAAAGAACCAGGACACAGTCACAACTAAATCAAAGCAGACCCAAATTCCAACAGTATAAATACCTTAATATCCAACATCTGAGAGTCGCTCTCAGTCTTCCGGGCTCCTCTAAAGGGCTTGGCTCAAGTCTCTGGCTCACCTCTCTTCAGCACACACAGCTTGACTTTGAGGATCCAGCTCGTTCCGTTCCACCCCTGCTGCTATTCTTGGTGGTCATCCCATGGTACTGGCATCTCCAAAACTGCTGGGGCCCCTTCCTGCAGCTTGGCTGCCTTTTCACCCACAGCCTCTCCTGGGCTCTCTTAAGGGATGTCAGTCTGTCATACAGTGCCAAGTCTCAGCTGCTCTCCATGACCTTTTCCTGCCTTCAAAACCAGTACCGCAAGGGTGACTCTTAACACTATCGAGGTCAGCTACTACAACCTTGGCCACGTCTGCAGCACAGCTCATGTGTGCTGACTGAGGAAACACTTCCCAGGAGACTTCACCTCAGTGATGGCGGTCTCTTTTTAATCAGGACTGATTGTGTACTCCCATCTGACCATCATTCATTTTTCCAGAAAAGCAAATATTTTACTTTAGTTATCCCAGTCTCTAGTTAAACTCAGCTGATTTTTCAGTTTCAGCTTACCACAACCACAGATTCTTTCCACATAATAGTATTAATAGTCTTCCCTTCCCTCTGAAACTTTATAAGTGAAACCTCCACCATCTGTACTTCTCTCAACATTTGTATATCTAGCTTCTACAGTGCATCCCACTGATTTCCCAATACTCGATGGCTTTTCTAGCCCATTTTTCTAAAGTCCTTCCACAATTCTCCCTCCAAACAGCATGGTCAGTTCTGTCACACCTATACCCGGCGTCTGGTAGCAAATTGTCTTATGGTTTCTATTGCTGTGATGACACACCATGACCACAAGCAAGTTGGGAAGGAACGTGTTTATTTAGCTTACTCTCCTACACCACTGTTCATCAGGGAATAAAATCAGGACAAGAACTCAGATAGGACTGGAACCAGAGGCAGGAGCTGATGCAGAGGCTATGGAGGGGTGGTGCTGCTTGCTGGCTTGCTCATTATGGCTTTTTCAGCCTGCTTTCTTATAGAACTCAGAACTGCAAGCCTAGGGATGCCCCCTGCTCTGCACTTCAATGGTCTGGGCCCTCCCTCATCAATCACTAATTAAGAAAATGTCTTACAGATTTGCCTCCAGCCTGGTTTTATGGAGACACTTTCTTCATTGAGGTTCTCTCCTCTCAAATGACTTTAGTTTGTGTCAAATTGACATAAAATCAACCCAGAACAATTGTGTTTTAGGTCTCTTGGCTTTTCTTACTTTACAATTCTTTGTTTAGTGTCCTGACTCTTCTCAGTGAGAATCATGGAAAAGATACTTTGGTTCTGCCACCTCACCCTGGAATTCTCCCTCATTGGGGTTTTGAACCTTATCTGTGCAAGGAAATGGAGTATCTTTAAAAGGGTATGAATAGCTGGACGTGACCATACACATAGCATCTGTAACACCAGGGATATGGAAGACAGAAACAAGAGGATCACTCGATCTGCTGGATACCAGCTCAACAGTGAAAGACTCAAGTGAATAAAGTGGAGGGAGATAGAGCAGAACACATGATGTCTCCTCTAGTCTCGTGTGTGTGTGTGTGTGTGTGTGTGTGTGTGTGTGTGTGTGTGTGTGTCTGTGTCGGTGTCTGTGTATATGTGTGTATGTAGGGGTGCATACCCCCACATGGACATATGTCCTCCTCCTCCAGAACTTAGATGAGTGACAATGAAATATAATCTTACCGGAGAGCCCACTTTTATTACCTATCTTCCTAGAAAGCAAATATTCAGAAATATCTCTTTCTGGTATTCCCTGTGCTAATCAGCAAGGTGCACTCGTGCCAATAAAAAAGTGAAGATGTTGAAGTAGTTAGAGTATCCACATCTCAATTTTAAAAATTGGCAGCTCCAGGGGCAGGACTTAAGCTAATCAACACCCCTCCTTGCCCCCCCCCCCCCCCCCCCCCCGCTTCCCTGTAAGCATTTTAACAAAACCTTACTAGTGCTAGAACAATGCAGGAGAATTCCACACAACAGCAGCCTTGCTGGTAAGACGACAAGCAGTGCAAGGCCAGAGGGAACAATGCAGCAGAGTCCCACACAACAGCAGCCTTGCTGGTAAGACGGACAAGCAGTGCAAGGCCAGAGGGGAAGGAAAAACCAACTTGTCCTTCGTCACTTTAGATCATTTGTATTTGTGTATCGTCTTTCAATCTTTATGTTATTTTCACACTTGACAAAGTTTAGAAACATCACTGCAGAGAAATGCTAAGTGTTCGGGCTGAGGGTCCTTGCTTATTCTGATTTAAACATTAAACATAACCCTGCCTATACATGCATCAAAATAACATATGGTACTCTGTAATGTGTGCAATCTTGTATCTTTATGCATTGTTGGCTAAATAAATAAAAATTTAAAATATGAGAAAGATATTCTCAGAAGAATACTTTTAAAAACTAAAACCAAGGTTTCCTCTGCACAGCTGTTCCTTTGTGATAAGACACCTGCACTCCTTCATTTTTGTTTGTTCATTTGATTTTTAGGACAAGGGTCTATCTGTCAACTGGGCTGGCCTCGCTCGAACTCACAGAGCTCTGCCTGCCCCTCTCCTCTTCCTCTAGCTCTCATTTTAGACCCTGGCTTCCCTAACTGCTCACCCCCTAGGGAGTCCTTGTTCTGATTTCATTCTATTGCTGATAAGACACTGACCTGAAGTAACTGAGGGAGGATGGATTTATTTGGCTTACACTTGCAAGTCACAGAGCATCCCTGAGTGAAGTTAGGGCAGCAATTTGGAGCAGAGACCACAGGGAACCTTATGTATGTACTGTTCCCTTGTCACTTGCTCACAAGTTGCACTCAGCTCATTTTTCTACACAACCCAGAAGCCTCTGCCTAGGGATTGGTGCTATCAAATGTGGTCTGGGTCCTTCTCCTTCTGTATCAATTAATGGTCAAGATACTCCTCCAGAGACATGACCACAGGCCAATTTGATGTGAACAACCCCTCACCTGAGACCCCCTTCAGTCTCTTTAGGTTGGGTCAGGGTGATGGCTTCAACAGACTAGAACAGTCATGCGCATGTTCTTTCTGTTCTTAGGACACCCAAACAATTCCCAGAACAATGCTCACCATAATTCCTGTTTTCTTTTTTTCATGAGTCTGTGTAGCACATGTGTCATATGTTACATGTTTGTAGGCCACGTGGCACAAGTCAGGTGTTTTTTTTTATGAGACTGGGGCTGTGACCTTGTTAGAGGAAGTGTGTCATGGTGGGGGTCAGCTTTGGGAACCCTCCTTCTAGCTGCAGCTGGATCAATATATAGAACTCTCAGCTCCTTCTCCAGCACTGTGTCTGCCCAGACACTGCCATGCTTACTGCCTTGGTAATAATGGACTGAAAGCCAGCCCCAATTAAATGTTGTCCTTTATGAGAGTTGCATGGTCATGGTATCTCTTCACAGCAATGGAAACTCTAACAAAGACAGAAGTTGGTACCAGGTACTTGGGTATTTCTGAGATAGACCTGACCGTGCTTTTGTTTGGAGGAATGTGGATTTTGGGACTTGGGAAGCAGGAGAATGCTGAAAGTGGAGCTTAATGGGCCATCCTACTAGGAATATGGAAGACATTGGTGCTGAGGGTGATTTGAACTGTGGAAGCTTGGCTCTAAAGGTTTTAGAGAGGAATTTTAGTATGTGGACTAGCAACTGTTCTTGTGGTATTTTGGTGAAGAATGTGGCCGCCTTTTGCCATTTTCCAAAGAGTCTGCCTGAGGCTAAGGTGAAGAGAGTCAAATTAATTGCAGTGACAAAGGAAGTCTGAAAACAATCCAGTGTAGACTCTGTGCTGTGGTTTAGTCTCATGAAGAGCGTTTTGATGAAGTATAGCAAGCTTAGAAAGAAAAATTATGAAATGTGTGGTTCAAGTAATAAAAGGGCACCAGGAAGTGTAACGGGGTTGAATCCTGTGTTTAAGGAGATAACAGATGAAAGGGAGTGGTGACTTCAGGCAAGATTCCTGCCTGCTAAACTTGTTGTTTATGTTTTCGCAATTGAACATGGGATAGTTATATTTAGGCATTATTATTGCCTGGCTATTGTTTTCATTTGGACTTTTAAAAAAAGATTTATTTATTTATTTATTTATTTATTTATTTAGTACAGTGTTCTGCCTGTATGCCAGAAGAGGATGCCAAGATTGTGTGCAGCATAAATAAATGTACTAAATGCATGAATGTTCAGACATGGCATTTAGGGTTGTTCTGCACTTTTGGTTTATTAATATTATATAATAGGCCCAATAAAATTGTAAACTTTCTTGCCAGACTACTGGGTCAACAGCATAAATGCAGTGTGTGTGTGTGTGTGTGTGTATGTGTGTGTGTGTGTGTGTGTCTGTCTGTCTGTCTGTCTGTCTGTCTGTCTGTGTAATCCTTCAATAGGGAGCCGTTTAGCAGGCCCTGTGAACTGATAGGAATCACTCTGCTACCAACCACCGTGCTTTGGCAGAGCTAACCATACACAAAATATGGAGTTTGGGAAAATCTTTTTTTTTTTAATTTTGTCTTGGACCCAGGGCCTTGTGTGTGCTAGATAAGCAGTTATCAGTCATAAAAATGTATATACACACTCATACAATCTCACATGCACACATTTTTTCTTTTTTTGTCTTACGTTCCCATATACATAAACACACACAACTTACTTTCTTTCACTCACACAGAGTTCCTTTATAAGAAGGAAGAGGGGGCTGGAGAGATAGCTCAGTGGTTAAGAGCACTTGTTGCTCCGGCAGAGGACCTGAGTTTGATTCCTAGAGGAAGCTCACAACCACTTGTAACTCCAGATCTGGGGGATATCATGCCCTTTTCTGGCCTCTGCAAGAACCTGCATACATGTGTCCCACATGCGCTTGCATGCATACACACACACACACACACACACACACACACACACACACAAATTAAAAAATTAAAAGACAAAGCTAAGGATCTCCAGAAGAGGAGAGTTCTTTAACCATGCACTCCATAATTTATAAACTGAAAGAGACATTCCTGCTTCACAGCTATTGTGAAACAACTCTGTACAACATAGTGAGGCCATCCTATAATGTGGGGCAGGAATCCTTCCCGGCTGGGATGAGGGTGGGGTGAAGTGTGCTTCCCCTTGGAGCACTCAGCCCAGCTCCTAAGCGCAGCACATTTGCTCTTTCAAGTGTCTGCGGATAAAAACCACAGAGCCGTAAAACGTGTGCACCTGAAGGAGGTAAACAGTAGTGTCCCACCCTCCCCAGCAGGCTATGGTAAACTGAGGTCCTCGCTCCTGCTCCCCCCCCCCAGGTGATCATATTTAAAAAAGACCTCTTTAGCATATTTTTTCACGTTTGTATAAAAAGAAACCTTAAGTCAGCATACAGAGTGATGGCCTGGTGGCGCTGGAAACTCACTGTGTGTGCCTCTCAAAGAAACTGATCTTCAGTAGAGCTGGCTTTGATGAGGCAGAAGTACCCTTCATCTTCAGCAGAGCACAAAGACTCCTTTGAGGAATTTGCTCATGTGTTGAGTGGTGAATCAATTATCACAAAGATGAATGCAAATGTCCCTAGCTAAGTACGTGCTCTGCTGGGTCTGTTTAGCAGTGAATCTCACCTCGTAATGTTTATGGACAAAAGCAGGTCTTGTGATGTCCTGGTGATAGAAACGCTGCAGTGTACATATACAGTGTGACAACAAAACTGCCCCAGAAAGGCTGGAATTCTGACCACAGCCAAAGCTGTGGGGCCCAAGGCTTGCCTTTCCGAGCACAGACTCTGTGTCGGAGAGGAACTCTGCGTTGGAGCAGAACTGTTTTGTGAAGAGTAGGCTGTTGTGTTTTGAGTGTGGTAAGATAATGATCTCTTCCATTTGTGTGGCACTTTAAGAGTTCAAAAGCACTGTCATGTAACATTCTCCCTTTGATCCTCAAAGCAGGCCTGCAATGGAGGTGCAAAATTTCCCAGGAAAACCCACTCATGCTTTTCATCTGGCTGCTCTTTGGTTCCATGCATTTTGTAACTCTGGGGGCTGTTAAGTCTCAAGTGCAAAGAGCCAGCGCAATTCAGAGAGCGCTTCATCTATAAAGGATCTGTGTGTTTGTATGTACGTGTGCACATGTATGTGCATTCGCATGTGTGACCATATGTGCATTATGCCTGTGTGTTCATGCACACGTGTGAGAAAGTGTGTGTGTGAGCACATGTACAAGTGAATGTGTGGAAGTGCATGAAAAGGTGAGTGTGTGAAAGTGTGCAAATGTGTGTGTTTCTCAGTTATATCGCTGCTTCCTTTCGAAGGTTAAAAGTGGCCTAGCAGTTTACCTGATATGGTTTTCATGCCGTTACTAACTGAGCACTTTGTAGGGGAATGTGAGAGATCCAGGATGTGGTCTTAGAGCTGGGCATGGTGGCACATATCGAGAATATGAGTGCTTGAGAGGTGGAGGCAGGAGGATCAACAAGACCAGCCTGGGTCACATAGTGGTTCAGGGATAACCTGAGCTACCTGAGACTAGCTCAAAACAAAGACAAAAGCAAACAGCAAAACCCCACACAGCAACAAAACAAAAAGAAAAGATGTGTTCTCTGGGCTGGACAGATGGACTGGTACCTGAGAGCCTGATTGCTCCAGGAGGCCCCGTTCAGTTTCTAGCTCCCACATGGTAGTTCACAATATACTGCAGTTTCGGGGGATCTGTGCTCTCTTCTGACCTCTACAAACACTACACACATACGATGCATATACATACAAGCAGGCCTCATACACATAAGAGAAAATTGTTTTAATAAAGAAGTAGCTTTTGGAAAAGAAGTAGCTGGGAGGATGCCTGTCCACCTCTAGCTGTGGTCCGATGATAATTGCTGGCCACCAGCTGGTAACTGTTAGGATTCAAAGAAACCCTGGGCAAATGGCTAACTGAGGTGTCTATTTAACATATCAAAGTGGGCAATGGTTGCCAGACTCTCAGCTTCACAAATACCTGTCACAGAATACTCTCAGCGCCTCTCACCCTGACCCCCTAGCCTAACCTCTCCAGCCCCTGAGCTGCTCCTCTCTTCCCCCAGCTTCTCTTTCCTGTATAACCTCAGCCATTTTATTTTAGCCTAGTGTTCTCTTGGTCTTCCTCCTGGTCCTCATATTTCCTCCTCTTCCCACTCTCTTCTCTACTTCTCTCATTCTCCAGTCTCTCTCTCCTCTCATGGCCCAGGCTATTCTGCTGGCCATGTTCAGTCTGGACTCTTCCAGATACCTCTGGCTGAACCTCTCCCTCGTGTCTATAATAAAGTCCTTCTCCTCAATGATCAACAAGACGTAAGAATAGTCATGTCCTCATTTTCATTCAGTAACGTACAGATGCCTTCACTCTTATACCAATGGCAGAGAGAGCTTGTCTGAGGTGCTGTAAACCTTTTCAGACATTTCACACACACATGTCATCAGGGGACTTGACAGAGACTCAGGAGGTAGATTGCTTTGTAGTATTGGGATATTAGTGTGTGTGTGTGTGTGTGTGTGTGTGTGTGTGTGTGTGTGTGTGTATACACCTCTGTGTGTGCCTGTGTGGGAGGTCTGTACATGTGTGTACATTTATGTGGAGGCCCAAGATTGATGTCAATAGCCTATCAATACCTGTATTATTTGAAAAAGGGTCTTTCACTGTGTTAATCTTAAAAATTGGAAGAGAAAGACAAGTTCCACAATTTTTGAGCCAAATTCAAACAAGCTTTAGTTAAGTACTGGCCAGGATGATAGGCTCTGGTTAGGACCATTCCAGGGTTCCCAGGAAATGGGCGTGAGTCACATTTTGCAGAGGCTTATAAAGGCTCATCACAAGACTATGTATTTTCCATCAGGTCCAATCAGGGGCAAACATATATCCTGATGTCCTTCCAGCCCGTGTATTTCCTGTTTAATGTGATCAAGCACATCCAAAGCAGATGGGCCAAACAAACATAGGATAAACTGGAACTTACTCTAAACTGCACACAGAGCCCTTATCCTGCAAGGCCTACTTTTGCTGTTTTGGTTTTCCATTAACTTGAGAGGCATCTTTACCTGTTTCGGTCTCACAACTGAACCTGGGGCTGACAAGGCTACCCTCTTATATACACCAAATAGACTCTAAGGCTACAAAGGGGAGAAATAAGCTGCGGAATAGTGGTAAGACCCACGGCAGGGAGTCCAGGGAAAGCAAAGCAGGTCTAGAAAAGAGTTCCTGGGTCTGAGAGTGAGCATGGTATGCACAGTCACATGCCAGCCCCACTGACAACTGCCAAGGTTGGAGAATGAGGCTTCTGAGTTGTCTTGGTCCTCACTGTCTCATCACTACTGAACAAGGTCCTCTGTGGTTCACAGGAAGGTCCAGTGGACAATGAGGTTTGCAATTCCTGTGATTGGTGTTTGAGATTCAGATTTCTGTCTGGTGAGAAAATGTGTGGAATCCCAGAAAGTCTAATTTATAAAATTGTTAGAAATCTACGAGAGAATTTTCACCTCAGACTCCCTTTTTCAAAGCATAAAATGCAAAATAAATTATGGTACTACTGCTCTTGGTAAAATGGAGTGCCATCCTGAGTCACTCTTTCAGCCGCCCCAACTTTACCCACGGCCTCTTGATCCCCTAAGCAGCCCCACTGAGGCCCTTGTGCAGCTTGTCTGTCATCTCCTTCTGTCATCTCCTTTGGCAGCAGGGCTCCGATGAGCAGGCCATTGCTTCTGACTGAGGAGGAGGGAGTTGGAGAGTGGCCCACTGTGATGACTTTGAGTTCTAGTTAGTGATTCCTATCTTAAATTTCTCTTTCCAACACACTGCTTGATAATCTGAACAATGACAAGGTGGAGAGATGCAGAGAGAGAGGAGAAAGAGTGAGAGAAAGAGAGAGAGAGAGAGAGAATACAAAAGAATGAAAGAATAGAAGTGGAAGGATGGGGAGAAAAAAAGGCAAGAAGAGAAGAAAGAAAGGGAGCAGGGAGAGGGAGGGAAGAGAAGAGAGAAGGGAGAGGGGGAATGAAAGGAGGAGGAGGGGAAGGAAGGGGAAGGGAAGGAGAAGGGAGGGGAAGGGAGAGGGAGAAAGGGGAAGGGATAGGAAGGGAGGGCTAGAAGGAAGAAGAGGAAAGGAAAAGTGAGAGGAGAAGGTGATGAGGAAGAAAATGGAGCAGAAGAGGAGAAAGTTGGCAAGTTGGTTCATGGCAGGGGAGGTTGGTTCATTGCAGGGGAGGTTGGTTCATTGCAGGGCAAGTTGGTTCATGGCAGGGAAGGTTGGTTCATGGAAGGGGAGGTTGGTTCATTGCAGGGCAAGTTGGTTCATGGCAGGAGAAGTTGGTTCATTGCAGAGGAGGTTGGTTCATGGCAGGGCAAGTTGGTTCATGGCAGGGCAAGTTGGTTCATTGCAGGGAAAGTTGGTTCATTGCAGGGCAGGTTGGTTCATGGAAGGGGAGGTTGGTTCATGTCAGGGCAAGTTGGTTAATGGCAGGAGAAGTTGGTTCATTGCAGAGGAGGTTGGTTCATGTCAGGGCAAGTTGGTTCATTGCAGGGAAAGTTGGTTCATTGCAGGGCAGGTTGGTTCATGGCAGGGGAGGTTGGTTCATGTCAGGGCAAGTTGGTTCATGGCAGGGGAGGTTGGTTCATGGCAGGGGAGGTTGGTTCATTGCAGGGGAGGTTGATTTGTGAGACCTCCCTGGTTTCAAAGAGGAGCAATGTGGCATGATACCAAATGAAGTATGAAACAAAATATTGACAGTTCAAAAAGATTAGAACCAAAATAGATAAAGCCCCCTCAAACAAAACAAAACAAAACAAAACAAAAGAACCAAAAAATCTTTAGATGACGTGAACAAGAAGGAAAAGTGACAGAGCCACGCTCAGTGGGAGTGACCTGACTGTAGAACATGAGAGGCTGTTGCTCTGTTTGTGGGTAAGTTTTGTTTTGTTTGTTTTTGTTTTGTCTTTTAGTGCCTCCTTGCATGCGATGACCTAAAATCAAAAAATGCTTCAGTATATAGAAAGTAGTTAAAATTCACTGAGGCAGACAGACAGGCACAGGAGACAGACACATAGAGAGAAAGACAGAGTGGAACAGAAAAACAGAGGAAACATTAAGATGTAGCCTATATGAAGTCTGAAACTTGGAAAGCACTTCCCGAAATGGTGCTTTAAGCCACATGGGTCCTTCCTGTCCCTCCCTCCCCTAAGCCTCTGACTCCGGTTTCTCACTGTGATGGTGATGCTGCCAAGGTCCTGTTTGTCACTTTTTGGCAGCTTTACCCAGGGCTCAGTTAGAGTAGGCTCCGGAAGGGTAGTGAGACTACTGGGTGTCTGATTGCAGTATCTGAGTCCTAGAAAATTCCGTTCCTGTAAAATATCCCAAAGACAAGCAGCTGGACCTGACTAGTTTCTCAAATAAGAGTCTTGGGACCGTCCCTTCCCTAGAGATCCGTCCTTTAAGCTGCAGAAGGACAGGCGTCATCGAATAGTAGCCATCCTCTGCCTCCAGGGAGTCCAGAGGGAATTTTTATGTCTCACAGCTGAACCAAACTTCACAATGAACCAGAAAAGAATCGGAGAAGGGCTGAGAGCCGGTGCAGGGTCTTCAGAGCGGAATGCTAATGATCACCTTTAATGAAGCCTGACAGTACAATCTGCTTCTCATTGTCGCCTAAGTGCGGGCTCCCAGGCACACCCTGGCTTTCAGGGCAAAGACAGACTGGGATAAATGGCCCTGCTGGTGAGCAGGCCTGGGCACAGCTGATCTTTCAGCCAGGATTAAATTAATTAAAGCGATTCTCCTGGCCAAGGAATTAGTCTTTTTATCTGTCATTATTGTATTGTTTATTAATCTCCAATGGAGGCTAATTGGTATCTGGGCTTTTGGACACCAGGGATCTCAGAGTGATAGGGATGAAATTGCCTTCATTTGCAATGGGAAGAGGAAGAAGGGATGTCTTAGTTGTAGGTGTGAAATGAGCTTGTTAACTTAAGGCCTTCATCAAAAGGCTACAAGAGCCCACGGCAAGAGCAGTAAGCAAGATAAACCTACAAGGAAGCAGTCGAGGCTCTGTCTCCTGACCAGGATGCAGGGAGATAAGCACAAAGAAGCCTATTGCACTTAGGACGTCAGTCCAGGGAATCATAAGGCCTCTCTCTCCCTCTCTCTCTCTCTCTCTCTCTCTCTCTCTCTCTCTCTCTCTCTCTCTCTCAAATGGGGTACACCATAGCTGGCAATGTGCCTGAGTCTCCAGCCCTGAAGGAGCTGGAGACATGTAGCTTAAACTGTCACTTTAATAGATATTAAGGAAACTATTAGTGGTGTATCAATCATTTGCTCTTCTTGATGCTCTGATAAGACCCCTGGAAAAGGCAGCTTCAGTAAGGAAGGGTTGATTTGAGCTCACACTTTGGGGACATAGTCTATTACAGTCCATATATATTATATATCCCATATATATACATATCCCATATACATTACATATTCCATATATATGCACATATATGTATATATACACACACATATATACATACAGATATATACATATGGGTATATACATATCCAATATATTATATATCCCATATATATAATACATACCCTGTATATTTTATATATCCCATATATCTATACATATGCCATATGTATTATGTATCCCATAAATCTATACATATCTCATATATACCCATATATGTATATATGTGTGTGTACATGTATGTATGTGTGTGTGTATATATACATATATATATCCCATATATACATATCCACACAAACATAGGGTGTATCTTCCTACTTCAGTTAAGATAATCTGGAAACTCCCTCACAAATATATCTAGAGGTTTGTCTCCTAAGTAGCTCTAGATCCAGATAAATGAATAACATTAGCCAACACAAGTAGGAACTTTGCCAAAGCAAGGGTACTTCTTGTGTAGGAGAGAGGACTAGGGTGAATTGAAACAGCAAGATGCACAGAGTCCAAAGGGTCTTCACCTCATTTTCTATTCTGCTTCCAGTTTTACTCTTGGGTGAATAAGGTGATCCATGGAGAAGGTCCCAAGGGTTGGGCAGCTATGGGGTGCACATCCAAAGGATCTTGACACAGCCTAATCAGGAAGAGAGACCCACAATTCTGTTAGGTTTTCTAAAGGTGCTTTGTTTTTTGGTTTTTGGGTTTTGTTTTGTTTTGAGTTTTTTGTTGTTTTTTTAATTGCAAGCAACTAGAACCATTGTCCTTAACCTCCACAGACAATCCATATTTGGAGAGAATTCCTGTCTGAAAGCCATTTGTTTTAGTGGATTTCTTCTTCTTGGGCTGAGTTCTGGGGTCTCAAGGAGGCAAATAAGAGCAATCAATTGCAAGCTGTTGTTTTCTGAGTCCAGAGTCTCTCTACTAGTGCCAACTCTAAATCCCACCTAGGCTACTTGCCTGATAGAATTGTGCCAGTAACCAGGACCAAGATCCAAAGTCAGAGCTTTGACTTCACCATTCTTTAATGAGGCCTCTATGTCTGTGGCCTGTCTCTTAGCAACAGTCCTGCCCCAGCATCATCTTCCTATTCCCATCACTGGGTACCACCTTAGCTTCCACCAACTGGAATAGGAGCTGTGGGTGTGTCTTGCCTCTGAACTGCGTCCCAGCAGATGGCTGGATGCAACAAAGGAAGTCAGGAATGCAGAGCAGTATTTGGGAGAAAGAATGTGAGTCAGTCTTCCCCATTGCCACAATTATACACAGAACCTAAAACCATCTTTTTTTCTATAGTCCACCTTCTTTATGTGACTCTAGCTATAAAATGGGGTAAAGAACTCAGCTTTCTCAATTCAGACAAGGTATGCCCATCCCAAATAACTGATCAGAACAGAAAGAGAATCTCGACAATTTCCCTTTGGAGCTCTCCTTAGCCTGCTGAGTGTGGGGGACCCCAGGAGCGGCCACCACCATACTTGTGGTAGGAGAGATGGTGGCCCTTTGATGTTTGAGCTTGCCTGGGGATGGGTAAGTACACTCTCAAGGGTCTTGTCCTTGAGTCACTCTTCAAGCCACCACTAATACTGATGAGAAGGGAGAACTGCTGTGTCTGTGCTTGCTCTCCTTTACAGTGAACCAGGGAAAGGGAAGACCCCTGCTTCATGACTCCCTGCTCAGGTCGTCGGGCTAGAAAGGGCAGGCCTTCTATGTACTCAGCTGGAACTCTACCTTTCAGGATAACCAAGAGCCAGAACACGGGCATCCGTATAGGAAAGTAGAAACCCACTGCTTGCTTGTTCCTCAAACACAGGATATCTTCCTGAACTGACCTTCCAGAGGCCTCTGAGAGCTGCTCTGTGTATCTCCTGCCAGGGATTTTATTCGGTCTATGGAGCCAGTATTTTTCTGGTACAATACTGATCCAAATCATTTCAGGCTCAAATGCCCGTGTTATCTAAATGATTTTGTTTGATAAAGCCAAGCATAAAGCCTAGGTCAAATTTTCCCATACTATTCAGTGTGTGTGTGTGTGTGTGTGTGCAGGCCAGACATCAATGCTGAGTGTCTTCTTCTACTGTTCTCCACCTTAATTCATTGAGATAGATTATTACTGAACCTATTTTTGCTAACCTGGTTGGCCAAGGAGTTGCCTCAGGACTCACCTGTATCTCTCTTAAGGTTTTAAGCAAGCCCTGCTACACTCAGCTCCTTACATGGGTGATGGCGAATCACTTGTGTGGCAGGTACTTTACCCTCAGAGCTATCTCCCCAGTCCCTATAACTTCTGCTTCTAAGTGCACATTGCTGTTTGTAACAGGTCTACAGACATCCCTGGAAGTACCTCCTAGTGGATGGCCAGCCCACAACTTTCAGACTAGAAGCTCAAATTTGGGTTCTGAAAATTCCCAACACCCAGTCTGTGTTCAGGAAATTATTTTAATATGAATGAATATCACTTGGGCCTTTTAATACATCAAGAACACACACATGCACATAGTGATGGGTTTTCAATGCAAACTAAGACCAGCAACCGGTTAACATAGTACCTTCTCTTACCTTCAGAGATTGTGGTTTGACGTTGGCAGCAGTTTAGAAATTCCCACTTCACACTTATCATCAAGACTGCTTGCACTAACCTAACCACGACATGCTTAAAATTCCAACTTCTGGGACTCAGTGGTTGTGAGCATTTGCTACTCTTGTAGAGGACCCCTGTTTGACTCTTAGCACTCACGTTGGCCACCCCACAACTGCCTGTGTCTTAGTTAGGGTTTTACTGCTGTGAACAGACACCATGACCAAGGCAACTCTTATAAGGATAACATTTAGTTGGGGCTGGCTTACAGGTTCAGAGGCTCAGTCCATTATCATCAAGGCAGGAGCATGGCAGTGTCCAGGCAGGCAGGTCCAGGAGGAGCTGAGAGTTCTACATCTTGTTCCGGATGCAAACAGGAGAAGACTGGCTCCCATGTGGTTAGGAGAATGGTCTCATTGTCCACCACAAAAGTGACACACTTCCCTGAACAAGGCCACACCTATTCCAACAAGGCCACACTTCCTAATAGTACCACTCCCTGGGCCAAGCATATTCAAACCAACACAGCCTGTAACCCCAGTTCTGAGGATCCAACATCCTCTTTGCTCCACACACCTCTTCTCTGCCCCTGATGCATTTATCCTTAGATTTAGTCCTTCATAGTGCCTGCTTGGCTGCCAGCTGTGGTTGTTCCTGCCAGGAAAGGCATGTTAGAGATTCTGCGTGTGATAGATGGAGTAACTTAGAAAACCTCACTGTATAAACACCAGATAATAGCCCCCACAGCTTTGCTTGCTCATATGGCCCATTGACTTTGTGGGTCCTGACACTAAGATGGTGAGACCCTAGGGAGTCAAGGTTCTTGGAAGCTGGATTTACTCTGAAAGGCTATGGCTTGTCAGTGTCAGGAAGAATTTGACCAACGTAGACCTTTAGGCAATGTAGACACCGGCTTCCCCACAGGTGGTTTCCGAGCTCTTAATAATGTAGCACCGATCACTCTCCTAACGGCTTCATTTGTGTCTTGATTCAGTTTACAAAATGCTTAAGACAAACTTAGAGCACTAGATGGATGTGGAAGTCTGCTAGACTCCAGGCCCTGGGTTAATAGTTATGTGCTACAAACTGAAAAGCAACCACTGTCCACTTTCCCGTAAAAGAACTATTTACACAAATGCCAAACTTTTCTTTCCAAGGTAGGGATCAAACCTGGGGCCTTGAGCATGCTAGCTGAGCACTCATGGTACTGCTCTAGCCCCCAAACTCTGGGTCTTCCTTACTTTTCTGTACACCTTAATTCCTCAAGGCTTAAGATGAAATCAGAAAAGCTAGAGTATTGTTTGTTGTGGAATACCCTTGATCATTTGAGCCTTGTGGCTCCTTCTGAGAGTTGTAAAAAACATTAGCTTTGAGTTACAGAGAAGGAACTAGGCCTCATAAAGAAAAAAAGAACATATCCAAGAGAAACTTTTGCTTCTAGGAGCAAAGCCTTTCTCGCACAGCCTAATTCATACATTCAGACATTGGTGGGGACTACTCAAGAGTGTCAGACTCACATTTGGTTCCAGGAAAGGACTATGGATTCTGTATAGTCTTGTGGAATCAGCTAGCAAGAAGGGAACAGTATTTCCATCTTTGGAAGCATTGCCTGGGTCAGAAGAGACACTTTAACTGAAGGTGATGCTACAATCAAAGTCTCGTATAACTCTTAAGTTTTGGGATTTGAGAATACATTATTCAAAGATGGGTAATAATTCAACACCTTTGATTACACTGTCAAAGTGACTTACTTGCCCATCTGAAAACATCTGTGTGGTGATTAGCATGGGTTCTGAGCACACAGGTTCCGTTGGGAACAGTGACTACAGAAGGGCTTATGCTCCTTGGTCATCCACCTTGCTCCAAGGGAGAGAGTTTGTGCTCATGTTGGTACCATAGACCAGGTGTGAGCCTTTGGAGATATCGATCCAAACTTTGAACTTGGGAATTTGGTCTGCACATGAAGGTATTTCTGTGGCAACTGTCTACAGCTGTAGAGAGGATAATTTTTCTTTTCTTTGGATTAGACTAGTTTTGATTTTAACAAGTTTCTTAGGAAAAAAAATTGAAGCTGGGCTGGGGCAAAGAACCTGGCCATGCAAGCTGCTGACCAGGTCCTTATAGCAAGAAGGGAGTTGGAGACCAGAAATCACCCAAAAGCTCTTGGGCCAGCTAACTAACCTAGAGTATGAAGGACAGCAGCAGAAACAAGAGAGACCATGCTTGAAGAAGGCAGAAAGAAAATTGACTGTTGAAAGGGTTGTCTGTCCTCTGCATGCATATCACCTTGCTCGTTCATTCGTACACCACACACACACACACACACACACACACACACACACACACACACACACACATGCACACACACACACGCACACTCTAGAGAGAGAACTAGATCCTGATTAAGCATTTCCATAAATAGTGCATTTTCTTCTCTTCCACAGTCATTTATATTTGGTCTTTGCCTTTCATATGCTTCCACCGAGTATTTCACTGTAAAAAAAAAAGCACAATCTGTTTAATACCCTAATATTGATTTCTATTTTTTTATGGCACATTAGAAAAGCAATTATTTTGCTGTGAGGAAAGCCAACTGAAGCAGATATTTCTTAAGTTACTCTGGGCAGTAGTAAATCCTCTCCAGGGTGATATGGCCAAGTGTTTGTTATTTGTTGTATTAGTGAAGCAAAAGTTGGTGCTTTTTTTCTTAAGTATACATAATTAATGTAGCATAATAATTCTGTGCTGATTTCTACCAAGAAGGACCTGAGACAGAATTCTATAACTCAATGAAAAGCAAGACTTTAAACATATTTAGGCATAAGGCAACAGTGATGGCATATGCCTGTAACCCCAGCAACTAGAAGGTAGAAGGAAGAAGGACATGGATCAGGAGTTCAAAGATACCCTGGACTACATGACATCCCATGCCAACAAGAAATAAATTTATAAATAGACCATTTCAGGCTCACAAAGTCAACTTGAGATCCAGCTGTTGTACCTTCTTCTTTCTATTCCTATATAACTTGAAAAGAGGCTTATGGTTGTTCTACTTTCAATTCTCAAATGAACTTCCATTTCCCACTGAATTAGTCCAGGCCATGGGAGGGACAGAGCTCTTTGAGGCTTCCGGACATTTACTGCTCTGAAATACTAGAGTCTCCCACCATGATTGCTCGTCTCCCAGGGAGCTCGCATGCTTCCAGCATTAGAGTCTGTCTTTGAAAATGTTCACCAAACAATTCTTCTTTGCTGAGTGAGTGCTCCATCTACCACCCTGGGATTTGCTGTGATTGATGTCTGGTAGGCCTGTTGGATATACAAGTAAATTCTGTTCACCAGCTAAGACTTGGCAGTCTTAATGGCAAAGTAAGACAATCACTGTGATCTTTCCTCTTGTCATTGGGTGGGGGAGCAAGGATGTAGCAAGAAAAATGATGCTATGAATTCCTGTCTGGCTGGACTCTACTCATAAACCTAATAGAACCTCTTCATCCTTTGCGACTCTGCAAGAACTCTAATTTCTGTCTTTACTTTTGTTACATTTATTTGTTTACTGGTGTGTGCACACATACACAAGTGCCACAATACCCAGAGGAAGTCAAATGGACACTTTTCGAGAGTCTGTTCTCTCCTTCCACTATGTGAGTCTCAGGAATTAAACTCAGGATACCAGATATGACAGCGAGCTCCTTTACCCAGTGAGCCATCTCACTGGCCCAAGAACTCTAATTTCTGTATTCAAGGCAGCCACACTGATGCCCATAAAGATGGTAGTGTTTTTCAGCATGAGGAAAAATGCAGCAAGACTGAGCTAAAACACTTTCTACCGGTCCTGATGAACTCAGGTGTCTGCACTTCTCATCAGTCCATGTGTTCTCTTGCTCAGAAATGCTAAGTATTATGAAAATGAATTTGGGTGATAATTCTAGTTTTTGGTTATGATGTAGTTTTCAGTCCCAAAAGCTTGCCATACACTGTCTCATTTAATTCTCCTAATAATTCCATATCACAAGAATGTACAAAGAATGAACTCAGGGTCCAAACTGACAGATACCTAGGCAGGGCATAGCCGAATGGGACTTGAACACAGTTCTTTTTGCCTGCAAAGCTTGTACCCTTTACTTTGAGAGCAGCAAAGTATCAAACCAAGAGCTACAAACCTAATCCTCTAGTAATTAATTCTAAAGTGCTCCATTAACAGCACAATGTTAACAACTTGGGAAGTCGAAGTAGGAGGATTGCCACAAATCTACACAGCAGTTTCCAGGCCCATCAGGCTACAAAGTGAGATATCGTCATCACCATCGTCATCACCATCATCATCATCATCACAATAGGAAGAAGATAGAGAAGGAGAAAGAAGGAAAGAGAGGAGAAGGAAGAAAAGAAAAATAGATGGTTCATTTTTTAAATTATTAATTATCTAAATGTATATGAGTACACTGTTGTTGTCTTCAGACACACCAGAAAAGGGCATTGGATCCCATTACAGATGGTTGTGAGCCATCATGTGGTTGCTGGGAATTGAACTCAGGACGTCAGTGTTCTTAATTGTCTCTCCATCTTTCCACCCCCACTGATTCATTGGTAGAAATGTAAAAAGTTGTGGGCTGGAGAGATGGCTCTGTTGTTAAGAGCACTGACTGCTCTTCCAGAGGTCCTGAGTTCAATTCCCAGCTCTCACATATTGGTTCACAACCATCTATAACTCCAATTCCATACGATTTAATGCCCTCTTTTGGCCTCTGAGGGTACTACAACACACAGTGCATAGCCCATTCAAGCAAAACACATATAAAATAAATACATCTAAAAATGTTTTAAAATTATTTTATTTCTGTGTGCCTCCTGAACATCTACATACATGTCCATCTGCACAGTAATAGTATATTTAAATTAGTGCATATATAGTTAATGTTATAAATTCTATATAATTCTGTATAATATTTATGTAGGTATGAAAGGGACATGTTAACATTAGTCTATCTAGACTAAAAGCGCCTTCAGAGACAGTGTACTTGACTATTCTTCTTTGATTACTGATTCAAACATAGCCACAAAGTAGGAATTTTGAGACAATTGCAATCTTTGAGATAATTGCAATTGTTTGATTATAAATTGGCTGGTAGGTCACAAAGAGGAGTTTTACTAACATTGATTAACAGCTTGTATTTATAAAAAGAAAAACAAAACAAGAAAACATTTCATACCTTGTAGGGGTAGGGACAGAAGCAGACAGGGACAAAGTAACATGATGTCTGGGATGGCTTTAAAAATACTTCAGACACAAGTTAGAGAAAGGGGCATACCAAGAAGTGTGTAGGGGTGGGGTATGGAGGTGGGGTTGGAATTTTAACATAGGATTCTTTCTACTTTTGTGAATGTTTAATGTTTTCATAATAAAAGCTCTACTGGCATTAATTTTGTTAACGACCTTGTAAATAGGATGATCTGAAACGTATCCTATAATTCTGCATGTTAACATTGGGAGTCAGTCCAGCCAGGCTGCTGAAATATTAGCACTGCACTGCCCTCTAGTGTTAGGCAGAGTTTACAGCAGCACGCCTTCATTAAAATAAGTCTTCCTCCCACCCGGCTAACTCCTTCTGCTTCAATGGTCAGGCTAGCTGGCTAGTTTTAAATTTAAATGGAGATTTTAAAAGGCCATTGACAGATAAGAGCGCTTCTGTCCTAGCCTGAATCCTGGTCGCTTCCTCCTTTGCATGCTGAGATTTCCCTCCCTTCGTTGCTCTCTTCAATAGTAATCTGCATAAAAATGATTTTTGGAAAAAAAAAAAAAAGACTCCAAAGCAGCAGGTTTCTAAGAGCTCAGATTTCTCCTCAGTTTGAAGGGGAAACAGTACTATTTTTCAAGCTTAGAAACTGACTGCATTTTGGTAATATACTTTTATAATTACTCAGTCAGTTAGAATCACTGATCAATGTTAGCTGGATCTAGTGAGAAGAATTGTATTTAATCAAAAGCAGGGCCTCCAGTGATTCAAGGCAGAGGTATCCTTAAACAGCAATATCAAAACCACAGAAAATAAATGTATTTATTTATTCATTCATTCATTCATTTATTGTTTGATTTTGCAATTCTGGGCATGGAACACAGGCCCTCCCATGTGCTAAGCTGACATTTTACTGATGAACTACATACAGTTCCAGCCCTGATTCATTACAGTGAAAAGGGCAAAAAGATAAGAGATCCTTCTTCCGAAGTCAAACACACAGATTTACATAAAACCAACGACAGAGAAACTTAAGATTTCTTTACTAGACTTCTTTTTTTGTTTGTTTGTTTTGTTTTTTTTTTAAAATTTATTTATTATTATTATAAATGAGTACACTGTAAATGTCTTCAGATGCACCAGAAGAGGACATCAGATTTCATTATGGGTGGTTGTGAGCCACCATATGGTTGCTGGGATTTGAACTCACAACCTTTGGAAGAGCAGTCGGTGCTCTTACTCGCTGAGCCATCTCACCAGCCCCTTTACTAGACTTCTAATTGGACAATTTCTTCTAATCTCAATTTCCCTCAACCAACGTGCTTTTGTTTGTTTGTTTTCTGGGGACTCACTCTCAAACTTGCTATATTATATACTCAAGGATGACCTTGAATTCTGATCTTTCTGCCTCCAAAAGTGTTGTTTTGGCTGCAAGGATGTGTGCATTCTCTATGCTGTGAAGAATATTCTGATATATTTACTGAGCTTCTACTAAGTGCCAGGCACCGGTGCGGTTGGTGGCAACACAGTAGTGGCCTAAGGTGATCCAGTCCTATCTTCTTGGAGTTCTAGTGAGAGGCACATCCCACCACATTAGCGTCTGCTCACAGTGAGCTGTGGACACCCATCCTCTTGCCCTCCTCCACCTTCTCCTCTACTAGGAAAGCAATGACCCCTTATCCCAGAGTTTACAGGGACTCTTAACCTCAAGGGGCATTGCACAGCCCTTCCTCTTGGCTGTCTACCTCACAATCCCCAGATTCTCCTCAATGGAAAGCGCAAGCCAAACTGTGTGTGTGTGTGTGTGTGTGTGTGTGTGTGTGTGTGTGTGTGTGTGTGGTGGGGGTTATAGGTCTTTCCATCTCTATTGGAGATAACTCTGAAGTTGTCCCTGCTCCCCCCGAGTGCTGCTGGCATAGACTTGGCAGTTTATCAATGATTTGATTCGATGAGAAACATGATCGTAAAACAATGAACCAGCTTTTCTCCAGGTTGCTCCAGTGAAGGTTAGTTCTATTCTGAAATGTTCCTCACCGCTTCGTGCTTCGAGTGCGCATTCTCCAGCGCAGTCCCTGGAACTGTATTGGGAAGCTGTGGGACTCTCAGGAGGTGTGACCCATCTGGCTGGATGAGATCACTAGGGACTGGCTTTTGGAAGTTGTAGCCCAGACTGTGGCTCTGCCCTTAGTCTCTGCAACCTGGTCCGTTGTGATGTGAGCAGCCTTTGCTGCACACTCCAGTCACAGAGCCTCACCTTTGTACCTTCCCGGAATGGCGAACTGAAACCCTCAGCCGCCAGGAACAGGTTGCTTCTGTCAGGAGTTACGGTGACTACGATGCAAAAACAACTAAGCCATACCACATCTTGGAGAGGTGAGCACTGGCATGTGTACTTCCTTCAGGGAGCTTTTATTACTTTAGTTAATTCTTGCTGCAGCTTGGAGGATTCATTCCCCTTTATAGTCTTTGGAAGTTAAAAGAACTTCACTACCCTAACACAGCCAGCAGGTGGCAGAATTCCGTCTTGTCTGTAAATTGAGTGTGTCAGATAGATATGACTCCCCTTCCTGCTCTGTAGTGAGTCTTTGCCGCTGGATTCCTGAGCCTAGGCCGTACTGAAGAATAATACACCCTGGGCTCCTAACTATGACATAATTTCAAGCACTCTTCGTGGATTATCCATTTAATCTTCATAGCACCTGTGCAGGAAGAACTAGTCACAGATGTGAAACTGAGGACAGAAGGAGGGTGACAGAAACTAGCACAAGTGAAACTGGGGCCCAGCCTTCCTCCTCCAAGGCCTGTGTGCTGACTGCCACCTCAGGGACAGGGTGTGGCCTGGGTGTTGGCATGTGCTTGGCTTTTTATCCAAAGAACTGAAAAGAAGGGCTCACAGAGACTTGCAAAAGCACCGAGATGTTTTTATTTTGGATAAAGATCAGGAAGGGATTCAACTGTCAAAATTGACAGAGGGCCAAGTGAATGAATACACTCAGGGGCCCCAACTATTGCTTTGGCTTCACAGGGAGGAGATGCTGGTCCCTAAGGTTCATGGTTTGGGTGGCTCTCTATTTTGATTGATAGGTTATATAATCGTTTCCTCTACTGTGCATGTTCCTCCCCATCAGGCATCTAATTTTAATCATAAATACCCCCAATTATGCATAGCATAAGATCGTCAATAGAGATTCTCCCTAAAAGGCAACTAAAGGACACACTTGCCTTAGTGTGCGTGTATCCAAAGCTAGTCTAGACTGGATTGAACATTCTATTCTTTATGGGGTGAACTGGGAATACATTGGAACAGGAACTGTTTAAATCTTGGTACTAGAGGTGAATAAATGTTTTTGTTGTTCATGGGTGAGAAAAGTCCCCTCCCCCCAACCTCCTATTTGTAGGCGAGGGCAGGAGAGAGTCCTGAGGTTGCTAGGTGACCTGTTTGGATGGGATTTATACAGAGTCTATGGGTCGGGCATAATCTATCGGTGCATTATTATAAGAAGATGGTGGGCTGCATAACTTGAACCAAATAGAGTCCCAGCCTAAGCCTCCTGTGCTTGCTTGACTCACACACTTCCCCTAAAGGGTCTAATAGGTGAGGGTGTAAGCATTTCAGATAAAAAAATTAGCAAAGTAGCACACAGTTTTAAATCTGTTACAAGTGGGTTCAACAGAAAATGTGATTCAACCTGTCTTTCTACCCTTGGTATTTGACATGCCACCAGGCACACAGAAAGCAGCTGAGTGAATGCACCCATGCATTAGAGGCCATCCCTTTGCTTTCTGTACCCTCCCACGCTGCTTATTTACTTGTGAAATACCCCGCTCACACTGAAAGTATTAGACACTAAACTCGCATGCATAATTGTTCCATATGTTAACATCCCAGAGAACCAACTCGAAGTTTCCTTATAAATAAAGATTAGAAGGTACTACCCGGGTATCTGAGTGAGCAAGCATTTTGGCCTTCTCTTGTGCCCTCTGGTGCTTGATATCTGCAATTACTCCAGAGCAGCTGAGGCTGGACTGTCTGAATGTGCTTCCTGGGTAAAGGCAGGTGAATGGGAGCTTACACACAGAGCATGCCCTGGAGAACTGGCATTTCCTGCCTGAACACCTTCCATAGCCATTTTCCCCGATCTTTCCCTCATCTGTCTGAATTTCCTTCCACTCCTTCCTATACAACCTGCAAAATGAATTTTGCCTACTGTGTGTTTCTAATTCTCTCTCTCTCTCTCCCTCCCTCCCTTCCTCCTTCCCCCTCTCTCTTTCTCTTTCTGTATGTCTCTGTCTGTCTCTGTCTCTCTCTCTGTCTCTGTCTCTCTGTCTCTGTCTCTCTCTCTGTCTCTCTCTGTCTCTGTCTCTGTCTGTCTCTCTGTCTCTCTCTCTGTCTCTGTCTCTCCCTCTCTCTCCTCCAGTCCTCTCTCCCACTCTCCTTCTGTCTTCTTAATCTTCTTCAAAAGTTACAAGTATTAAATGAGTAATACATAAGTTCTAAACAGGACTGTCTTTACATTTTTTTTAAGTGGAATACTTGAAGCCCAGTTTTCTTCCAGTCACCATGCGCTCTCCTTAAGCAGAAGACTGTCCCTTTCAGGTTACTATGAGGAAATAGATCCCAATGACTTCCCCTCCCAGAGTGAAATTCTTCTTTAACTGAGTAGCAAACTTCTCCCAGCAGCTTTAAAAGCAGCTGGTCCTGGGTTGGAGAGATGGCTCAGTGATAAAGAATACATGATAGTCTCTAAGCAGAGCAGATCAGACAGCTCACAACCACCTGTAACTCCAGCTTTGTGGAATCTAATGCCCTCTTTTGTCTTCTTTCAGGCATCAAAAAACGCATAGCCTACACAGAGAGACACACACAAACACTTTAGAAACAGAAGACAAATAACAGCAAACCCTTACTGATCCTGAGCTAGTCAGTCAAGGGCAAGCCCAGGCAGCTTTATTTTCTAAAGTTTCATTTGTCATTAGTTTCCTAAAGAGATGTCCTGAAGCAGCCAAAACAGAAACCCCTGCTGTGTGCTTTAGCATCCAAGTGCAATGAAATCATTGGTAATGGCTGTTCTCTGCTTCTGATGAACAGCAGAGTGGATGCTTTATGGACTCTTCTCATGATGATCCAGTGGAAGCCATGAGGCTAAGGTCATTGTCTTCATTCATCCACAGATGGGAAAACCAACATTAGAGAGGCTATAGATCATCTCCTGGGTGAGATCTTAGTAACATGGTCAGCTTGAAAGCGATCCTGGGAAAGGCAGATTCAAAATGGGCATCTGCATGTGCCGGAATGTAGAGCTCTGGCTAAAAGGATGACAGGGGGCTGTTTGGCTTCTAAGACTAATGAAAACACCAAGTGGGTGACGTCTGAAATGGTGCACCCACCATGGGAGATCGATAAGAACACATCCACAGCGAGACTGCCATGAAATGTTCAAGTCCTTGTTTATAAAAGAAAAAAACTGGAAGCAAACCTAACCTGTTTACAAGTAGGATGTTGGTTAATCTAGTCTCCTGGAACAGTGCGACACAAGCATGGTATTCATTTCTCCTTTCTATTTACCCCCAAAGGACATAAAAGACAGGCAGGTACAATTTTACTAAAGTCCCACTTGGTGAGAATTTATTAATGAATTTATTGGGGCAGGGGTGGTTACAGAACTTGGGTGTAGGGTTACTTGCAGGAGTGTGGGTGACTCCCGATGGCAGCATCACCACAGAGATGCACCCTATTATGGGAGGTGACTTCATGAACTTACATCATGGAGTCCCTCTTGAGACTAACCTTTTACCCTGCATGTACTCTAGAATCTTAAGATCCCTTGTAGCTGTGGTCAGGGAAGGAAAGAAAGGTCTCATGACTTTTAAAACACCTGCTGGGGAGTGCTAATATCCTCATTAATCTTATCTTTACCTTAGACCTGGCTACCACTCTGTTGCTGTGTTCTAGTTGCCATGGCTACTAAGGAAAAGTCCAGGATGGCAGGAGGAGAGAGCTCCATAGAACAGTTACTCAGAAAAGAAACCTTCAGGGCTGACTGACCCACATGTCACAGGACACAGCTCCAGGGCCACAAAAATGAACTCAAGTTGGACAGACACGGGTCTAAGGCACACTTTTAAATATATGTGTTTTAAAATATTTTTTTATTACAGTTATTTATTTATTAGAAGGGGTGGGCATGTAGTGACAAGATATGAAGGTCAGAGGACAACTTGCCAGTTCTCCCCCTCAGCCAGGGGCTTGTGCTTTTCCATGTGGAACCCTCTCAACAGCCCTACATGGTTTTTGTTGCTGTTGTTTTTTGAGATCAGGTTTCTCTGTGAAAGACTGGCTGTCCTGGAGTTTGTTCTAAAGACTAGGCTGGCCTGAGACTCACAGAGATCTCCTGCCTCTGTCTTCTGTGTGCTGGGACTAAAAGCCTGTACTATCATGCTGGGGATATATGTGATTTTTAAAGATGTGTGTATTTATTTATTTTATGTATTACTGTCTTCATGCATACCAGAAGAGGTCATCAGATCCCATTACAAATGGTTGTGAGCCACCATGTGGTTGCTGGGAGTTGAACTTAGGACCTTTGGAAGAACAGTCAGTGCTCTGTAACACTGGGCCGTCTCTCCAGACATGCATTATTTTTTTTTAAATGAAGGTAGTGGTCCATGAAGTGAATAAGGCTCATGGAATCTTTTATACAGCCCTATAAACAGTGACGGTTATTAAACACATAAACTAGGTAAAGCAAACAAAACAAAAACCCCAAAGCCTAAGACACAAAAGTAGGTGCCCTGTGATTCTTGAGCAATCAAAACTAACCAGAATGGAAAGTTCTGGCCTCTCAGTGGAGAGGGGTCTCCAAAGTAGAAGAACAAAGGCATGTTCTGGTGTAACATGTACCGGGCTGTGTACCTAGTCATGGTATACAATGTTCCTAGAATCATGACCTGACCCTGTAGGACCAGAGCATTTTATTTTAAGTATACTACATCACAATTTTGAAAAAGAAAGAATAAGCTTGCTACAGCCAGTAATCTCTATAAGTGATTTAATACATGGGCCCCTCATGTGAGCTACTAAGATCTGAGGGTGTCTTTTCATATATGACAGTCTCTGCGAAGGTGCATGGCAGAGCCTATACATGCTGACAGCCTGGCACTGCGGCAGCCCAGTGGGGAAGGACAACAAACAGCGTTCTCGGTTGCCTCTGGTTTAAACTGCCAGTAGCAGAGTCCATCTGACTGGAGTGAGTCTGAAAAGGACTTTATAGGCAGAATAAACAGAAACCCTGCAACAGCCTCTGCAAACAAGCAGCAGTTAAGGCAGGCAAACCAGGGCAGGGGCTCACAGGATGCCATCCATCATCCTAATCGCCCTGCTCTTGCCCAGCTGGGCTCCACTCCGAGGCTTCACTGCATCTTTGTATTGCTCCCCAGAGTGGAAAAACCTGTAAGAAAGTATTTGAATGCCACGCCTAGGCCAGATTTTCATATAATAACACCCAACCAGCAAGTCGGGGTGGTGGGGGGAGTCCATTTCATTTGACTTCTAGATTGAGTAATGGAGCATCACACTCACAGCCCATCCTTCTTTGCCCAGGATCACCAGGTTCTTGGGTCTGGGAGAGACTGAGTTAGATCAGGCAAACCTACATCATGGAAGGAGATAACTGAATCCTGCCAGGGGCCCTCTGACCTTCATACACCCATCATGTCACCTGTAGACACACACACACACACACACACACACACACACACACACACACACACGCACATAAATAAATAAATTAATGCAATTTAAAAAATATCTTGATATTTTTTAAATATCATATCATCTCTATGCATCCAAAATCCAGGGCAGGCCCAGTGTGGATAGCTGTGTTCTAACCATCAGTCCTGTTGTGAATTGAAGATCAAACCTCAGGATCAGGTTTGGAAACTCTTCCTGTCCCAACCATCCAGAAAGAGGCCAGCATCTGGGCAGGGAGATCAACCTAAAAACTAGTCAAAGGAGCCCACCTGACTTCTGGCTTGAGGGAATAGGATGTTTGTCCTTAAAGAGGCAAGGAATAATTTTGTTTCTCATAGTGTTTAAGTGGAGGAGCTACGCTTTTTTATTAAAATGTTTTACTTTACTGATAATTTCATATGTTTACATATTTTGATCTTACTCACCAGCCACTACCCTCTCCCATGTCTGTTTTGAGAGCTTCTGCTCAACAAGTCCTCCTCAGCTCTTGAGACAGAAGCATATATATTTCAGGGTCTCCTAGAACTGAGAATACAACTATGTTTCCAAGAAGGATCATACCTGCTGGTATTGCATGCTTGTGCCACCACATCCAACTTCATCCAGGGTTCCGTGTATGCCAAGCAAGCTCTTGATTAACTGAGCTACATGCTACGTCCCCAGCCTGAGAAGGGGCTCATTTTCAACGTGGGGGTGAGATGATACTTTCCAATATGTGATGGAAATTACACTTCGGGGAACAAGGGTCAAATCTGGGATGCCTTTTAGCTAAAACCTGAAGACTGGCCCCAGATGGCTAGGAAAAATGCGGTTGCAAGGAAGGTTATGGGGGGCTGGGGAAGATCTATGCTGGGGTAAAGCACAGCCCTATGCCCCCTGCCCCTCTGCAGCTCTGCTCCGGGGAGTAGTTCGAGCCCTGGGTGCAGCTCCCGCGCAGGGGCGGGTCCCGCGCTCAGCTCCAGCCCTCGGTGGGGCGGGGCCTCGAGCACGTTGTCACCCGGAAGACGCCGCGGCGGGTAGGCTCCGGCTGGATTGGGGATCCTTGCCGGGAGGGGGTAGACAGCTGGGCTGCAGGCGGCGCGATGCTCGGTCCCACGGTGCTGGGCGCAGTGGTAGCCGCGCTAGTGGCTTCAATGCTATTGTTGCAGCGTGGGGACGAGGGGTCTGGGGCTGCCCCTAGGTAACCCTGGGTAGGGAATGGAGCCGGGCCCTGCAGCCCTGCCCGGGCAGGCCGGGTTGCCGTGGGCGGCGAGGCTTGGTGGCATTGAGACACCTGGGCGCATCCAGCCGGGTACCTGTGATGTGCCGGGATTGGCCACTGTCTGAGCTGTGACTCAGCACTTCCCCAGGGTTGGGACTGTGTAGAGTGAGTCTCTTCTGCCCAACAGTTAACAACCCTTGTCCCCTAGGGTAAAGAGAGTCCCCTAGCACTCTGAGACAGTACTCGTGGGTGTTGTTTCCCCAGCATGGCGGACAAGGAAACACTGCCGAAGCTTCGGGAAGACTTCAAGATGCAGAATAAATCCGTCTTTATTTTGGGCGCCAGCGGGGAAACCGGCAAAGTACTTTTAAAAGAAATCCTGGGACAGAACCTGTTTTCCAAAGTAACGCTCATTGGTCGGAGGAAGCTCACATTCGAGGAGGAAGCATATAAGAATGTGGTGGGTATTTGAGCTGGGGCTAAAAGGGAATGTAGCCTCAATCAGTTTTCTGAGGGGAAGGTGTCCATTATCCAAAGGCTGACCGTTGCCAGGTAGTGGTGGAGACGGAGAGATGATCAAAATTGGGAACGATTGACCAAGAAGAGCCCTTCCATAAAGCCCTGGGTTGTGCCTGGCTTGTAGGCCTTCCCTTTATACTATAGCATCCTGCAATGCTGTCCTGTGTTTGGAATTGTAGTCAGAGAAAGGTACTGTTTGTAGTTCCTAGAGTGCACTGCTTGCACATTTTGCCTACCCGTGTGTTTTAAATGTCAGAATGGAAAAGTGTGACAAGGACTTTTCTCCCAAGCAGGAATCCACCCGGATTGACTCCCCCAGACTTGTGTGTTTGTAAACACATACTTCCTTCCTTGTAAGTTACAACAAATGGTAATGCCAGACTTCCATCTGGCAATAATGCCCAAGTATCTTAAATTGGAGAGTCGTGGACAATTCTGTTCTCCAGTACACAAGAGTTACCTATCAACTGCAGCAAATTAAACAACATAGTGTGCTGCTGGGACCTCAAGGCAGTCTCCCATGGGCCCCACATTTTGCCTGCTGTGCACACTTGCAAATGCAGGTCTTTGATTTCCATGATTTCCTGGTTTTGTTTTACAAATGCCTGGTACATCAGAACTGGCTGATTAAAATAGACATCTCTGCTTGGTCTCTGGTGGGTGCTGTGTGAACTCTCTTGTCTGGTTTCCTGAACCCTGTGGAGACTCCTGGCAAATGGAGCCTTTTGCAATTTTCTTTGAGAGCAGAGTCTTGGTGGCACTCCTCTTAAGCAGATCATATTTAATTTAATTTTTCTTTAGTATAGTATATACCATGCCAGGAAAATCCTTCAGAAGAAACTAAAGTTAGTGATAGCCCAAGATTTCATCTGAACTCCTGTGTGATGGAACACTGCACATATGATGGCAATCAACTCTTAGAGTGGCTTAGGTTTGAGACAGTGTTTCACTAACTAAGATAGGCTAGCCTCGAACTCAGGTCCCCTGCTTCTGTTTCTGCCAGTGGCACCTCTCTTGGCACCTCTCTTAGCTTGCCAATTTCAGCGGAGTTTAGAAATACCATAGAGGAGAATACATGGGGCTAGGGCTGCAGCTCCGTTGATAGAGTGCTCGCTTAGCACAGGTAAGGCCCCTGGTTCAGTCTCTCGAACTCTATGATTGGATACGGTGGAGTACACCTGTAATTTTAGCACTTGGAGGGGTAGAGGAAGGAGGATGAGCTCAAGGTCAGCCTCAGTTATGTGGAAGTTGGAGGCCAGTCTGGCCTTGAGAGAGAGGAAGAGCAGGAAGGAGGAAGGGGAAGGGTTAGGGAGATAGAGAAATAGTGAGGAGGGAGCTGTACAGCTGCAGAAGCTGACTCACAGCTATTGGCAAGAGTCCTAAGAAAATGCCTTTGTCTCAGGTTCCCTCTGGCTCATTCTAATGAAGGTAGTTCTTGAATTGAATTGAAGATTAGCACCTAAACATTACAGCCGAACAAAACTCAGACATACGTATGATCAGCAATTACCACAGGTTGGTTTAGATTTCCACCACCTGCGTAGTGGCTTACAACCATCTGTTAGTTCCAGTTCCAGGGACTCTAATGCCCCCTCTGGGCCCCTCTGACAGTACATACATGTGGTGCACAGACATGGATGCAGCCAAAATGCCCATACACATAAAATAAACTTAAAAAAAAAAATGAGAACAATAAAAACTTTGCCACAATTGTCTACCTATATGTACCAGGCCTAGGATTCGAAGCTGGTTCTTCTTTGAGATTCTAAATACCATTTTGTCTTCACATCCTACCCAAATGGTTTTCTTCCTGGTAAAGTATAAAATGGTATTTTTGTTTCCCAAAGGCAAGGTACACATGACCTTGATAGTTGAAATTTGACTCACTCTACTGCAGTTACATGTTCTGTGGACATATTTGTGAGTCATTGATTATCAGTTCTGATGATATTTTTTTCATTGCTTGGTACACAACCACATGTACCTCACATGTATCTTGGAAGCACTTGGCCACTGAATGGCCATCTACACTCAACTCCAAATTAATATTTTTTTTGGTAGGAGAAGGGGAATTTAGCAAATTTGATGTTAATGAGCTTAGAGGTTCCGATAATCATTTGTCATTTGTTCTTTACATCTCAATGTGGTTTTGTCTCTTTTTTAGTTTTTTTTTTTTTTTTTTTTTTAGGTATTTTCGAGACAGGGTTTCTCTGTGTAGGCTGTCCTGGCACTCACTCTGTAGACTAGGCTGGCCTCGAACTCAGAAATCAGCTTGCCTCTGCCTCCCAAGTGCTGGGATTAAAGGCGTGCGCCACTACCACCCGGCTTGTCTCTTTTTTAAGTGTATGAAGTTATACGCCATTGTGCTCTTCCTTGTCTAGAATCAAGAAGTGGTGGATTTTGAAAAGCTGGATGAGTACGCTTCTGCCTTTCAAGGTCATGATGTTGGATTCTGTTGCCTGGGTACCACCAGAAGAAAAGCTGGAGCGGTGAGCAAGAAATAAATTCTTTTCTCTTACTGGCCAGGACTCAAGGATCTCTCCCTTCCTTTCTTTCAAAGATTCACTTTCTTTCTTGTATGTGAATGTGTGTAGGGGAGTGGGGTTATGTCCACATGAGAATGCAGGTGCCCATAGGGTTCAGAAGAGTTACAGGCATTGGTGGGCTAGCACTGGGAGCCAACTGGGTCCTCCGCAGAAGCACTTTGAGATCCCAACGGCTGCGCCATCTCTACAGCCTCAAGGATACCTTTTTCCTGGGGCGTACTGCAGTGCTTAAATGTAAAAATGTACTTACGAGTCCATCTGCTGTCCCATCTGGACTATACACGGGATGTTTCAGATAGGGTCATCATCTCTATGTAATAGCCTCTGAGTTAAGGCTGAATGCCAGATACATCACAAGTATTTACGTGATCGAGCCTACGGCAGACATTAGACTCATCACAACATCCCCTGACTAAGGGAAGCAGCCAACAGTCTCTGGGCAAAAGCAGTTGGCTCATGCTGTGGGTGGCAAGCTTTATATGTCTTTCCATAATAAATGTTTTAGGCTTGAAGCATTTTCTCCCTCTTATTTGCTCCAACCTGCTTTCAAGCCGTCCTTTAGACTTGGGAGCTAGCTCATCAGAACCCAGAGGCACGATTCAGTCAGCCCCAGCCCCCGTGATGACTTAGCCACCAGCAGTGACTCAGCCCAGGCATGACTCAGCCCTCACTGACGCAAGACTGCTTTAATACCCATTTTATTTTCTCTTTAATGGTACTAAATTGAGTCAGCCCCTATCCAGAAGCTAGAGTTTACATCATAGTTAAAAGTCATGGATCCTGGGCAAACGTTTACACATCTTTTTCAGTTTAGATCTTAAATATGGTTCTTCCTCTGGCAGGATTTGCTTGCTCGAGTCCATATATCTATTAAATATGTAGGACATTGATTCTGCTATAATGATTGTATTAGCTCGGGTTTTTTTTTGTTGTTGTTGGTTTGTTTGTTTGTTTGTTCATTTGTTCTTTTCCCATCACCATGACAAAGTACTTGGCAAAGCAACTTAAGAAAGGTGAGGTTTATTGCAGCTTGCAGTCTGAGGGCCCAGTCCAGGATGACCTGGTGGCTCTCGGGAACGTGAGGCAACTGCCCATCATAGCTTTAGTCTGGAAACAGAAAGATGATGCCAGGGCCCAGTTCACTTTCTTCTTTCTGTTCAGTGTAGGACCCTAGCTCCTGGAATAGTGCCACCCATGTTTAGGATGAGATTCCCACCTCAAACTAACCCAATCTAGAAACGCTCTACAGACATGCCCAGAGGTTTGCTTCCAGGTCAGGTCAAGTTGACAGCATTAACCTCTCCAGTGACTTCCACTAGTTTTGTTGTTCTTGTTGTTTTTAAGATTTTATTTTTATTTTTCAAAGTGTGTGTGTGTGTGTGTGTGTGTGTGTGTGTGTGTGTGTGTGTGTGTGTGTGTGTGTGTGTGTGTGTGTGTGTGTGTGTGTTTTACAGGTGCTCATGGAGGCCAGAGGTATGGAGCTGTCTGAAACTGGACTTAGAGGCAGTTGTGAGCCTTCTGGTGTGGGTGTTGGGAATTGAACTCAGGCCTTCTGAAAACACAGATTAAGAACCTGCTCTGAATCTCTGAACCATCTCCCACTGACAGTAGTTGTTATAAACCAGTAGATTGCTATGGTTGTGAACTGTGGGTGTCTACCAGCAGCTGGGTTGTGTCTCTCTAGGCTTCTTTATGAACAGAAAGCAGTTCTACAAATGTTTTCAGTAGAGGTGCACATTTGTGTTCTGTGCAGTTTTACACTTTCAACCTGGAAGCTCAGGGGTAGGTTACAGAGAAGGTTGCTTTCCGAAGAATTGCATTTCTTCCTCTAGAAGGGGTCGTGTTCCTGCTCAGATAGTTCCTGCTCTATCCTGGGTCGGTCATAATAAGTGTGTCCTCTAAAAGCACACTGCAGCTTTTAGCTGCAGCTCAAGCCTGGGTTTGGCCATGACTCAGCAAAGGGAACTGCTGCATTAAGCATAGGGTAAGGCAAATATGATATGGTATTGGGAGAAAATGTTATATGGCACACTGAAACTGTAGTTCTAACCAGGGGAAAATAGTTTTTTAATCAAGGTGGCTCCCACCTACCTCTTAGGTCACTCAGTGCATTTTGTTTGTCTTTAAATCAGCTAGAAAAGATAAAGGTGATTAATGAATACAAAAGGGCAAAGAACAGACAGTAGAATAATCTCAGAAATGGGCTGGGCGGTGGTGGCGCACGCCTTTAGTCCCAGCACTTGGGAGGCAGAGGCAGGCGGATTTCTGA
>NW_022196904.1:40757794-40762005 GCF_008632895.1 Mastomys coucha
AAAAAAAAAAAAAAAAAAAAAAAAAAAAAAAAAAAAAAAGAAATGAGATAGTAGTTAAAGGATCAAGAGGATATTGGCAGGGAAGTAGGCTGTTGCTGCTTCTAGAAAGGTGTGTATGTGTGTATGTGTGTAGTGTGTGCATGTGCACTCAGATTTATGTGTTAGAGTACACACATGTGGAGGTCAAAGGACAACTTTTAGGAATTGCTTCAGACTAACTGGCCTCCAAGGTTCCAGGATATTCTCTTGTTTCTGCCTCCTATCTTAGTAATACACTGCATACCACTTCATCTGTTTTTTTTTTGGTTCTAGGTGTCAGACTCAGATTACCAGGTCTTTTAAGGTCTGGTGTGGTGGTATGTACCTGTATTCCCAGTCAGGAGTTTGTGAAACCCTGTCTCCAAAGCAAAGAACAGAGAGACCTTTAAAAAAAAAAAAAAAAAAAGCTAATTTATGTTCAGGGTTATGGCGCTGTTCAGAGGTTCTGATTTCAATAATATACTCTGATAATCCAGCCTGGGTGTTGAATGTCACTTACCATCAATTTTTCTATGGCTTGTGAGTAACAGATGTTTTTAAGTGGCTGGAAATGTTATGCCATATGAAAACAGTACGTTCTAATTTTAGTTTCCATAGCTAAAGTCTGTTTAGAGCACAGCCAAGTTCACTGTACCTCATGACATCCACCGCCACTTCCGTGGAGTAATGGCGGATCTGTGCAGGTGTTAGCAGGGCCCTCATGGCCAGCGTATTTGTTCCTGTTCCTTTCCAGGATAAGATGCCCGGACCTGTTTGGAGCACCATTGTTTTATTTGATGTTCAGGAGGTTTGTGAAATGGTGAAGTCCTTGATAGTGCCAAGGACTCAGATCCCAGGCCCTATTGGAAAACAGGTAGCTGGGTAGCTGGGTAGCCTTGAGTAAGTGGGCACCTCTCATGAATATGTAGATTAGTACCTTGAGCACCCCTCCTTGTCTCCTCACCTGCAGAGTGACTGAAATGAGTGCAGTGATGGGCTCAGGAATCCTCAGTGGCTGGCTGGCTTGAGTTTCTATGCTTTTTCTCTAAGAAAGAGTTGTCTCTCATTTCTATACATCAGATAGGGAGATGCCATCCAGAACACACACACACACACACACACACACACACAGGTTTTGGGTAATACAGTTCTCCATCTATCTGTGTCTGTTTTTCACTCTGATTTAGGGTTGAACTGAAAAGAGGTAAAGGAGCAAGGACCCTAAACAAAGTCACAGCTGAGACCATTTACACAGTGATAGCTCTTCTTCTTCTGGAAGGGCTTGGAACTTGTTCCAGAATGTTCTCTGATACTATCAGTTCTTAGATATTTTGTATTAGTTACCTTTCTGTTGTTTCGGTAAAACACTGTGGCTAAAGACAATTGAAAGAAGGGATTATTTGGGCTTATGGTTTTTAAGGGTTAGCATTCACGATGGCAGAGCAGACGCAGCAAGTAGCAGGGCTCACATTTTTGAACCACAAGCGGGGAAACAGAATGCCCACTGGAAATTGTGAAAGAGTTTGAAACCTCAAAGCCTGCTTCCAGTGACATACATTTTCCGAAAAGGTCACATCCCAAACCGTGCTACCAGTTTGAGACCAAGTATTCAAATGCTTGAGACTATATGGGACATTTCTCTCTCACACCATCATGATTCTTGACATGAGTTGTTTTTGGCCTGTAATCCTCACATTTGGGAGAAAGACCAGGACTTGAGCATCATCGTTGGCTACATAAGTTAGTGTGAGGTCAGCCTGAGCTACCTGAGAACCTATCTCAGAGCTAGAAGAAAATGACAAGGATGAGTTGTTCGAGAATCACAGAATTGTATTGTTAATTGGTTTTCAGATATTGGTAAAAAGACTAGAAGATGCATTTTTGTTTGTTTGTTTCTTTGTTCTTATTTTTCCAAGACAGAGATTTTCTATGTAGCCCTGGATGTCCTGGCATTCTCTGTAGACCAGGCTGACCTCGAACTCACAGATATTTACCTGCTTCTGCTTCCCAAGTGCCAGGATTAAAGGAGTGTATCACCATGGCCATGAAGATTAATTTTGTATTTTGTATTTTAATAAGACTCAAGAGTACCTGGGGAATTTGTCTATGCTCATGGTGTGGTCCTAGGTGGATGCATTTTAATTTTTTGAGTAGATCTTGGGAAAGAAATTTACAGTGGAAACTTAACTCCTTCTTCTAAAAAGTTTCTCCATCTTTGAATGGGACACATTGGCTGTGGGATTTGAAGACTCACTAGCACAATGGAATTAATACTCTCTGAGGAAAGGCCTGGATTCTCTGTGTGTATGTGGTTAGTTTTTTCAGAAAAACTGTCTCTAGGATACAGAATAGCTTCTGAAGTTTGTTTTTCTACTGCTTATAATTTGAGCAGTAGAGAGCAAGAACAAGAGTAATATTAAATAAAGCCATGCATAATATTAAAGTCACATATAACCCTTCTATGAATAACTAGAATTTTCCTTATGATACCCTCCCCCAAACCTAGCACACTCTGGTGTCTCCAGACATTCTGAGAGACTTCACTTCAACTTGTTTTCTGAGTCCTTGGAGGCCGCTGACCCTTTTGCTTTAGCATCTCATTCAGTAGCTAAAAGGCCACGCCGTCAGTGTGAAGGAAGTAAAATTTAAAATTTAGCGTCCTTGGAAAAGTACGTATTTATAATGAGCTTGAGGGCTCAGAGGATTTGTGAAGTCGGTTGGGATTAACAGCCATTGATTGCTAATAAAACAATATTTAGCTTTGTCTGGAGAACAGCCCTGGAGAAAGGTGTAGGCACCTTGTCACCAGAGCCCATTGAGTTGGGATGATGGGCTGGGGCTGGGGGTCCACACGTTGGCGTGGGTGCTGGTCCTTCAAGGAGCTGTTGTCAGTTGCTAGCTGGGCTGCTGAAAGGAAGGACGCCAGAGGCTGATGGCTGGGGTGGTATTGATATGCCTGCACTGACTAATCAGCTTGAAAGAGTCCATGGTATTTATGTCACTTTAATTCCCATCAAACAATTGGGGGCGACAGCACTCTATTAAAGGGAGGTTGATCCAGAACTAAAGCCAAATAAATTAGGGTCTCAGTTTAATCAAATTATCCTTCTCCTGGCCCTGGATTAAGCGAGAGAGATAGCGTCGGTCTGGAGGTTTGTGATTGGCTGAGCCTCTCTTATTTTTAAAGGAACTGCTGGAAAAAGAAAAAGCACAGAAACACAGACAGCTATAATAATCCAAGCATTGTGCTAAGGCAAGACAAAATGTATGTTACTAGCCAACTATGCATTGTGAATAATAAAGCCTTATTACAGTTGCTTTTAATTAGAGTAAGGGGAAGAAATAAATATGAGAGAGACCCAGGGAGGCTCTTTCTCTGTTGGGCGTTTTTCTTGTCTACTCTCTGCATATCTAAAATGTCCATTTTGAGAAATCAAGAAATCAAACTTTCTCACTCTCTTTCCCTAAGTGTTAAAATTTTGGTTTGCTTCACTTTTTTTTTTTTTAATTTGTTTATTGTGTTTGGAGAAATGGTCTTTTTATTAACTCTGGCTGGTCTGGGAAACCAAGCTGGCCTCAAATTTGCCATCATCTTCTTGCCTCTGCTTCCCAAATGCTGTGACTACAGGCATGCACACCTCCCCCGGCTGGTTAGCACTAATGTTGAAAAGCAGAAACATGAATTTGAGTCAGCTTCTAGTTCAAGCTGGCAGGTGAGTTAACTGAGCACCAAAGTACAAAACACCAGCGATGATAGTGACAATTCCTTCATAAAGAGATGAGTTCTGGGGCTGGAGAGATGGCTCAGTGGTTAACTGCTTTTTGGGGGACCTGGGTTCAGTTCACTCCAACATGTGAAAGCATGCATCCTTCAGTGAGGCTCTAGGGCAAACCTATCCCTTGTTCCCCATTACCTTGTGGTTCTGTTTTTGTTTTCGTTTGTCTGTTTTAATCCTAACTGGATTTACTTTTTTATTCAGCTATTTTTGGATGAATATATTTTACATTCTGAATTTATATCACTGATCTCACTAGACTGAACTTAGGGCACTGTGGGGAGAGGGAGTCTCCAACCTTGTTGGGTTTTGTAACTCAGGCTGTCTTCAGACTCATAGCCCTCTCTAAACATTCAAAGGTGTGTGTGTGTGCGTGCGTGTGTGTGTGTGTGTGTGTGTGTGTGTGTGTGTGTGCGC